>NW_027286887.1:0-222986 GCF_022747635.1 Hetaerina americana
GGAAGAATACTCGTTCACGCTTTCCAAGGGTCGTTGGAAACAGCGTGTGAACATTCTTTCAACAGAGACCAGTGAAATTTTGGGAATGAAGCGCTTTTTCATTAGTTAAGAAAAAAGTTCATAAGACTCAATAACGTGAGGATTTGACTTAATGAATTCGGCACCAGTACCGCTCAGACGCAGCCGTGCTACGCTTAAGGTCTGATTCTCACTCCACCCGCTAAGATGACTCACTAACTTAAGACTGTTCAAAAAATCCTCGATGCTTGTGTCCCCATCACCGTTAAAACTCGGAATTAAATGAATGGGATGTCCTGAAAATGTTTGTTGCATAGTTGGAGGGAAACAGGGGCGCTTTCTATCATATAAACAGCGGAAGTAAAATCAATTAAGTTCGTATTGTTTGGTGATAAATCACGCTCCCAAGGCAGAGATTCGCCAAAGCGCCCATACGTGCCCTTGCCACCGAAATCCATTATGAATTAAAGACAATACGGCTAGGAAAAAATTCATTCGCCATATGTTAGCAATATAACCGATTATCGTTAATAAAAAAATGGGGTTAGTTTCCTTTTGGCATTACGCGTAACTACTTCTTAAATCGAAATTCAATCAAACGAATGAAGCATGATGAACGGAACGGAAGTTGCATTTAAATAAGCCGCTCCAAGACTCCGCCACCCCACACCTGACACCAATATGTCGCGTGGACATAGTAGGGTTGGGTTCGTGGAATCAAAAAGGGGCTTTCATTGCTATACATTTATTGGACTTACTACACAAGGAGTCCGGCCCGGAAGGAAAGAGGAAGCGTAGAGACAACAGCGGAGAAAGCAAGGTTGACTTCTAAGGGGCTAAGAGTTTGATTTAAAAGCCGGGGTGATGTCGCGGGGACATGATGCTAGTTCTGATGTTTCGGAAAAGCCAAGTAGATGGCAGTCTCAATACACAATGTCGCGGGGACATGATGCTTGGACAACTAGAAGGACTCATGCGAGCTAGTGTCCTTTTCGCCGAATCCACGATAGCAAATTTGGTGAACAGTGGCTGGACACAGTCACCCACTACCGACGTTAACCTACTCTCTCCCCTTTCGCTAATGACACGGAATTCGGCGCCCGGTCTTTGTACCGGGAATTCATATATAAACCCCGAGCCCCCCAACTTGATTGCCAGAATATAGGAGACATCAGACGAGAGCCTACTACTTTATTCGGATTTCATCTAGCAACTCTGCTTTTCCGGTGGTCCAGGTAAGGAGGAAGATACACCGTCGTGCCAACTCCTTCGGAGACTTCATGTCCACGAAGGGAATTACACAGCGTGGGAATAATCGTCCGCAAGGAAACGAACCTCCAGCTGTTTTCCCGGGGGTATCTAAGCCTTCGGCAAATTCATCATCAGGTGTTGAAGCCTTGGCTCTCAGCCCGTCGCAGTGCTTGGAGGAGACGAAGACCCGAAGCGGGACAACGGAGGCAACAGCAGACCTTGGCCCTTTACAAGGCCAGGTGGTGAAGGACACCGCAGGCGGCGTCAAGCGAAAGAAGGCATCTGTAAGATACCAGAAGCAAGAAGATTCCGCGGTTACGCGGATGCCGAATCTTCAAGGAGACGATAGGGCGGAGCGTGCGCTGAGCACAGAGGAGGGGGAAGGCGACGGCGGATTTACCTTGGTTTCTTCCAAGAGGAAGAAAAGGAAACCGCTTCTGACGAACGACGCAGCCGTCCCGGAAGCCACACCTCTACCGGCACCGGCACCTAAGACGCTGCGACACCGCCTATCGTCGTCTATGGGGTCACCGACGTCCAGTGACTGATTGACCAGCTGTCGGGCTACAAAGGTGATGCTTTCGGCTTGGAAGTTCGAAGAGCTTGAATCCGGATCATCACCTCCAACAGAGGGGGGCATGAAAAGGCACTCTCCTTGCTGCAGAGGAAGATAATCCAACACCACTCGCAGCCCATTGAAAGAGTGCCAGGGGATGAAGCTGTTTATCAAGGGTATCTCTCGATGGATAGCAGTCGAAAAGGTATCCGAGGGACAGATCCCTCGGATACGAAATTCGTAGCGTACGTCGCCTTACGGTCACGGAGGACGGAAAACCGGTCCCCATTGACCGCCACGTAGCGAACTTGGTAAAGACTTCCATCGGCCATCGCCCCCGGGGACATCCGCCAGCTCTGCCACCGCTACGTCACAGTGGAGCGTTACCGTGGAGACAGAGGTCCACTCCAGTGCAGCAACTGCATGCGGTTTGGACACATCGGCATAACTTGCTGGTGTGCGAAACGCTGCATGCGCTGTGCAGGAGCACACGCAGTCAAGGAATGCTCCCGAGGAAGGGGAAATGATGCCATCTGTGCGAACTGCGGAGGACCTCATGCGGCCGTCTCTCGCCGGTGTCCCGCCTTTCAGGAGGCTGAGCGGCTGCAAAACACGCCAACGCACGCAAGCCAGCACCAGGGAAGCAGGCGCCCCAGAAACCGGCAGCGGGAACCGGGACAAAAACCATTCCGACAAGTCGATCACGCTACAACCTACGGAGCAATCCTGAAGGGCCCTTCTCAGGACAAGGTTCAGGCTCTCTCTGGAGGAGAGGGGAACATGGAGGTGGATATCACAGATCCACCCAAGGATGCTAAGGCGGTCCGAGAACCACCACCAGCGCCAGCCGTAGTAGAGGCCACCAAGGGGAACTTGTCACCCCCCGACAGCCTCCCTCCGAAGGAAGGGACCCTTCCTTTTTCTTCCGAAGGGAAGAAGAAGAAAAAGAAGCAGAAGATGAAATCCCCGATCACCACCGAGAAAGAAGAAAAGCCATTACGAAGCCAACCCAGAGGGCGCTTGGGAACACCCTCCGAACGGCAAGTGAAGAAGGCGAAAAACCAAGCCAGAAACAGGAAAAACGGAGAGAGGGGACATCAACTGATAAGTCTCCGGTTTCCGCAGAGTCCTCGCTGACACCAGACAGAGAGGACCAGGAATTATGGCAGACCCTTGCCGTTATTTGCATGCACCTTGAAGAAACTCGTCACCTCGACGCAGGGCAAACTTCTCCTCTCACTCCTGGAAGAGCTGGTGCGCAGCAGGATCGGAAATTTAACCAACCATGGCTGAACGACCCGTCCTGCTTGCGCAATGGAACGCCAACGGAATTCTTCGCCGACGCGAGAAATTACGAGCGTTCCTCCAGGAGAAGGGAGCCATAGTCGTCGCTGTCAATGAGACGAACCTTCGGCCAACGGACGCCTGGAGGTTACCTGGCTGGACCATCTATAGGGCGGACAGCGATCCCAGGCGACAACGACTTAAAACATCAGGAGGTGCGGCCATCCTCGTCCACAGGTCCATCGAGCACCGAGCATGTAGAGAGATTTCTCACCCGCATGCGGAGTCTGTTTCGGTGGACGTACGGACAAGAGGAGGAGGGCTCCGGGTCTCATCTCTGTATTTCCCACCCGGGAAACCTTGGGATCCGGATCTCATCCAGTACCTTGCGGGGGACAGCGGACCATCGGTCATCTTGGATGACCTGAATGCCAAGCATCCTACTTGGAATTCACGGTCCTCGAACCCGAGAGGAGAATCCCTGCGTTAGCTAGCAGATGCAAAAGGCCTAACCATCTTAGCACCGGCGATACCCACGCACGAACAAGGAGACGTTTTAGGCATTGCGATTGCTCACAATGTAAGGACGTCCCTGAGTTTGTACACATGCGTGGAACTGTCGTCGGACCACAACTCGATCATCCTGGCAGTGGGGAGCCGAATCCCAGTGCTGTCTTCCACCCGGCGATTGGATCTGTCGTCGGCCGACTGGAGCAGTTTCCGCAACGTCATCGCTGAGGAGCTGCCAAGAGAGCCACTGGAGCCGACTTCACCGGAGATGGCCGATCAAATGGTCAGCCACCTCACCTCTGCAATAGACGGCGCAATGAAGGCCTCGATACCGCTATAGGAACAACGAAACTCGTATCTTCGGGTTCCACTTCCAGCGGGGGTTAGAGGCCTCATTTCGCGGCAAAACAACGTGCGGCGCCAATGGCAGAAATATCGTACAGCGGATGTGAGAAGGCAGCTCTCAGAGCTCAACGCGTCGGTACAGGATGCCCTCCGGGAGGTCCAATCGGGCCACTGGGAGGCGCACCTGCTGGATGAGCTCCTATCGGAAGACGGCCACGAGGACCTGCCGTCGGTGTGGAAGATATGCCGGAGGCTGCGGGCCCCTCAAAGACTTGACCCGATTATTACCGACGGAGACAGAGAGGCACGATCTCCCATGGAGAAGGCGGAACTGCTCGATGATCACTTGGTCTGCAGCTTTTCAACCAATCCTGGGAATCCCGCTTCTGCCGAGATTGAAGAAGAAATCGAGGCGTTTGAAAGAGCCGGAGACGCCGATCTGAAAGACGCCTCGGAAATTCCAAGATTCGACGAGAAGGACGTCAAAGAATCAATACGTCACCTACGCACGAGGAAGGCCCCCGGAAGCGACAACATTCCCAATGTGGTCATTCGGGAGCTTCCAAAGGCGGCGGAGAGGTCCCTGACAAAATTCCTAAATGGCTGTGTCAGGATTTTCTACTTCCCGACCACTTGGAAAAGAGCGAGAATCGTCTGCCTGCCGAAGTCGCAGAAATTGGAGGTGGGTCCCGGAGAATTCCGGCCTATCTCCTTGCTCGACGGCTTCGGTAAGATATTCGAGCGACTGCTGCAACGGCCGCTGACTGATTTCGTCCGGGAGAATGACATCCTCCCGGAGGAGCAGTTTGGTTTCCGTGCGTAGCCTTCCACAGTCCATCGGCTGGTGCGAGCGGCGGATTTCATCACGGACAGCTTCAACAGGAATAGGGCGGTTGCTGGGGCCATCTTCGACGTCAGTAAGGCGTTCGATCGTGTCTGGCATCCGGCTCTCTTGTTGAAGATGAGACGACTCCATTTCCCACCTTTGATTGTTCGGATGGTTCACTCCTATTTGAGAGACAGGACATTCACCGTGCAATGGCTCGGGGCGAATTCAGGGGTGCGTCGGATCTCCGCCGGCGTGCCCCAGGGATCAGTCCTCGGACCAATGCTTTACAATATCTACTCCCACGACATTCCAACTCCACGTGGGAACCTCGAGATCCTGTCTCTCTATACCGACGATACGGCCCTCCTGTGCTGCTCCTGGCAGAAGGTGACCGCGGTGCGAAGACTGAAGAGCGCTGTGGCGGATCTCCTTGAATGGTACCGCCTAGATCGCTTTGCTGTTAACGCACAGAAGACGAAGGCAATCATCTTCCATCCAGGAAATGGTCGGCCGCCAGGAGTGAACCTAACAGTGAATGGAGTCGCCCTACCGTGGGAATCCGAAGTTACCTACGTCGGAGTGCTGATGGACCGGAAACTCCTTAGGAACGCCCAAGCGCTTCGTGTAGTAAGCGCTGGTCCTGAGTATGGACAGGAAGCGTAGACTGTACCAAGCGTGCGTGCTGCCTGTCATCACGTACGCTGCTCCGGTACGGTCAGGAGTGTCGCGAACGAGTCTCGCTCAAATTCAGGTGGTGCAGAATTCTGCTCTTCGTGACATCATGGCACGCGGTGCTTACGCCCGCGTTTCCGAGATGCACGAGGACGGAAAGCTGGAAACCCTGGATGTCCTTCTGCCTAGAATATCTGGAAAATTCTTCATAAAAGCGGCAGAAGCGGAAGTAAAAGTAAATCTCCGGGTTGGCGACATAAGGGTCTGGCCATGGGACCGCTACAAGCGCCCCATAGCATGCCAAGACGACCAAGACACCCTTCCGGCAAAGAAGAAGCCAAGGCTGCTCTGAGTGGGAATAAATCCAACGACTGAAAACGCTGAAGAATTCTTCCCGCCTTAGTAGTCTTGGAGGCTGGAAAGGCGCAGTGTAAGGGCTACGCAAGAGCCCTTGCAAGAAACTGCTCTATAAGCAAAGCAGAGCAGTGACTGAAGACACTAAAGGTTGTGGAAATCTCTTACGGAGGCCGAACCTGCTGTTGTCTCTACGCTTCCTCTTTCCTTCCGGGCTGGACTCCTTGTGTAGTAAGTCCAATAAATGTATTGCAATGAAAGCCCCTCTTTGATTCCACGAACCCAACCCTACCATTTCCACGCAACAAATGAAGTTAAGTCCATGAGGAGTAATTTCCGGGAATATGTGGAATGGGCAAAGTGACAGGCAAGAGACGCTGTTCAACGCTTCTGAATCCAACGGTGATGTATTATGGTTTTTTAAAATGCAATGGAGGGAGTTGGCAGAGGTATTTGCTTTGTCGCAGTCATTGTATAATGCTCTCCCATCATGTGGTATTGGCGCGATGGGTACCTTTTTCCTTCGCAGACAGTGGGCTAGGGTCCATACCGAATTGTCGTTATGTGAGAGTGAACTTATTTTCTCTTGCCAAGTGTTTTCCCAGTATGTTCTACTTTTGTATGTTACAAATTTTTGAAGTGCACAGAAGCCGATTTTATCTTGACGCATATGAGTGCGTTGACATGAGTGCTCTGGCCTTGTTTCTAAGTGAAATTAAGTGCAAAATATCCGTAGGTAGTGTGGCACCAGCGATGGAGGCCGGAGAAGGAGGGTAGCAAGAGCGATGAATGATTTTGGTTAAGGTGCTTGTAAAATCTTGAGCCGCTGTCCCAATGCTGTCTGGAGTGCTAGCAGGAGATGGGACAAGGTTAATGGCCAAGCAGTTTTCTTTAAATAGTTTCCAGTTAACTCTTCTAGTTGGTTCTGGTTGTATGAAGGAGCAACAAGCCACTGCAACAAGCCACTCAAGAATGGCGGTTACCCCAAGATCAAAGTCAGGCAAGACCCGGAACGCCAGCCCCCGACGAGCTTACCTTTGCGGCCCTCCGCCAGCCGGGTCCACCCACGTGGATCGCCCCGCCGGCGGACGATCAGGGGGTGATGCAACTCTGCCATCAGGTAAAGGCAGCACGGGGCTCTCAGCGTTTAACTAAACGCGACCTTCATGACTTGGACGCGATGTTAGATTTGGCGGCTGACTGGCCGACGTTGCCTGAGACGAGCCGGCACATCATTTATAATCGTATCAGGGTCCTCGCCATCGTCCAGGCCCATGGGTTGGAGGCGGCAATGCGTTTAACGGACACAACGGGAAACGCATTACTCCGGCTGCCAGCCAACGCTATCCCACAGCCGCCTCCCACCATCATCGTCCAAACACCCCAGCAGTGGTACGCCGGAGAACCAACCCAACAACAGGCACGCCCGAGAAATGCAGGAGGACAGCCGCAGCAGCCCTTTCGCGGCCGTGGTCGCCGAGGCGGCGGCCGTGGGTCCTCCGCCAGATACAACAATTGAAAGCGTGCACGTGCCCCAGCCGACACCACCTGCGGTTGAGGGCAGCCCTAACGGCCACAAGCCGACACTGCAGCAGCTGGGAGAATTCCTGCTCTTTCGTGACAGCGCGGAACCGGACAATCCAGACGAGTGGCAAACGGACTCCGAATCGGTGAGTGACGCCACAGATTCCCCAAGCGAACCAGGATCCGAACAGGAAAACCCACAGTGCAGTGACAGTGACAGTGATAATAACGACGATATAGAACCCAGCGCATGGCGGATTCCCGGACCGTTGGGAACGGCGGACGCCCCGGAACCCGTCGACCCCATTACTTACGACCCGGAGGAGGAGGTGCAGCCCGGCGATGACCCGGATGCCCCCGAGGATGCGCAGGAGCCAGAGGACGTGGCAGAGGAGGACGATTACTTCCCCACGGCGGGGAAATTTTACTACCAATTCCAATCCACCCGGGACACCATTTGGTATGGCGCCAATCTGCCCATGCTGGAGCAGGCACCACATGTATTCATCCCAACACGTCCAACGGTATTAATCGATCAATATATACACAAGTTAGACAATCGAGGCATCCTGACCATAGGACGGGCAACCAATGCGTTCCCCTAATTGCCATCCCGAAGGCGGGAGGCGGCGTCAGGGTAATCCAGGATCTATCGGCTTGGACGAGGTTCATCCGCACACCACGGTTCACATTAAAATCCGCGGCACAAGCCCTAGGGTCAATCCCCCCAGGTTCCCTTCTAATTAAGATTGACCTAAAAGATGCCTTTTGGCAAGTGCCGATCGAGCCGTCGCATCGGCATAATTACGGAGTTTATCACCGGGGCACGACATATACTTGGACACGCCTGCCAATGGGCCACGCGCTAGCGCCTGCAATCATGCAGAGGTGGGCGCGGGCGGTGATAAACGAAGTCCATCGGAAATTCAAAATAGTTATGATTGCATATTTAGACGACTGGTTGCTGTTGTTTGACGACTCTACGGAACACTTGATCCTAGAGGTCGTAGACTTCCTACGCCAGGAACTACAAATTCAAATTAACGATAAGAAAAGCCGCTTGGTCCCGGCAACCAGAATCAAATACCTGGGAGTTAAAATAGATACAATAGCCAAGACCCTCAGTCTTACCAGATACTCCCTGCGTAGAATCGCGTATATTATTAAAGTAATCAAGCGCATTAGAAACCGCGACATCCCGAAACCAGCGGGATTCATTTCATGGTGTGTTTATGTCCTCCGACTTCCGTTGTTCCTGATTACCCAGACGGCGCAACGCTACACCACCTGGTTGGCCCGCTTATGGGATGACGGAGTCCGGCACGCACCAAGGGAATTTACAAATTTCCACTACGTCATGGATGTATACGCCGATGCCACACCATGGCAGACGGCGTGGACCATCCCCATGCTCCGGACGACTGAGATTTGGGCGCTAGAGCAAGAGCGGCCCATATTGGAAGCGGAGGGGCTAGCGGCCTTGATGGCAGCACACCACGCCATCAGTGTCACGGAACCGGATACACTAATAAATGTTTACACAGATAATATGGCAGTTATGTATTCTTTAATCAAAGTCAGGGGGGTCCTGTTGACCTACCCTGATGTTGTAAGATTATTTATGCTCTTAATAAAGGATTTGTCACGCAATGTGACCTGGAGGTACATCCCCTCGGACCAGAATCCGGCCGACCGTCCGTCTCGGACCGTGCTACCTCCCTATGCCCGCTCGGCCTCGGATTCGGGGTCCGGGCTGGTTTATAGGTGGGATGAAGCCTGTAACGGACAGTCGATCGAGATTTCGAGGTCAGGGCGGACGTATCTCCAGATCTCCCAACCGGCAAATCTAGGGAAAGTACCGTCATACGGTAATTTCCCTAGATTTGCACTCAATGTATCGTGAGGATAAACTTCTCCATCGATAATGAAAGTTATGTTGCATTGCCCTACTGTGGCGAGCACATGGCCGGAGGCACTTCTCACAGGGGAGGAATAGTCGTCAATTTTTAGGCTTTCAAAAGGGAAACTTGTACTCTGCATAATACTCACAGCGGCACAGGTATCCACTAAAAAGGAATACACTCTACCTAGTACTGTAACCGAGACCGTTAAGCCGACTTCTGGTGCTACGACGAGCACTAATTCGTCCCCGACCTGCCGGCCGGGGTGGCCGCGTTTCCCTGATCTCGCTTTTGGGTGGGGGTTGGACAATCTATCGGGCGATGGCCCGCTTGCTTGCACACGCCGAAAATCATCAGAGGGCAATCTTTACTGACATGGCTCCCTTCCCCACAGTTATAACATGCGCGGGGTTTTGTACGGCTATAGTGCGCGATGTGTCCCACCTTTTTACAGTAAATACAAGTCCGAGGCGCATTAGATACGTTCCCTCCACCCACCGACAGTGTAGACTGTGAAGGCTTCGTGTTTACATTTGTCAGGATTGCGTGCACTTGATCCGAAAAGACTAGGGCTCACAGTGGGGTTTAAGATTGGCTCGAGATGGGGTTGAACATGACTCCTTGTGAAATATCGTGTCGGGTCACTGTACGGAAAGTTTGTCGGTGTCTTCACGTTAGGACTGCGCACGGGCATACCAAAGTCATGGTTCTGCAAGAAGTTTACTTTTCTAACGTCTGAGTGATTACGAGCATCCTCTAGGTTAGCAAATTCCTCAGCCTCTTGCATGGTTCTTGGATTGCGCACTAGCACGAATCGCCCAATTTTTCCCTAAGTCCGACCAAGAACTGTGAGAGGAGGCGGTTTTCGAGCATAATTCCTGTCGCTTGTGAGTCTGGGTCTAGAAAAGCATCTCTTAGTTTTCGTCCCAATTCCCTGAGACGGGAAGAATACTCGTTCACGCTTTCCAAGGGTCGTTGGAAACAGCGTGTGAACATTCTTTCAACAGAGACCAGTGAAATTTTGGGAATGAAGCGCTTTTTCATTAGTTAAGAAAAAAGTTCATAAGACTCAATAACGTGAGGATTTGACTTAATGAATTCGGCACCAGTACCGCTCAGACGCAGCCGTGCTACGCTTAAGGTCTGATTCTCACTCCACCCGCTAAGATGACTCACTAACTTAAGACTGTTCAAAAAATCCTCGATGCTTGTGTCCCCATCACCGTTAAAACTCGGAATTAAATGAATGGGATGTCCTGAAAATGTTTGTTGCATAGTTGGAGGGAAACAGGGGCGCTTTCTATCATATAAACAGCGGAAGTAAAATCAATTAAGTTCGTATTGTTTGGTGATAAATCACGCTCCCAAGGCAGAGATTCGCCAAAGCGCCCATACGTGCCCTTGCCACCGAAATCCATTATGAATTAAAGACAATACGGCTAGGAAAAAATTCATTCGCCATATGTTAGCAATATAACCGATTATCGTTAATAAAAAAATGGGGTTAGTTTCCTTTTGGCATTACGCGTAACTACTTCTTAAATCGAAATTCAATCAAACGAATGAAGCATGATGAACGGAACGGAAGTTGCATTTAAATAAGCCGCTCCAAGACTCCGCCACCCCACACCTGACACCAATATGTCGCGTGGACATAGTAGGGTTGGGTTCGTGGAATCAAAAAGGGGCTTTCATTGCTATACATTTATTGGACTTACTACACAAGGAGTCCGGCCCGGAAGGAAAGAGGAAGCGTAGAGACAACAGCGGAGAAAGCAAGGTTGACTTCTAAGGGGCTAAGAGTTTGATTTAAAAGCCGGGGTGATGTCGCGGGGACATGATGCTAGTTCTGATGTTTCGGAAAAGCCAAGTAGATGGCAGTCTCAATACACAATGTCGCGGGGACATGATGCTTGGACAACTAGAAGGACTCATGCGAGCTAGTGTCCTTTTCGCCGAATCCACGATAGCAAATTTGGTGAACAGTGGCTGGACACAGTCACCCACTACCGACGTTAACCTACTCTCTCCCCTTTCGCTAATGACACGGAATTCGGCGCCCGGTCTTTGTACCCGGGAATTCATATATAAACCCCGAGCCCCCCAACTTGATTGCCAGAATATAGGAGACATCAGACGAGAGCCTACTACTTTATTCGGATTTCATCTAGCAACTCTGCTTTTCCGGTGGTCCAGGTAAGGAGGAAGATACACCGTCGTGCCAACTCCTTCGGAGACTTCATGTCCACGAAGGGAATTACACAGCGTGGGAATAATCGTCCGCAAGGAAACGAACCTCCAGCTGTTTTCCCGGGGGTATCTAAGCCTTCGGCAAATTCATCATCAGGTGTTGAAGCCTTGGCTCTCAGCCCGTCGCAGTGCTTGGAGGAGACGAAGACCCGAAGCGGGACAACGGAGGCAACAGCAGACCTTGGCCCTTTACAAGGCCAGGTGGTGAAGGACACCGCAGGCGGCGTCAAGCGAAAGAAGGCATCTGTAAGATACCAGAAGCAAGAAGATTCCGCGGTTACGCGGATGCCGAATCTTCAAGGAGACGATAGGGCGGAGCGTGCGCTGAGCACAGAGGAGGGGGAAGGCGACGGCGGATTTACCTTGGTTTCTTCCAAGAGGAAGAAAAGGAAACCGCTTCTGACGAACGACGCAGCCGTCCCGGAAGCCACACCTCTACCGGCACCGGCACCTAAGACGCTGCGACCACCGCCTATCGTCGTCTATGGGGTCACCGACGTCCAGTGACTGATTGACCAGCTGTCGGGCTACAAAGGTGATGCTTTCGGCTTGGAAGTTCGAAGAGCTTGAATCCGGATCATCACCTCCAACAGAGGGGGGCATGAAAAGGCACTCTCCTTGCTGCAGAGGAAGAAAATCCAACACCACTCGCAGCCCATTGAAAGAGTGCCAGGGATGAAGCTGTTTATCAAGGGTATCTCTCGATGGATAGCAGTCGAAAAGGTATCCGAGGGACAGATCCCTCGGATACGAAATTCGTAGCGTACGTCGCCTTACGGTCACGGAGGACGGAAAACCGGTCCCCATTGACCGCCACGTAGCGAACTTGGTAAAGACTCCATCGGCCATCGCCCCCGGGGACATCCGCCAGCTCTGCCACCGCTACGTCACAGTGGAGCGTTACCGTGGAGACAGAGGTCCACTCCAGTGCAGCAACTGCATGCGGTTTGGACACATCGGCATAACTTGCTGGTGTGCGAAACGCTGCATGCGCTGTGCAGGAGCACACGCAGTCAAGGAATGCTCCCGAGGAAGGGGAAATGATGCCATCTGTGCGAACTGCGGAGGACCTCATCCGGCCGTCTCTCGCCGGTGTCCCGCCTTTCAGGAGGCTGAGCGGCTGCAAAACACGCCAACGCACGCAAGCCAGCACCAGGGAAGCAGGCGCCCCAGAAACCGGCAGCGGAACCGGGACAAAAACCATTCCGACAAGTCGATCACGCTACAACCTACGGAGCAATCCTGAAGGGCCCTTCTCAGGACAAGGTTCAGGCTCTCTCTGGAGGAGAGGGGAACATGGAGGTGGATATCACAGATCCACCCAAGGATGCTAAGGCGGTCCGAGAACCACCACCAGCGCCAGCCGTAGTAGAGGCCACCAAGGGGAACTTGTCACCCCCCGACAGCCTCCCTCCGAAGGAAGGGACCCTTCCTTTTTCTTCCGAAGGGAAGAAGAAGAAAAAGAAGCAGAAGATGAAATCCCCGATCACCACCGAGAAAGAAGGAAAAGCCATTACGAAGCCAACCCAGAGGGCGCTTGGGAACACCCTCCGAACGGCAAGTGAAGAAGGCGAAAAACCAAGCCAGAAACAGGAAAAACGGAGAGAGGGGACATCAACTGATAAGTCTCCGGTTTCCGCAGAGTCCTCGCTGACACCAGACAGAGAGGACCAGGAATTATGGCAGACCCTTGCCGTTATTGCATGCACCTTGAAGAAACTCGTCACCTCGACGCAGGGCAAACTTCTCCTCTCACTCCTGGAAGAGCTGGTGCGCAGCAGGATCGGAAATTTAACCAACCATGGCTGAACGACCCGTCCTGCTTGCGCAATGGAACGCCAACGGAATTCTTCGCCGACGCGAGAAATTACGAGCGTTCCTCCAGGAGAAGGGAGCCATAGTCGTCGCTGTCAATGAGACGAACCTTCGGCCAACGGACGCCTGGAGGTTACCTGGCTGGACCATCTATAGGGCGGACAGCGATCCCAGGCGACAACGACTTAAAACATCAGGAGGTGCGGCCATCCTCGTCCACAGGTCCATCGAGCACCGAGCATGTAGAGAGATTTCTCACCCGCATGCGGAGTCTGTTTCGGTGGACGTACGGACAAGAGGAGGAGGGCTCCGGGTCTCATCTCTGTATTTCCCACCCGGGAAACCTTGGGATCCGGATCTCATCCAGTACCTTGCGGGGGACAGCGGACCATCGGTCATCTTGGATGACCTGAATGCCAAGCATCCTACTTGGAATTCACGGTCCTCGAACCCGAGAGGAGAATCCCTGCGTTAGCTAGCAGATGCAAAAGGCCTAACCATCTTAGCACCGGCGATACCCACGCACGAACAAGGAGACGTTTTAGGCATTGCGATTGCTCACAATGTAAGGACGTCCCTGAGTTTGTACACATGCGTGGAACTGTCGTCGGACCACAACTCGATCATCCTGGCAGTGGGGAGCCGAATCCCAGTGCTGTCTTCCACCCGGCGATTGGATCTGTCGTCGGCCGACTGGAGCAGTTTCCGCAACGTCATCGCTGAGGAGCTGCCAAGAGAGCCACTGGAGCCGACTTCACCGGAGATGGCCGATCAAATGGTCAGCCACCTCACCTCTGCAATAGACGGCGCAATGAAGGCCTCGATACCGCTATAGGAACAACGAAACTCGTATCTTCGGGTTCCACTTCCAGCGGGGGTTAGAGGCCTCATTTCGCGGCAAAACAACGTGCGGCGCCAATGGCAGAAATATCGTACAGCGGATGTGAGAAGGCAGCTCTCAGAGCTCAACGCGTCGGTACAGGATGCCCTCCGGGAGGTCCGATCGGGCCACTGGGAGGCGCACCTGCTGGATGAGCTCCTATCGGAAGACGGCCACGAGGACCTGCCGTCGGTGTGGAAGATATGCCGGAGGCTGCGGGCCCCTCAAAGACTTGACCCGATTATTACCGACGGAGACAGAGAGGCACGATCTCCCATGGAGAAGGCGGAACTGCTCGCTGATCACTTGGTCTGCAGCTTTTCAACCAATCCTGGGAATCCCGCTTCTGCCGAGATTGAAGAAGAAATCGAGGCGTTTGAAAGAGCCGGAGACGCCGATCTGAAAGACGCCTCGGAAATTCCAAGATTCGACGAGAAGGACGTCAAAGAATCAATACGTCACCTACGCACGAGGAAGGCCCCCGGAAGCGACAACATTCCCAATGTGGTCATTCGGGAGCTTCCAAAGGCGGCGGAGAGGTCCCTGACAAAATTCCTAAATGGCTGTGTCAGGATTTTCTACTTCCCGACCACTTGGAAAAGAGCGAGAATCGTCTGCCTGCCGAAGTCGCAGAAATTGGAGGTGGGTCCCGGAGAATTCCGGCCTATCTCCTTGCTCGACGGCTTCGGTAAGATATTCGAGCGACTGCTGCAACGGCCGCTGACTGATTTCGTCCGGGAGAATGACATCCTCCCGGAGGAGCAGTTTGGTTTCCGTGCGTAGCCTTCCACAGTCCATCGGCTGGTGCGAGCGGCGGATTTCATCACGGACAGCTTCAACAGGAATAGGGCGGTTGCTGGGGCCATCTTCGACGTCAGTAAGGCGTTCGATCGCGTCTGGCATCCGGCTCTCTTGTTGAAGATGAGACGACTCCATTTCCCACCTTTGATTGTTCGGATGGTTCATTCCTATTTGAGAGACAGGACATTCACCGTGCAATGGCTCGGGGCGAATTCAGGGGTGCGTCGGATATCCGCCGGCGTGCCCCAGGGATCAGTCCTCGGACCAATGCTTTACAATATCTACTCCCACGACATTCCAACTCCACGTGGGAACCTCGAGATCCTGTCTCTCTATGCCGACGATACGGCCCTCCTGTGCTGCTCCTGGCAGAAGGTGACCGCGGTGCGAAGACTGAAGAGCGCTGCGGCGGATCTCCTTGAATGGTACCGCCGATGGCGCTTTGCTGTTAACGCACAGAAGACGAAGGCGATCATCTTCCATCCAGGAAATGGTCGGCCGCCAGGAGTGAACCTAACAGTGAATGAGGTCGCCCTACCGTGGGAATCCGAAGTTACCTACCTCGGAGTGCTGATGGACCGGAAACTCCTTAGGAACGCCCAAGCGCTTCGTGTAGTAAGCGCTGGTCCTGAGTATGGAAAGGAAGCGTAGACTGTACCAAGCGTGCGTGCTGCCTGTCATCACGTACGCTGCTCCGGTACGGTCAGGAGTGTCGCGAACGAGTCTCGCTCAATTCAGGTGGTGCAGAATTCTGCTCTTCGTGACATCATGGCACGCGGTGCTTACGCCCGCGTTTCCGAGATGCACGAGGACGGAAAGCTGGAAACCCTGGACGTCCTTCTGCCTAGAATATCTGGAAAATTCTTCATAAAAGCGGCAGAAGCGGAAGTAAAAGTAAATCTCCGGGTTGGCGACATAAGGGTCTGGCCGTGGGTCCGCTACAAGCGCCCCATAGCATGCCAAGACGAGCAAGACACCCTTCCGGCAAAGAAGAAGCCAAGGCTGCTCTGAGTGGGAATAAATCCAACGACTGAAAACGCTGAAGAATTCTTCCCGCCTTAGTAGTCTTGGAGGCTGGAAAGGCGCAGTGTAAGGGCTACGCAAGAGCCCTTGCAAGAAACTGCTCTATAAGCAAAGCAGAGCAGTGACTGAAGACACTAAAGGTTGTGGAAATCTCTTACGGAGGCCGAACCTGCTGTTGTCTCTACGCTTCCTCTTTCCTTCCGGGCTGGACTCCTTGTGTAGTAAGTCCAATAAATGTATTGCAATGAAAGCCCCTCTTTGATTCCACGAACCCAACCCTACCATTTCCACGCAAAAAATGGAGTTAAGTCCATGAGGAGTAATTTCCGGGAATATGTGGAATGGGCAAAGTGACAGGCAAGAGACCCTTTTCAACGCTTCTGAATCCAACGATGATGTATTATGGTTTTTTAAAATGCAATGGAGGGAGTTGGCAGAGGTATTTGCTTTGTCGCAGTCATTGTATAGTGCTCTCCCATCATGTTGTATTGGCGGGATGGGTACCTTTTTCCTTCGCAGACAGTGGGCTAGGCTCCATACCGAATTGTCGTTATGTGAGAGTGAACTTATTTTCTCTTGCCAAGTTTTTTCCCAGTATGTTCTACTTTTGTATGTTACAAATTTTTGAAGTGCACAGAAGCCGATTTTATCTTGACGCATATGAGTGCGTTGACATGAGTGCTCTGGCCTTGTTTCTAAGTGAAATTAAGTGCAAAATATCCGTAGGTAGTGTGGCACCAGCGATGGAGGCCGGAGAAGGAGGGTAGCAAGAGCGATGAATGATTTTGGTTAAGGTGCTTGTAAAATCTTGAGCCGCTGTCCCAATGCTGTCTGGAGTGCTAGCAGGAGATGGGACAAGGTTAATGGCCAAGCAGTTTTCTTTAAATAGTTTCCAGTTAACTCTTCTAGTTGGTTCTGGTTGTATGAAGGAGCAACAAGCCACTGCAACAAGCCACTCAAGAATGGCGGTTACCCCAAGATCAAAGTCAGGCAAGACCCGGAACGCCAGCCCCCGACGAGCTTACCTTTGCGGCCCTCCGCCAGCCGGGTCCACCCACGTGGATCGCCCCGCCGGCGGACGATCAGGGGGTGATGCAACTCTGCCATCAGGTAAAGGCAGCACGGGGCTCTCAGCGTTTAACTAAACGCGACCTTCATGACTTGGACGCGATGTTAGATTTGGCGGCTGACTGGCCGACGTTGCCTGAGACGAGCCGGCAAATCATTTATAATCGTATCAGGGTCCTCGCCATCGTCCAGGCCCATGGGTGGGAGGCGGCAATGCGTTTAACGGACACAACGGGAAACGCATTACTCCGGCTGCCAGCCAACGCTATCCCACAGCCGCCTCCCACCATCATCGTCCAAACACCCCAGCAGTGGTACGCCGGAGAACCAACCCAACAACAGGCACGCCCGAGAAATGCAGGAGGACAGCCGCAGCAGCCCTTTCGCGGCCGTGGTCGCCGAGGCGGCGGCCGTGGGTCCTCCGCCAGATACAACAATTGAAAGCGTGCACGTGCCCCAGCCGACACCACCTGCGGTTGAGGGCAGCCCTAACGGCCACAAGCCGACACTGCAGCAGCTGGGAGAATTCCTGCTCTTTCGTGACAGCGCGGAACCGGACAATCCAGACGAGTGGCAAACGGACTCCGAATCGGTGAGTGACGCCACAGATTCCCCAAGCGAACCAGGATCCGAACAGGAAAACCCACAGTGCAGTGACAGTGACAGTGATAATAACGACGATATAGAACCCAGCGCATGGCGGATTCCCGGACCGTTGGGAACGGCGGACGCCCCGGAACCCGTCGACCCCATTACTTACGACCCGGAGGAGGAGGTGCAGCCCGGCGATGACCCGGATGCCCCCGAGGATGCGCAGGAGCCAGAGGACGTGGCAGAGGAGGACGATTACTTCCCCACGGCGGGGAAATTTTACTACCAATTCCAATCCACCCGGGACACCATTTGGTATGGCGCCAATCTGCCCATGCTGGAGCAGGCACCACATGTATTCATCCCAACACGTCCAACGGTATTAATCGATCAATATATACACAAGTTAGACAATCGAGGCATCCTGACCATAGGACGGGCAACCAATGCGTTCCCCTAATTGCCATCCCGAAGGCGGGAGGCGGCGTCAGGGTAATCCAGGATCTATCGGCTTGGACGAGGTTCATCCGCACACCACGGTTCACATTAAAATCCGCGGCACAAGCCCTAGGGTCAATCCCCCCAGGTTCCCTTCTAATTAAGATTGACCTAAAAGATGCCTTTTGGCAAGTGCCGATCGAGCCGTCGCATCGGCATAATTACGGAGTTTATCACCGGGGCACGACATATACTTGGACACGCCTGCCAATGGGCCACGCGCTAGCGCCTGCAATCATGCAGAGGTGGGCGCGGGCGGTGATAAACGAAGTCCATCGGAAATTCAAAATAGTTATGATTGCATATTTAGACGACTGGTTGCTGTTGTTTGACGACTCTACGGAACACTTGATCCTAGAGGTGGTAGACTTCCTACGCCAGGAACTACAAATTCAAATTAACGATAAGAAAAGCCGCTTGGTCCCGGCAACCAGAATCAAATACCTGGGAGTTAAAATAGATACAATAGCCAAGACCCTCAGTCTTACCAGATACTCCCTGCGTAGAATCGCGTATATTATTAAAGTAATCAAGCGCATTAGAAACCGCGACATCCCGAAACCAGCGGGATTCATTTCATGGTGTGTTTATGTCCTCCGACTTCCGTTGTTCCTGATTACCCAGACGGCGCAACGCTACACCACCTGGTTGGCCCGCTTATGGGATGACGGAGTCCGGCACGCACCAAGGGAATTTACAAATTTCCACTACGTCATGGATGTATACGCCGATGCCACACCATGGCAGACGGCGTGGACCATCCCCATGCTCCGGACGACTGAGATTTGGGCGCTAGAGCAAGAGCGGCCCATATTGGAAGCGGAGGGGCTAGCGGCCTTGATGGCAGCACACCACGCCATCAGTGTCACGGAACCGGATACACTAATAAATGTTTACACAGATAATATGGCAGTTATTAATTCTTTAATCAAAGTCAGGGGGGTCCTGTTGACCTACCCTGATGTTGTAAGATTATTTATGCTCTTAATAAAGGATTTGTCACGCAATGTGACCTGGAGGTACATCCCCTCGGACCAGAATCCGGCCGACCGTCCGTCTCGGACCGTGCTACCTCCCTATGCCCGCTCGGCCTCGGATTCGGGGTCCGGGCTGGTTTATAGGTGGGATGAAGCCTGTAACGGACAGTCGATCGAGATTTCGAGGTCAGGGCGGACGTATCTCCAGATCTCCCAACCGGCAAATCTAGGGAAAGTACCGTCATACGGTAATTTCCCTAGATTTGCACTCAATGTATCGTGAGGATAAACTTCTCCATCGATAATGAAAGTTATGTTGCATTGCCCTACTGTGGCGAGCACATGGCCGGAGGCACTTCTCACAGGGGAGGAATAGTCGTCAATTTTTAGGCTTTCAAAAGGGAAACTTGTACTCTGCATAATACTCACAGCGGCACAGGTATCCACTAAAAAGGAATACACTCTACCTAGTACTGTAACCGAGACCGTTAAGCCGACTTCTGGTGCTACGACGAGCACTAATTCGTCCCCGACCTGCCGGCCGGGGTGGCCGCGTTTCCCTGATCTCGCTTTTGGGTGGGGGTTGGACAATCTATCGGGCGATGGCCCGCTTGCTTGCACACGCCGAAAATCATCAGAGGGCAATCTTTACTGACATGGCTCCCTTCCCCACAGTTATAACATGCGCGGGGTTTTGTACGGCTATAGTGCGCGATGTGTCCCACCTTTTTACAGTAAATACAAGTCCGAGGCGCATTAGATACGTTCCCTCCACCCACCGACAGTGTAGACTGTGAAGGCTTCGTGTTTACATTTGTCAGGATTGCGTGCACTTGATCCGAAAAGACTAGGGCTCACAGTGGGGTTTAAGATTGGCTCGAGATGGGGTTGAACATGACTCCTTGTGAAATATCGTGTCGGGTCACTGTACGGAAAGTTTGTCGGTGTCTTCACGTTAGGACTGCGCACGGGCATACCAAAGTCATGGTTCTGCAAGAAGTTTACTTTTCTAACGTCTGAGTGATTACGAGCATCCTCTAGGTTAGCAAATTCCTCAGCCTCTTGCATGGTTCTTGGATTGCGCACTAGCACGAATCGCCCAATTTTTCCCTAAGTCCGACCAAGAACTGTGAGAGGAGGCGGTTTTCGAGCATAATTCCTGTCGCTTGTGAGTCTGGGTCTAGAAAAGCATCTCTTAGTTTTCGTCCCAATTCCCTGAGACGGGAAGAATACTCGTTCACGCTTTCCAAGGGTCGTTGGAAACAGCGTGTGAACATTCTTTCAACAGAGACCAGTGAAATTTTGGGAATGAAGCGCTTTTTCATTAGTTAAGAAAAAAGTTCATAAGACTCAATAACGTGAGGATTTGACTTAATGAATTCGGCACCAGTACCGCTCAGACGCAGCCGTGCTACGCTTAAGGTCTGATTCTCACTCCACCCGCTAAGATGACTCACTAACTTAAGACTGTTCAAAAAATCCTCGATGCTTGTGTCCCCATCACCGTTAAAACTCGGAATTAAATGAATGGGATGTCCTGAAAATGTTTGTTGCATAGTTGGAGGGAAACAGGGGCGTTTTCTATCATATAAACAGCGGAAGTAAAATCAATTAAGTTCGTATTGTTTGGTGATAAATCACGCTCCCAAGGCAGAGATTCGCCAAAGCGCCCATACGTGCCCTTGCCACCGAAATCCATTATGAATTAAAGACAATACGGCTAGGAAAAAATTCATTCGCCATATGTTAGCAATATAACCGATTATCGTTAATAAAAAAATGGGGTTAGTTTCCTTTTGGCATTACGCGTAACTACTTCTTAAATCGAAATTCAATCAAACGAATGAAGCATGATGAACGGAACGGAAGTTGCATTTAAATAAGCCGCTCCAAGACTCCGCCACCCCACACCTGACACCAATATGTCGCGTGGACATAGTAGGGTTGGGTTCGTGGAATCAAAAAGGGGCTTTCATTGCTATACATTTATTGGACTTACTACACAAGGAGTCCGGCCCGGAAGGAAAGAGGAAGCGTAGAGACAACAGCGGAGAAAGCAAGGTTGACTTCTAAGGGGCTAACAGTTTGATTTCAAAGCTGGGGTGATGTCGCGGGGACATGATGCTAGTTCTGATGTTTCGGAAAAGCCAAGTAGATGGCAGTCTCAATACACAATGTCGCGGGGACATGATGCTTGGACAACTAGAAGGACTCATGCGAGCTAGTGTCCTTTTCGCCGAATCCACGATAGCAAATTTGGTGAACAGTGGCTGGACACAGTCACCCACTACCGACGTTAACCTACTCTCTCCCCTTTCGCTAATGACACGGAATTCGGCGCCCGGTCTTTGTACCCGGGAATTCATATATAAACCCCGAGCCCCCCAACTTGATTGCCAGAATATAGGAGACATCAGACGAGAGCCTACTACTTTATTCGGATTTCATCTAGCAACTCTGCTTTTCCGGTGGTCCAGGTAAGGAGGAAGATACACCGTCGTGCCAACTCCTTCGGAGACTTCATGTCCACGAAGGGAATTACACAGCGTGGGAATAATCGTCCGCAAGGAAACGAACCTCCAGCTGTTTTCCCGGGGGTATCTAAGCCTTCGGCAAATTCATCATCAGGTGTTGAAGCCTTGGCTCTCAGCCCGTCGCAGTGCTTGGAGGAGACGAAGACCCGAAGCGGGACAACGGAGGCAACAGCAGACCTTGGCCCTTTACAAGGCCAGGTGGTGAAGGACACCGCAGGCGGCGTCAAGCGAAAGAAGGCATCTGTAAGACACCAGAAGCAAGAAGATTCCGCGGTTACGCGGATGCCGAATCTTCAAGGAGACGATAGGGCGGAGCGTGCGCTGAGCACAGAGGAGGGGGAAGGCGACGGCGGATTTACCTTGGTTTCTTCCAAGAGGAAGAAAAGGAAACCGCTTCTGACGAACGACGCAGCCGTCCCGGAAGCCACACCTCTACCGGCACCGGCACCTAAGACGCTGCGACCACCGCCTATCGTCGTCTATGGGGTCACCGACGTCCAGTGACTGATTGACCAGCTGTCGGGCTACAAAGGTGATGCTTTCGGCTTGGAAGTTCGAAGAGCTTGAATCCGGATCATCACCTCCAACAGAGGGGGGCATGAAAAGGCACTCTCCTTGCTGCAGAGGAAGAAAATCCAACACCACTCGCAGCCCATTGAAAGGGTGCCTGGGATGAAGCTGTTCATCAAGGGTATCTCTCGATGGATAGCAGTCGAAAAGGTATCCGAGGGACAGATCCCTCGGATACGAAATTCGTAGCGTACGTCGCCTTACGGTCACGGAGGACGGAAAAACGGTCCCCATTGACCGCCACGTAGCGAACTTGGTAAAGACTCCATCGGCCATCGCCCCCGGGGACATCCGCCAGCTCTGCCACCGCTACGTCACAGTGGAGCGTTACCGTGGAGACAGAGGTCCACTCCAGTGCAGCAACTGCATGCGGTTTGGACACATCGGCATAACTTGCTGGTGTGCGAAACGCTGCATGCGCTGTGCAGGAGCACACGCAGTCAAGGAATGCTCCCGAGGAAGGGGAAATGATGCCATCTGTGCGAACTGCGGAGGACCTCATGCGGCCGTCTCTCGCCGGTGTCCCGCCTTTCAGGAGGCTGAGCGGCTGCAAAACACGCCAACGCACGCAAGCCAGCACCAGGGAGGCAGGCGCCCCAGAAACCGGCAGCGGAACCGGGACAAAAACCATTCCGACAAGTCGATCACGCTACAACCTACGGAGCAATCCTGAAGGGCCCTTCTCAGGACAAGGTTCAGGCTCTCTCTGGAGGAGAGGGGAACATGGAGGTGGATATCACAGATCCACCCAAGGATGCTAAGGCGGTCCGAGAACCACCACCAGCGCCAGCCGTAGTAGAGGCCACCAAGGGGAACTTGTCACCCCCCGACAGCCTCCCTCCGAAGGAAGGGACCCTTCCTTTTTCTTCCGAAGGGAAGAAGAAGAAAAAGAAGCAGAAGATGAAATCCCCGATCACCACCGAGAAAGAAGGAAAAGCCATTACGAAGCCAACCCAGAGGGCGCTTGGGAACACCCTCCGAACGGCAAGTGAAGAAGGCGAAAAACCAAGCCAGAAACAGGAAAAACGGAGAGAGGGGACATCAACTGATAAGTCTCCGGTTTCCGCAGAGTCCTCGCTGACACCAGACAGAGAGGACCAGGAATTATGGCAGACCCTTGCCGTTATTGCATGCACCTTGAAGAAACTCGTCACCTCGACGCAGGGCAAACTTCTCCTCTCACTCCTGGAAGAGCTGGTGCGCAGCAGGATCGGAAATTTAACCAACCATGGCTGAACGACCCGTCCTGCTTGCGCAATGGAACGCCAACGGAATTCTTCGCCGACGCGAGAAATTACGAGCGTTCCTCCAGGAGAAGGGAGCCATAGTCGTCGCTGTCAATGAGACGAACCTTCGGCCAACGGACGCCTGGAGGTTACCTGGCTGGACCATCTATAGGGCGGACAGCGATCCCAGGCGACAACGACTTAAAACATCAGGAGGTGCGGCCATCCTCGTCCACAGGTCCATCGAGCACCGAGCATGTAGAGAGATTTCTCACCCGCATGCGGAGTCTGTTTCGGTGGACGTACGGACAAGAGGAGGAGGGCTCCGGGTCTCATCTCTGTATTTCCCACCCGGGAAACCTTGGGATCCGGATCTCATCCAGTACCTTGCGGGGGACAGCGGACCATCGGTCATCTTGGATGACCTGAATGCCAAGCATCCTACTTGGAATTCACGGTCCTCGAACCCGAGAGGAGAATCCCTGCGTTAGCTAGCAGATTCAAAAGGCCTAACCATCTTAGGACCGGGGATACCCACGCACGAACAAGGAGACGTTTTAGGCATTGCGATTGCTCACAATGTAAGGACGTCCCTGAGTTTGTACACATGCGTGGAACTGTCGTCGGACCACAACCCGATCATCCTGGCAGTGGGGAGCCGAATCCCAGTGCTGTCTTCCACCCGGCGATTGGATCTGTCGTCGGCCGACTGGAGCAGTTTCCGCAACGTCATCGCTGAGGAGCTGCCAAGAGAGCCACTGGAGCCGACTTCACCGGAGATGGCCGATCAAATGGTCAGCCACCTCACCTCTGCAATAGACGGCGCAATGAAGGCCTCGATACCGCTATAGGAACAACGAAACTCGTATCTTCGGGTTCCACTTCCAGCGGGGGTTAGAGGCCTCATTTCGCGGCAAAACTAGGTGCGGCGCCAATGGCAGAAATATCGTACAGCGGATGTGAGAAGGCAGCTCTCAGAGCTCAACGCGTCGGTACAGGATGCCCTCCGGGAGGTCCGATCGGGCCACTGGGAGGCGCACCTGCTGGATGAGCTCCTATCGGAAGACGGCCACGAGGACCTGCCGTCGGTGTGGAAGATATGCCGGAGGCTGCGGGCCCCTAAAAGACTTGACCCGATTATTACCGACGGAGACAGAGAGGCACGATCTCCCATGGAGAAGGCGGAACTGCTCGCTGATCACTTGGTCTGCAGCTTTTCAACCAATCCTGGGAATCCCGCTTCTGCCGAGATTGAAGAAGAAATCGAGGCGTTTGAAAGAGCCGGAGACGCCGATCTGAAAGACGCCTCGGAAATTCCAAGATTCGACGAGAAGGACGTCAAAGAATCAATACGTCACCTATGCACGAGGAAGGCCCCCGGAAGCGACAACATTCCCAATGTGGTCATTCGGGAGCTTCCAAAGGCGGCGGAGAGGTCCCTGACAAAATTCCTAAATGGCTGTGTCAGGATTTTCTACTTCCCGACCACTTGGAAAAGAGCGAGAATCGTCTGCCTGCCGAAGTCGCAGAAATTGGAGGTGGGTCCCGGAGAATTCCGGCCTATCTCCTTGCTCGACGGCTTCGGTAAGATATTCGAGCGACTGCTGCAACGGCCGCTGACTGATTTCGTCCGGGAGAATGACATCCTCCCGGAGGAGCAGTTTGGTTTCCGTGCGTAGCCTTCCACAGTCCATCCGCTGGTGCGAGCGGCGGATTTCATCACGGACAGCTTCAACAGGAATAGGGCGGTTGCTGGGGCCATCTTCGACGTCAGTAAGGCGTTCGATCGCGTCTGGCATCCGGCTCTCTTGTTGAAGATGAGACGACTCCATTTCCCACCTTTGATTGTTCGGATGGTTCATTCCTATTTGAGAGACAGGACATTCACCGTGCAATGGCTCGGGGCGAATTCAGGGGTGCGTCGGATATCCGCCGGCGTGCCCCAGGGATCAGTCCTCGGACCAATGCTTTACAATATCTACTCCCACGACATTCCAACTCCACGTGGGAACCTCGAGATCCTGTCTCTCTATGCCGACGATACGGCCCTCCTGTGCTGCTCCTGGCAGAAGGTGACCGCGGTGCGAAGACTGAAGAGCGCTGTGGCGGATCTCCTTGAATGGTACCGCCGATGGCGCTTTGCTGTTAACGCACAGAAGACGAAGGCGATCATCTTCCATCCAGGAAATGGTCGGCCGCCAGGAGTGAACCTAACAGTGAATGAGGTCGCCCTACCGTGGGAATCCGAAGTTACCTACCTCGGAGTGCTGATGGACCGGAAACTCCTTAGGAACGCCCAAGCGCTTCGTGTAGTAAGCGCTGGTCCTGAGTATGGACAGGAAGCGTAGACTGTACCAAGCGTGCGTGCTGCCTGTCATCACGTACGCGGCTCCGGTACGGTCAGGAGTGTCGCGAACGAGTCTCGCTCAATTCAGGTGGTGCAGAATTCTGCTCTTCGTGACATCATGGCACGCGGTGCTTACGCCCGCGTTTCCGAGATGCACGAGGACGGAAAGCTGGAAACCCTGGACGTCCTTCTGCCTAGAATATCTGGAAAATTCTTCATAAAAGCGGCAGAAGCGGAAGTAAAAGTAAATCTCCGGGTTGGCGACATAAGGGTCTGGCCATGGGTCCGCTACAAGCGCCCCATAGCATGCCAAGACGAGCAAGACACCCTTCCGGCAAATTAGAAGCCAAGGCTGCTCTGAGTGGGAATAAATCCAACGACTGAAAACGCTGAAGAATTCTTCCCGCCTTAGTAGTCTTGGAGGCTGGAAAGGCGCAGTGTAAGGGCTACGCAAGAGCCCTTGCAAGAAACTGCTCTATAAGCAAAGCAGAGCAGTGACTGAAGACACTAAAGGTTGTGGAAATCTCTTACGGAGGCCGAACCTGCTGTTGTCTCTACGCTTCCTCTTTCCTTCCGGGCTGGACTCCTTGTGTAGTAAGTCCAATAAATGTATTGCAATGAAAGCCCCTCTTTGATTCCACGAACCCAACCCTACTATTTCCACGCAAAAAATGGAGTTAAGTCCATGAGGAGTAATTTCCGGGAATATGTGGAATGGGCAAAGTGACAGGCAAGAGACCCTTTTCAACGCTTCTGAATCCAACGATGATGTATTATGGTTTTTTAAAATGCAATGGAGGGAGTTGGCAGAGGTATTTGCTTTGTCGCAGTCATTGTATAGTGCTCTCCCATCATGTGGTATTGGCGGGATGGGTACCTTTTTCCTTCGCAGACAGTGGGCTAGGCTCCATACCGAATTGTCGTTATGTGAGAGTGAACTTATTTTCTCTTGCCAAGTTTTTTCCCAGTATGTTCTACTTTTGTATGTTACAAAATTTTGAAGTGCACAGAAGCCGATTTTATCTTGACGCATATGAGTGCGTTGACATGAGTGCTCTGGCCTTGTTTCTAAGTGAAATTAAGTGCAAAATATCCGGAGGTAGTGTGGCACCAGCGATGGAGGCCGGAGAAGGAGGGTAGCAAGAGCGATGAATGATTTTGATTAAGGTGCTTGTAAAATCTTGAGCCGCTGTCCCAATGCTGTCTGGAGTGCTAGCAGGAGATGGGAAAAGGTTAATGGCCAAGCAGTTTTCTTTAAATAGTTTCCAGTTAACTCTTCTAGTTGGTTCTGGTTGTATGAAGGAGCAACAAGCCACAGCAACAAGCCACTCAAGAATGGCGGTTACCCCAAGGCCAAAGTCAGGCAACACCCGGAACGCAAGCCTCCGACGAGCTTACCTTTGCGGCCCTCCGCCAGCCGGGTCCACCCACGTGGATCGCCCCGCCGGCGGACGATCAGGGGGTGATGCAACTCTGCCATCAGGTAAAGGCAGCACGGGGCTCTCAGCGTTTAACTAAACGCGACCTTCATGACTTGGACGCGATGTTAGATTTGGCGGCTGACTGGCCGACGTTGCCTGAGACGAGCCGGCACATCATTTATAATCGTATCAGGGTCCTCGCCATCGTCCAGGCCATTGGGTGGGAGGCGGCAATTTGTTTAACGGACACAACGGGAAACGCATTACTCCGGCTGCCAGCCAACGCTATCCCACCGCCGCCTCTCACCATCATCGTCCAAACACCCCAGCAGTGGTACGCCGGAGAACCAACCCAACAACAGGCACGCCCGAGAAATGCAGGAGGACAGCCGCAGCAGCCCTTTCGCGGCCGTGGTCGCCGAGGCGGCGGCTTTGGGTCCTCCGCCAGATACAACAATTGAAAGCGTGCACGTGCCCCAGCCGACACCACCTGCGGTTGAGGGCAGCCCTAACGGCCACAAGCCGACACTGCAGCAGCTGGGAGAATTCCTGCTCTTTCGTGACATCGCGGAACCGGACAATCCAGACGAGTGGCAAACGGACTCCGAATCGGTGAGTGACGCCACAGATTCCCCAAGCGAACCAGGATCCGAACAGGAAAATCCACAGTGCAGTGACAGTGACAGTGATAATAACGACGATATAGAACCCAGCGCATGGCGGATTCCCGGACCGTTTGGAACGGCGGACGCCCCTAAACCCGTCGACCCCATTACTTACGACCCGGAGGAGGAAGTGCAGCCCGGCGATGACCCGGATGCCCCCGAGGATGCGCAGGAGCCAGAGGACGTGGCAGAGGAGGACGATTACTTCCCCACGGCGGGGAATTTTACTACCAATGCCAATCCACCCGGGACACCATTTGGTATGGCGCCAATCTGCCCATGCCGGAGCAGGCACCACATGTATTCATCCCAACACGTCCAACGGTATTAATCGATCAATATATACACAAGTTACTCAATCGAGGCATCCTGACCATAGGACGGGCAACCAATGCGTTCCCCTAATTGCCATCCCGAAGGCGGGAGGCGGCGTCAGGGTAATCCAGGATCTATCGGCTTGGACGAGGTTCATCCGCACACCACGGATCACATTAAAATCCGCGGCCCAAGCCCTAGAGTCAATCCCCCCAGGTTCCCTTCTAATTAAGATTGACCTAAAAGATGCCTTTTGGCAAGTGCCGATCGAGCCGTCGCATCGGCATAATTACGGAGTTTATCACCGGGGCACGACATATACTTGGACACGCCTGCCAATGGGCCACGCGCTAGCGCCTGCAATCATGCAGAGGTGGGCGCGGGCGGTGATAAAGTAAGTCCATCGGAAATTCAAAATAGTTATGATTGCTTATTTAGACGACTGGTTGCTGTTGTTTGACGACTCTACGGAACACTTGATCCTAGAGGTGGTAGACTTCCTACGCCAGGAACTACAAATTCAAATTAACGATAAGAAAAGCCGCTTGGTCCCGGCAACCAGAATCAAATACCTGGGAATTAAAATAGATACAATAGCCATGACCCTCAGTCTTACCAGATACTCCCTGCGTAGAATCTCGTATATTATTAAAGTAATCAAGCGCATTAGAAACCGCGACATCCCGAAAGCAGCGGGATTCATTTCATGGTGTGTTTATGTCCTCCGACTCCCGTTGTTCCTGATTACCCAGACGGCGCAACGCTACACCACCTGGTTGGCCCGCTTATGGGATGACGGAGTCTGGCACGCACCAAGGGAATTTACAAATTTCCACTACGTCATGGATGTATACGCCGATGCCACACCATGGCAGACGGCGTGGACCATCCCCATGCTCCGGACGACTGAGATTTGGGCGCTAGGGCAAGAGCGGCCCATATTGGAAGCGGAGGGGCTGGCGGCCTTGATGGCAGCACACCACGCCATCAGTGTCACGGAACCGGATACACTAATAAATGTTTACACAGATAATATGGCAGTTATGTATTCTTTAATCAAAGTCAGGGGGGTCCTGTTGACCTACCCTGATGTTGTAAGATTGTTTATGCTCTTAATAAAGGATTTGTCACGCAATGTGACCTGGAGGTACATCCCCTCGGACCAGAATCCGGCCGACCGTCCGTCTCGGACCGTGCTACCTCCCCATGCCCGCTCGGCCTCGGATTCGGGGTCCGGGCTGGTATATAGGTGGGATGAAGCCTGTAACGGACAGTCGATCGAGATTTCGAGGTCAGGGCGGACGTATCTCCAGATCTCCCAACCGGCAAATCTAGGGAAAGTACCGTCATACGGTACTTTCCCTAGATTTGCAATCAATGTATCGTGAGGATAAACTTCTCCATCGATAATGAAAGTTATGTTGCATTGCCCTACTGTGGCGAGCGCATGGCCGGAGGCACTTCTCACAGGGGAGGAATAGTCGTCAATTTTTAGGCTTTCAAAAGGGAAACTTGTACTCTGCATAATACTCACAGCGGCACAGGTATCCACTAAAAAGGAATACACTCTACCTAGTACTGTAACCGAGACCGTTAAGCCGACTTCTGGTGCTACGACGAGCACTAATTCGTCCCCGACCTGCCGGCCGGGGTGGCCGCGTTTCCCTGATCTCGCTTTTGGGTGGGGGTTGGACAATCTATCGGGCGATGGCCCGCTTGCTTGCACACGCCGAAAATCATCAGAGGGCAATCTTTACTGACATGGCTCCCTTCCCCACAGTTATAACATGCGCGGGGTTTTGTACGGCTATAGTGCGCGATGTGTCCCACCTTTTTACAGTAATTACAAGTCCGAGGCGCATTAGATACGTTCCCTCCACCCACCGACAGTGTAGACTGTGAAGGCTTCGTGTTTACATTTGTCAGGATTGCGTGCACTTGATCCGCAAGACTAGGGCTCACAGTGGGGTTTAAGATTGGCTCGAGATGGGGTTGAACATGACTCCTTGTGAAATATCGTGTCGGGTCACTGTACGGAAAGTTTGTCGGTGTCTTCACGTTAGGACTGCGCACGGGCATACCAAAGTCATGGTTCTGCAAGAAGTTTACTTTTCTAACGTCTGAGTGATTACGAGCATCCTCTAGGTTAGCAAATTCCTCAGCCTCTTGCATGGTTCTTGGATTGCGCACTAGCACGAATCGCCCAATTTTTCCCTAAGTCCGACCAAGAACTGTGAGAGGAGGCGGTTTTCGAGCATAATTCCTGTCGCTTGTGAGTCTGGGTCTAGAAAAGCATCTCTTAGTTTTCGTCCCAATTCCCTGAGACGGGAAGAATACTCGTTCACGCTTTCCAAGGGTCGTTGGAAACAGCGTGTGAACATTCTTTCAACAGAGACCAGTGAAATTTTAGGAATGAAGCGCTTTTTCATTAGTTAAGAAAAAAGTTCATAAGACTGAATAACGTGAGGATTTGACTTAATGAATTCGGCAGCAGTACCGCTCAGACGCAGCCGTGCTACGCTTAAGGTCTGATTCTCACTCCACCCGCTAAGATGACTCACTAACTTAAGACTGTTCAAAAAATCCTCGATGCTTGTGTCCCCATCACCGTTAAAACTCGGAATTAAATGAATGTGATGTCCTGAAAATGTTTGTTGCATAGTTGGAGGGAAACAGGGGCGTTTTCTATCATATAAACAGTGGAAGTAAAATCAATTAAGTTCGTATTGTTTGGTGATAAATCACGCTCCCAAGGCAGAGATTCGCCAAAGCGCCTATACGTGCCCTTGCCACCGAAATCCATTATGAATTAAAGACAATACGGCTAGGAAAAAATTCATTCGCCATATGTTAGCAATATAACCGATTATCGTTAATAAAAAAATGGGGTTAGTTTCCTTTTGGCATTACGCGTAACTACTTCTTAAATCGAAATTCAATCAAACGAATGAAGCATGATGAACGGAACGGAAGTTGCATTTAAATAAGCCGCTCCAAGACTCCGCCACCCCACACCTGACACCAATATGTCGCGTGGACATAGTAGGGTTGGGTTCGTGGAATCAAAGAGGGGCTTTCATTGCTATACATTTATTGGACTTACTACACAAGGAGTCCGGCCCGGAAGGATAGAGGAAGCGTAGAGACAACAGCGGAGAAAGCAAGGTTGACTTCTAAGGGGCTAAAAGTGTTATTTCAAAGCCGGGGTGATGTCGCGGGGACATGATGCTAGTTCTGATGTTTCGGAAAAGCCAAGTAGATGGTAGTCTCAATACACAATGTCGCGGGGACATGATGCTTGGACAACTAGAAGGACTCATGCGAGCTAGTGTCCTTTTCGCCGAATCCACGATAGCAAATTTGGTGAACAGTGGCTGGACACAGTCACCCACTACCGACGTTAACCTACTCTCTCCCCTTTCGCTAATGACACGGAATTCGGCGCCCGGTCTTTGTACCCGGGAATTCATATATAAACCCCGAGCCCCCCAACTTGATTGCCAGAATATAGGAGACATCAGACGAGAGCCTACTACTTTCTTCGGATTTCATCTAGCAACTCTGCTTTTCCGGTGGTCCAGGTAAGGAGGAAGATACACCGTCGTGCCAAATCCTTCGGAGACTTCATGTCCACGAAGGGAATTACACAGCGTGGGAATAATCGTCCGCAAGGCAACGAACCTCCAGCTGTTTTGCCGGGGGTATCTAAGCCTTCGGCAAATTCATCATCAGGTGTTGAAGCCTTGGCTCTCAGCCCGTCGCAGTGCTTGGAGGAGACGAAGACCCGAAGCGGGACAACGGAGGCAACAGCAGACCTTGGCCCTTTACAGGGCCAGGTGGTGAAGGACACCGCAGGCGGCGTCAAGCGAAAGAAGGCATCTGTAAGGAACCAGAAGGAAGAAGATTCCGCGGTTACGCGGATGCCGAATCTTCAAGGAGACGATAGGGCGGAGCGTGCGCTGAGCACAGAGGAGGGGGAAGGCGACGGCGGATTTACCTTGGTTTCTTCCAAGAGGAAGAAAAGGAAACCGCTTCTGACGAACGACGCAGCCGTCCCGGAAGCCACACCTCTACCGGCACCGGCACCTAAGACGCTGCGACCACCGCCTATCGTCGTCTATGGGGTCACCGACGTCCAGGGACTGATTGACCAGCTGTCGGGCTACAAAGGTGATGCTTTCGGCTTGGAAGTTAAAGAGCTTGAATCCGGATCATCACCTCCAACAGAGAGGGGCATGAAAAGGCACTCTCCTTGCTACAGAGGAAGAAAATCCAACACCACTCGCAGCCCATTGAAAGGGTGCCAGGGATGAAGCTGTTCATCAAGGGTATCTCTCGATGGATAGCAGTCGAAAAGGTATCCGAAGGACAGATCCCTCGGATACGAAATTCGTAGCGTACGTCGCCTTACGGTCACGGAAGACGGAAAACCGGTCCCCATTGATCGCCACATAGCGAACGCGGTAAACACTCCATCGGCCATCTCCCCCGGGGACATCCGCCAGCTCTGCCACCGCTACGTCACTGTGGAGCGTTACCGTGGAGACAGAGGTCCACTCCAGTGCAGCAACTGCATGCGGTTTGGACACATCGGCATAGCTTGCTGGTATGCGAAACGCTGCATGCGCTGTGCAGGATCACACGCAGTCAAGGAATGCTCCCGAGGAAGGGGAGATGATGCCATCTGTGCGAACTGCGGAGGACCTCATGCGGCCGTCTCTCGCCGGTGTCCCGCCTTTCAGGAGGCTGAGCGGCGACAACACGCCAACGCACGCAAGCCAGCACCAGGGAAGCAGGCGCCCAAGACACCGGCAGCGGAACCGGGTCAAAAACCATTCCGACAAGTCGATCACGCTACAACCTACGGAGCAATCCTGAAGGGCCCTTCTCAGGACAAGGTTCAGGCTCTCTCCGGAGGAGAGGGGAACATGGAGGTGGATATCACAGATCCACCCAAGGATGCTAAGGCGGTCCGAGAACCACCACCAGCGCCAGCCGTAGTAGAGGCCACCAAAGGAAACTTGTCACCCCCCGACAGCCTCCCTCCGAAGGAAGCGACCCTTCCTTTTTCTTCCGAAGGGAAGAAGAAGAAAAAGAAGCCGAAGATGAAATCCCCGATCACCACCGAGAAAGAAGGAAAAGCCATTACGAAGCCAACCCAGAGGGCGCTTGGGAACACCCTCCGAACGGCAAGTGAAGAAGGCGAAAAACCAAGCCAGAAACAGGAAAAACGGAGAGAGGGGACATCAACTGATAAGTCTCCGGTTTCTGCAGAGTCCTCGCTGACACCAGACAGAGAGGACCAGGAATTATGGCAGACCATTGCAGTTATTGCATACACCTTGAAGAAACTCGTCACCTCGACGCAGGCCAAACTTCTCCTCTCACTCCTGGAAGAGCTGGTGCGCAGCAGGATCGGAAATTTAACCAACCATGGCTGAACGACCCGTCCTGCTTGCGCAATGGAACGCCAACGGAATTCTTCGCCGACGCGAGGAATTACGGGTGTTCCTCCAGGAGAAGGGAGCCATAGTCGTCGCTGTGAATGAGACGAACCTTCGGCCAACGGACGCCTGGAGGTTACCTGGCTCGACCATCTATAGGGCGCACAGGGATCCCAGGCGACAACGACTTAAAACATCAGGAGGTGCGGCCATCCTCGTCCACAGGTCCATCGAGCACCGAGCATGTAGAGAGATTTCTCACCCGCATGCGGAGTCTGTTTCGGTGGACGTACGGACAAGAGGAGAAGGGCTCCGGGTCTCATCTCTGTATTTCCCACCCGGGAAACCTTGGGATCCGGATCTCATCCAGTACCTTGCGGGGGACAGCGGACCATCGGTCATCTTGGATGACCTGAATGCCAAGCATCCTACTTGGAATTCACGGTCCTCGAACCCGAGAGGAGAATCCCTGCGTTAGCTAGCAGATTCAAAAGGCCTAACCATCTTAGGACCGGGGATACCCACGCACGAACAAGGAGACGTTTTAGGCATTGCGATTGCTCACAATGTAAGGACGTCCCTGAGTTTGTACACATGCGTGGAACTGTCGTCGGACCACAACCCGATCATCCTGGCAGTGGGGAGCCGAATCCCAGTGCTGTCTTCCACCCGGCGATTGGATCTGTCGTCGGCCGACTGGAGCAGTTTCCGCAACGTCATCGCTGAGGAGCTGCCAAGAGAGCCACTGGAGCCGACTTCACCGGAGATGGCCGATCAAATGGTCAGCCACCTCACCTCTGCAATAGACGGCGCAATGAAGGCCTCGATACCGCTATAGGAACAACGAAACTCGTATCTTCGGGTTCCACTTCCAGCGGGGGTTAGAGGCCTCATTTCGCGGCAAAACTAGGTGCGGCGCCAATGGCAGAAATATCGTACAGCGGATGTGAGAAGGCAGCTCTCAGAGCTCAACGCGTCGGTACAGGATGCCCTCCGGGAGGTCCGATCGGGCCACTGGGAGGCGCACCTGCTGGATGAGCTCCTATCGGAAGACGGCAACGAGGACCTGCCGTCGGTGTGGAAGATATGCCGGAGGCTGCGGGCCCATCAAAGACTTGACCCGATTATTACCGACGGAGACAGAGAGGCACGATCTCCCATGGAGAAGGCGGAACTGCTCGCTGATCACTTAGTCTGCAGCTTTTCACCCAATCCTGGGAATCCCGCTTCTGCCGAGATTGAAGAAGAAATCGAGGCGTTTGAAAGAGCCGGAGACGCCGATCTGAAAGACGCCTCGGAAATTCCAAGATTCGACGAGAAGGACGTCAAAGAATCAATACGTCACCTACGCACGAGGAAGGCCCCCGGAAGCGACAACATTCCCAATGTGGTCATTCGGGAGCTTCCAAAGGCGGCGGAGAGGTCCCTGACAAAATTCCTAAATGGCTGTGTCAGGATTTTCTACTTCCCGACCACTTGGAGAAGAGCGAGAATCGTCTGCCTGCCGAAGTCGCAGAAATTGGAGGTGGGTCCCGGAGAATTCCGGCCTATCTCCTTGCTCGACGGCTTCGGTAAGATATTCGAGCGACTGCTGCAACGGCCGCTGACTGATTTCGTCCGGGAGAATGACATCCTCCCGGAGGAGCAGTTTGGTTTTCGTGCGCAGCCTTCCATAGTTCATCGGCTATGGCGAGCGGCGGATTTCATCACGGACAGCTTCAACAGGAATAGGATGGTTGCTGGGGCCTTCTTCGACGTCAGTAAGGCGTTCGATCGCGTCTGGCATCCGGCTCTCTTGTTGAAGATGAGACGACTAGCATTTCCCACCTTTGATTGTTCGGATGGTTCACTCCTATTTGAGAGACAGGACATTCACCGTGCAATGGCTCGGGGCGAATTCAGGGGTGCGTCGGATCTCCGCCGGCGTGCCCCAGGGATCAGTCCTCGGACCAATGCTTTACAATATCTACTCCCACGACATTCCAACTCCACGTGGGAACCTCGAGATCCTGTCTCTCTATGCCGACGATACGGCCCTCCTGTGCTGCTCCTGGCAGAAGGTGACCGCGGTGCGAAGACTGAAGAGCGCTGTGGCGGATCTCCTTGAATGGTACCGCCGATGGCGCTTTGCTGTTAACGCACAGAAGACGAAGGCGATCATCTTCCATCCAGGAAATGGTCGGCCGCCAGGAGTGAACCTAACAGTGAATGGAGTCGCCCTACCGTGGGAATCCGAAGTTACCTACCTCGGAGTGCTGATGGACCGGAAACTCCTTAGGAACGCCCAAGCGCTTCGTGTAGTAAGCGCTGGTCCTGAGTATGGACAGGAAGCGTAGACTGTACCAAGCGTGCGTGCTGCCTGTCATCACGTACGCTGCTCCGGTACGGTCAGGAGTGTCGCGAACGAGTCTCGCTCAATTCAGGTGGTGCAGAATTCTGCTCTTCGTGACATCATGGCACGCGGTGCTTACGCCCGCGTTTCCGAGGTGCACGAGGACGGAAAGCTGGAAACCCTGGACGTCCTTCTGCCTAGAATATCTGGAAAATTCTTCATAAAAGCGGCAGAAGCGGAAGTAAAAGTAAATCTCCGGGTTGGCGACATAAGGGTCTGGCCGTGGGTCCGCTACAAGCGCCCCATAGCATGCCAAGACGAGCAAGACACCCTTCCGGCAAAGAAGAAGCCAAGGCTGCTCTGAGTGGGAATAAATCCAACGACTGAAAACGCTGAAGAATTCTTCCCGCCTTAGTAGTCTTGGAGGCTGGAAAGGCGCAGTGTAAGGGCTACGCAAGAGCCCTTGCAAGAAACTGCTCTATAAGCAAAGCAGAGCAGTGACTGAAGACACTAAAGGTTGTGGAAATCTCTTACGGAGGCCGAACCTGCTGTTGTCTCTACGCTTCCTCTTTCCTTCCGGGCTGGACTCCTTGTGTAGTAAGTCCAATAAAATTATTGCAATGAAAGCCCCTCTTTGATTCCACGAACCCAACCCTACTATGTCCACGCGACAAATGGAGTAAAGTCCTTGAGAAGTAATTTCCGGGAATATGTGGAATGGGCAAAGTGACAGGCAAGAGACACTGTTCAACGCTTCTGAATCCAACGAGGATGCATTATGGTTTTTTAAAATGCAATCGAGGGAGTCGGCAGAGGTATTTGCTTTGTCGCAGTCATTGTATAGTGCTCTCCCGTCATGTGGTATTGGCGGGATGGGTACCTTTTTCCTTCGCAGACAGTGGGCTAGGGTCCATACCGAATTGTCGTTATGTGAGAGTGAACTTATTTTCTCTTGCCATGTTTTTTCCCAGTATGTTCTACTTTTGTATGTTACAAATTTTTGAAGTGCACAGAAGCCGATTTTATCTTGGCGGATATGAGTGCGTTGCCATGAGGGCTCTGGCCTTGTTTCTAAGTGAAATTAAGTGCAAAATATCCGGAGGTAGTGTGGCACCAGCGATGGAGGCCGGAGAAGGAGGGTAGCAAGAGCGATGAATGATTTTGGTTAAGGTGCTTGTAAAATCTTGAGCCGCTGTCCCAATGATGTCTGGAGTGCTAGCAGGAGATGGGACAAGGTTAATGGCCAAGCAGTTTTCTTTAAATAGTTTCCAGTTAACTCTTCTAGTTGGTTCTGGTTGTATGAAGGAGCAACAAGCCACTGCAACAAGCCACTCAAGAATGGCGGTTACCCTAAGGCCAATGTCAGGCAAGACCCGGAACGCCAGCCCCCGACGAGCTTACCTTTGCGGCCCTCCGCCAGCCGGGTCCACCCACGTGGATCGCCCCGCCGGCGGACGATCAGGGGGTGATGCAACTCTGCCATCAGGTAAAGGCAGCACGGGGCTCTCAGCGTTTAACTTAACGCGACCTTCATGACTTGGACGCGATGTTAGATTTGGCGGCTGACTGGCCGACGTTGCCTGAGACGAGCCGGCACATCATTTATAATCGTATCAGGGTCCTCGCCATCGTCCAGGCCCATGGGTGGGACGCGGCAATGCGTTTAACGGACACAACGGGACACGCATTACTCCGGCTGCCAGCCAACTCTATCCCACCGCCGCCTCCCACCATCATCGTCCAAACACCCCAGCAGTGGTACGCCGGAGAACCAACCCAACAAAAGGCATGCCCGAGAAATGCAGGAGGCCAGCCGCAGCAGCCCTTTCGCGGTCGTGGTCGCCGAGGCGGCGGCCATGGGTCCTCCGCCAGATACAACAATTGAAAGCATGAACGTTTCCCAGCCGACACCACCTGCGGTTGAGGGCAGCCCTAACGGCCACAAGCCGACACTGCAGCAGCTGGGAGAATTCCTGCTCTTTCGTGACAGCGCGGAACCGGACAATCCAGACGAGTGGCGAACGGACTCCGAATCGGTGAGTGACGCCACAGATTCCCCAAGCGAACCAGGATCCGAACAGGAAAACCCACAGTACAGTGTCAGTGACAGTGATAATAACGACGATATAGAACCCAGCGCATGGCGGATTCCCGGACCGTTGGGAACGGCGGACGCCCCGGAACCCGACGACCCCATTACTTACGACCCGGAGGAGAAGGTGCAGCCCGGCGATGACCCGGATGCCCCCGAGGATGCGCAGGAGCCAGAGGACGTGGCAGAGGAGGACGATTACTTCCCCACGGCGGGGAAATTTTACTACCAATGCCAATCCACCCGGGACACCATTTGGTATGGCGCCAATCTGCCCATGCTGGAGCATGCACCACATGTATTCATCCCAACACGTCAAACGGTATTAATCGATCAATATATACACAAGTTAGTCAATCGAGGCATCCTGACCATAGGACGGGCAACCAATGCGTTCCCCCTAATTGCAATCCCGAAGGCGGGAGGCGGCGTCAGGGTAATCCAGGATCTATCGGCTTGGACGAGGTTCATCCGCACACCACGGTTCACATTAAAATCCGCGGCCCAAGCCCTAGAGTCAATCCCCCCAGGTTCCCTTCTAATTAAGATTGACCTAAAAGATGCCTTTTGGCAAGTGCCGATCGAGCCGTCGATCGGGATAATTACGGAGTTTATCACCGGAGCACGACATATACTTGGACACACCTGCCAATGGGCCACGCGCTAGCGCCTGCAATCATGCAGAGGTGGGCGCGGGCGGTGATAAAGTAAGTCCATCGGAAATTCAAAATAGTTATGATTGCATATTTAGACGACTGGTTGCTGTTGTTTGACGACTCTACGGAACACTTGATCCTAGAGGTGGTAGACTTCCTAAGCCAGGAACTACAAATTCAAATTAACGATAAGAAAAGCCGATTGGTCCCGGCAACCAGAATCAAATACCTGGGAGTTAAAATAGTTACAATAGCCATGACCCTCAGTCTTACCAGATACTCCCTGCTTAGAATCGCGTATATTATTAAAGTAATCAAGCGCATTAGAAACCGCGACATCCCGAAAGCAGCGGGATTCATTTCATGGTGTGTTTATGTCCTCCGACTCCCGTTGTTCCTGATTACCCAGACGGCGCAACGCTACACCACCTGGTTGGCCCGCTTATGGGATGACGGAGTCTGGCACGCACCAAGGGAATTTACAAATTTCCACTACGTCATGGATGTATACGCCGATGCCACACCATGGCAGACGGCGTGGACCATCCCCATGCTCCGGACGACTGAGATTTGGGCGCTAGGGCAAGAGCGGCCCATATTGGAAGCGGAGGGGCTGGCGGCCTTGATGGCAGCACACCACGCCATCAGTGTCACGGAACCGGATACACTAATAAATGTTTACACAGATAATATGGCAGTTATGTATTCTTTAATCAAAGGCAGGGGGGTCCTGTTGACCTACCCTGATGTTGTAAGATTATTTATGCTCTTAATAAAGGATTTGTCACGCAATGTGACCTGGAGGTACATCCCCTCGGACCGGAATCCGGCCGACCGTCCGTCTCGGACCGTGCTACCTCCCTATGCCCGCTCGGCCTCGGATTCGGGGTCCGGGCTGGTATATAGGTGGGATGAAGCCTGAAACGGACAGTCGATCGAGATTTCGAGGTCAGGGCGGACGTATCTCCAGATCTCCCAACCGGCAAATTTAGGGAAAGTACCGTCATACGGTACTTTCCCTAGATTTGCACTCAATGTATCGTGAGGATAAACTTCTCCATCGATAATGAAAGTTATGTTGCATTGCCCTACTGTGGCGAGCACATGGCCGGAGGCACTTCTCACAGGGGAGGAATAGTCGTCAATTTTTAGGCTTTCAAAAGGGAAACTTGTACTCTGCATAATACTCACAGCGGCACAGGTATCCACTAAAAAGGAATACACTCTACCTAGTACTGTAACCGAGACCGTTAAGCCGACTTCTGGTGCTACGACGAGCACTAATTCGTCCCCGACCTGCCGGCCGGGGTGGCCGCGTTTCCCTGATCTCGCTTTTGGGTGGGGGTTGGACAATCTATCGGGCGATGGCCCGCTTGCTTGCACACGCCGAAAATCATCAGAGGGCAATCTTTACTGACATGGCTCCCTTCCCCACAGTTATAACATGCGCGGGGTTTTGTACGGCTATAGTGCGCGATGTGTCCCACCTTTTTACAGTAATTACAAGTCCGAGGCGCATTAGATACGTTCCCTCCACCCACCGACAGTGTAGACTGTGAAGGCTTCGTGTTTACATTTGTCAGGATTGCGTGCACTTGATCCGCAAGACTAGGGCTCACAGTGGGGTTTAAGATTGGCTCGAGATGGGGTTGAACATGACTCCTTGTGAAATATCGTGTCGGGTCACTGTACGGAAAGGTTGTCGGTGTCTTCACGTTAGGACTGCGCACGGGCATACCAAAGTCATGGTTCTGCAAGAAGTTTACTTTTCTAACGCCTGAGTGATTACGAGCATTGAATTCCTCTAGGTTAGCAAATTCCTCAGCCTCTTGCATGGTTCTTGGATTGCGCACTAGCACGAATCGCCCAATTTTTCCCTAAGTCCGACCAAGAACTGTGAGAGGAGGCGGTTTTCGAGCATAATTCCTGTCGCTTGTGAGTCTAGGTCTAGAAAAGCATCTCTTAGTTTTCGTCCCAATTCCCTGAGACGGGAAGAATACTCGTTCACGCTTTCCAAGGGTCGTTGCAAACAGCGTGTGAACATTCTTTCAACAGAGACCAGTGAAATTTTGGGAATGAAGCGCTTTTTCATTAGTTAAGAAAAAAGTTCATAAGACTCAATAACGTGAGGATTTGACATAATGAATTCGGCAGCAGTACCGCTCAGACGCAGCCGTGCTACGCTTAAGGTCTGATTCTCACTCCACCTGCTAAGATGACTCACTAACTTAAGACTGTCCAAAAAATCCTCGATGCTTGTGTCCCCATCGCCGTTAAAACTCGGAATTAAATGAATGTGATGTCCTGAAAATGTTTGTTGCATAGTTGGAGGGAAACAGGGGCGCTTTCTATCATATAAACAGCGGAAGTAAAATCAATTAAGTTCGTATTGTTTGGTGATAAATCACGCTCCCAAGGCAGAGATTTGCCAAAGCGCCCATACGTGCCCTTGCCACCGAAATCCATTATGAATTAAAGACAATACGGCTAGGAAAAAATTCATTCGCCATATGTTAGCAATATAACCGATTATCGTTAATAAAAAAATGGGGTTAGTTTCCTTTTGGCATTACGCGTAACTACTTCTTAAATCGAAATTCAATCAAACGAATGAAGCATGATGAACGGAACGGAAGTTGCATTTAAATAAGCCGCTACAAGACTTCGCCACCCCACACCTGACACCAATATGTCGCGTGGACATAGTAGGGTTGGGTTCGTGGAATCAAAGAGGGGCTTTCATTGCTATACATTTATTGGACTTACTACACAAGGAGTCCGGCCCGGAAGGAAAGAGGAAGCGTAGAGACAACAGCGGAGAAAGCAAGGTTGACTTCTAAGGGGCTAACAGTTTGATTTCAAAGCCGGGGTGATGTCGCGGGGACATGATGCTAGTTCTGATGTTTCGGAAAAGCCAAGTAGATGGCAGTCTCAATACACAATGTCGCGGGGACATGATGCTTGGACAACTAGAAGGACTCATGCGAGCTAGTGTCCTTTTCGCCGAATCCGCGATAGCAAATTTGGTGAACAGTGGCTGGACACAGTCACCCACTACCGAGGTTAACCTACTCTCTCCCCTTTCGCTAATGACACGGAATTCGGCGCCCGGTCTTTGTACCCGGGAATTCATATATAAACCCCGAGCCCCCCAACTTGATTGCCAGAATATAGGAGACATCAGACGAGAGCCTACTACTTTCTTCGGATTTCATCTAGCAACTCTGCTTTTCCGGTGGTCCAGGTAAGGAGGAAGATACACCGTCGTGCCAACTCCTTCGGAGACTTCATGTCCACGAAGGGAATTACACAGCGTGGGAATAATCGTCCGCAAGGCAACGAACCTCCAGCTGTTTTGCCGGGGGTATCTAAGCCTTCGGCAAATTCATCATCAGGTGTTGAAGCCTTGGCTCTCAGCCCGTCGCAGTGCTTGGAGGAGACGAAGACCCGAAGCGGGACAACGGAGGCAAGAGCAGACCTTGGCCCTATACAGGGCCAGGTGGTGAAGGACACCGCAGGCGGCGTCAAGCGAAAGAAGGCATCTGTAAGGAACCAGAAGCAAGAAGATTCCGCGGTAACGCGGATGCCGAATCTTCAAGGAGACGATAGGGCGGAGCGTGCGCCGAGCACAGAGGAGGGGGAAGGCGACGGCGGATTTACCTTGGTTTCTTCCAAGAGGAAGAAAAGGAAACCGCTTCTGACGAACGACGCAGCCGTCCCGGAAGCCACACCTCTACCGGCACCGGCACCTAAGACGCTGCGACCACCGCCTATCGTCGTCTATGGGGTCACCGACGTCCAGGGACTGATTGACCAGCTGTCGGGCTACAAAGGTGATGCTTTCGGCTTGGAAGTTCGAAGAGCTTGAATCCGGATCATCACCTCCAACAGAGAGGGGCATGAAAAGGCACTCTCCTTGCTGCAGAGGAAGAAAATCCAACACCACTCGCAGCCCATTGAAAGGGTGCCTGGGATGAAGCTGTTCATCAAGGGTATCTCTCGATGGATAGCAGTCGAAAAGTACGAAATTCGTAGCGTACGTCGCCTTACGGTCACGGAGGACGGAAAAACGGTCCCCATTGATCGCCACGTAGCGAACGCGGTAAAGACTCCATCGGCCATCGCCCCCGGGGACATCCGCCAGCTCTGCCACCACTACGTCACTGTGGAGCGTTACCATGGAGACAGAGGTCCACTCCAGTGCAGCAACTGCATGCGGTTTGGACACATCGGCATAGCTTGCTGGTGTGCGAAACGCTGCATGCGCTGTGCAGGAGCACACGCAGTCAAGGAATGCTCCCGAAGGAGGGGAGATGATGCCGTCTGTGCGAACTGCGGAGGACCTCATGCGGCCGTCTCTCGCCGGTGTCCCGCCTTTCAGGAGGCTGAGCGGCGACAACACGCCAACGTACGCAAGCCAGCACCAGGGAAGCAGGCGCCCAAGAAACCGGCAGCGGAACCGGGACAAAAACCATTCCGACAAGTAGATCACGCTACAACCTACGGAGCAATCCTGAAGGGCCCTTCTCAGGACAAGGTTCAGGCTCTCTCCGGAGGAGAGGGGAACATGGAGGTGGATATCACAGATCCACCCAAGGATGCTAAGGCGGTCCGAGAACCACGACCAGCGCCAGCCGTAGTAGAGGCCACCAAGGGGAACTTGTCACCCCCCGACAGCCTCCCTCCGAAGGAAGCGACCCTTCCTTTTTCTTCCGAAGGGAAGAAGAAGAAAAAGAAGCAGAAGATGAAATCCCCGATCACCACCGAGAAAGAAGGAAAAGCCATTACGAAGCCAACCCAGAGGGCGCTTGGGAACACCCTCCGAACGGCAAGTGAAGAAGGCGAAAAACCAAGCCAGAAACAGGAAAAACGGAGAGAGGGGACATCAACTGATAAGTGTACGGTTTCCGCAGAGTCCTCGCTGACACCAGACAGAGAGGACCAGGAATTATGGCTGACCATTGATGTTATTGCATGCACCTTGATGAAACTCGTCACCTCGACGCAGGGCAAACTTCTCCTCTCACTGCTGGAAGAGCTGGTGCGCAGCAAGATCGGAAATTTAACCAACCATGGCTGAACGACCCGTCCTGCTTGCGCAATGGAACGCCAACGGAATTCTTCACCGACGCGAGGAATTACGGGCGTTCCTTCAGGAGAAGGGAGCCATAGTCGTCGCTGTCAATGAGACGAACCTTCGGCCAACGGACGCCTGGAGGTTACCTGGCTGGACCATCTATAGGGCGGACAGCGATCCCAGGCGACAACGACTTAAAACATCAGGAGGTGCGGCCATCCTCGTCCACAGGTCCATCGAGCACCGAGCATGTAGAGAGATTTCTCACCCGCATGCGGAGTCTGTTTCGGTGGACGTACGGACAAGAGGAGGAGGGCTCCGGGTCTCATCTCTGTATTTCCCACCCGGGAAACCTTGGGATCCGGATATCATCCAGTACCTTGTTGGGGACTGCGGATCATCGGTCATCTTTGGGGACCTGAATGCCAAGCATCCTACTTGGAATTCACGGTCCTCGAACCCGAGAGGAGAATCCCTGCGTCAGCTAGCAGATGCAAAAGGCCTAACCATCTTAGGACCGGCGATACCCACGCACGAACGTGGGGACGTTTTAGGCATTGCGATTGCTCACAATGTAAGGCCGTCCCTGAGTTTGTACACATGCGTGGAACTGTCGTCGGACCACAACCCGATCATCCTGGCAGTGGGGAGCCGAATCCCAGTGCTGTCTTCCACCCGGCGATTGGATCTGTCGTCGGCCGACTGGAGCAGTTTCCTCAACGTCTTCGCTGAGGAGCTGCCAAGAGAGCCACTGGAGCGGACTTCACCGGAGAGGGCCGATCAAATGGTCAGCCACCTCACCTCTGCAATAGACGGTGCAATGAAGGCCTCGATACCGCTATAGGAACAACGAAACTCGTATCTTCGGGTTCCACTTCCAGCGGGGGTTAGAGGCCTCATTTCGCGGCAAAACAACGTGCGGCGCCAATGGCAGAAATATCGTACAGCGGATGTGAGAAGGCAGCTCTCAGAGCTCAACGCGTCGGTACAGGATGCCCTCCCGGAAGGTCCGATCGGGCCACTGAGAGGCGCACCTGCATGATGAGCTCCTATCGGAAGACGGCCACGAGGACCTGCCGTCGGTGTGGAAGATATGCCGGAGGCTGCGGGCCCCTCAAAGACTTGACCCGATTATTACCGACGGAGACACAGAGGCACGATCTCCCATGGAGAAGGCGGAACTGCTCGCTGATCACTTGGTCTGCAGCTTTCCACCCAATCCTGGGAATCCCGCTTCTGCCGAGATTGAAGAAGAAATCGAGGCGTTTGAAAGAGCCGGAAACGCCGATCTGAAAGACGCCTCGGAAATTCCAAGATTCGACGAGAAGGACGTCAAAGAATCAATACGTCACCTACGCACGAGGAAGGCCCCCGGAAGCGACAACATTCCCAATGTGGTCATTCGGGAGCTTCCAAAGGCGGCGGAGAGGTCCCTGACAAAATTCCTAAATGGCTGGGTCAGGATTTTGTTCTTCCCGACCACTTGGAGAAGAGCGAGAATCGTCTGCCTGCCGAAGTCGCAGAAATTGGAGGTGGGTCCCGGAGAATTCCTGCCTATCTCCTTGCTCGACGGCTTCGGTAAGATATTCGAGCGACTGTTGCAACGGCCGCTGACTGATTTCGTCCGGGAGAATGACATCCTCCCGGAGGAGCAGTTTGGTTTCCGTGCGCAGCCTTCCACAGTCCATCGGCTGGTGCGAGCGGCGGATTTCATAACAGACAGCTTAAACAGGTATAGGGCGGTTGCTGGGGCCTTCTTCGGCGTCAGTAAGGCGTTCGATCGCGTCTGGCATCCGGCTCTCTTGTTGAAGATGAGACGACTCCATTTCCCACCTTTGATTGTTCGGATGGTTCACTCCTATTTGAGAGACAGGACATTCACCGTGCAATGGCTCGGGGCGAATTCAGGGGTGCGTCGGATCTCCGCCGGCGTGCCCAAGGGATCAGTCCTCGGACCAATGCTTTACAATATCTACTCCCACGACATTCCAAGTCCACGTGGGAACCTCGAGATCCTGTCTCTCTATGCCGACGATACGGCCCTCCTGTGCTGCTCCTGGCAGAAGGTGACCGCGGTGCGAAGACTGAAGAGCGCTCTGGTGGATCTCCTTGAATGGTACCGCCGATGGCGCTTTGCTGTTAACGCACAGAAGACGAAGGCAATCATCTTCCATCCGGGAAATGGTCGGCCGCCAGAAGTGAACCTAACAGTGAATGGAGTCGCCCAACCGTGGGAATCCGAAGTTACCTACCTCGGAGTGCTGATGGACCGGAAACTCCTTAGGAACGCCAAAGCGCTTCGTGTAGTAAGCGCTGGTCCTGAGTTTGGACAGGAAGCGTAGACTGTACCAAGCGTGCGTGCTGCCTGTCATCACGTACGCTGCTCCGGTACGGTCAGGAGTGTCGCGAACGAGTCTCGCTCAAATTCAGGTGGTGACGCTGTTCAACGCTTCTGAATCCATCGATGATGTATTATGGTTTTTTAAAATGCAATTGAGGGAGTTGGCAGAAGTATTTGCTTTGTCGCAGTCATTGTATAGTGCTCTCCCATTATGTGGTATTGGCGGGATGGGTACCTTTTTCCTTCGCAGACAGTGGGCTAGGGTCCATACCGAATTGTCGTTATGTGAGAGTGAACTTATTTTCTCTTGCCAGGTTTTTTCCCAATATGTTCTACTTTTGTATGTTACAAATTTTTGAAGTGCACAGAAGCCGATTTTATCTTGGCGGATATGAGTGCGTTGCCATGAGGGCTCTGGCCTTGTTTCTAAGTGAAATTAAGTGCAAAATATCCGGAGGTAGTGTGGCACCAGCGATGGAGGCCGGAGAAGGAGGGTAGCAAGAGCGATGAATGATTTTGATTAAGGTGCTTGTAAAATCTTGAGCCGCTGTCCCAATGCTGTCTGGAGTGCTAGCAGGAGATGGGACAAGGTTAATGGCCAAGCAGTTTTCTTTAAATAGTTTCTAGTGTACTCTTCTAGTTGGTTCTGGTTGTATGAAGGAAGATAGGAACGCAGTAAAATATGGGGCAGTGGTCCGAGGCTGAGTTATCTAAGTTAAGGATTTGGAATGCGATATCTGCGGATAATGGAACTACATCCAGGATATTGGAGGAGTGGGGGTGATGATGGAAGAGGGTAGGGAAAGGCGGTGAGTGAATTGCGATATTTTTGGTAAATAGGAGCTTATGAAGGGTTCGCCCTCGTGTGATAATGGTTTTGCAACCCCCGGCAGAATAATTGGCGTTTATGTCACCACCTTTTATGAGATTTGGGTGGAGTAGGGATGAGAGCGCTGATAAGCCAGGGGCATCTGACATTGAGGATGAAGTTGGAAAGTAGGCTGACCAAATGTTAAGGGTCCCAGTAACTCCTTTTATTGCTATTCCAGCGAGTTCCAGTTTTTGGGTGGGTGGGGGTAGAAGTTATGTGAAGAGTAGGTTAGTTTTGGATAGGATCATGACCCCGCAACCAGGATCATTGGCTCTATCTCTTCTGATTGTAGAGTAATTTGGACAATTAAATGTTTGGCTAGAATTAAGTTTGTTTTTTTGAAGAAGGATGATGTCTGGATTATGATTGGTTATTAGGAGGTTTAGCTATTGTTTTTTGTTTTTTATGCAATTTATGTTCCATTGTAGAGGTTTAAGGAAGTGGTTCTTTATTTGTGAATTAGGCACCATTTACAAGTTGAAGAAGGGCTGGTATAAGGTCATTGGTGAAGATGCTAATAAGAGTTTTATTGTCAGTAGGAGAGAGAAGTTTCGTAATTATGCTCAATAGAGCAGTTCTTATATTTGCGGTTGATGATTGGTCATTGATTGAGGGAGAGTGTTGACCAGAGGGTGGCGGAGGGTGTTGATCGGAGGTTAGGGGAGAGTTAAGAGATGATTTAGGGGTCACAGCCAAACTGTCAGCTATCAAAAGGGCCCTAAAAGACATAAGAGAATGTAATGGCTCTTCTCTCATTTGTTCGCACTCATTCATTTCCCTATAATCCATATCAATCTTGTCATCAATGCACCTGATGGTTCAGGAGATCTATTATACCCAGTGGTCCTTTCAGATAAAGGGGAAGTAGGTATCCTCTATATGGACTGCTGGACATGTGGGAATACCAGGCATTGAAAAAGCTGGCAAAGCAGCAAAGGAAGCCCTGGTGAAACTCAAAACAGACTCAGCATTGCTTCCTGTAGTGAACGTCGGGGTTGCCTTGCGGAATTTGGTTCTGAACCAGTGGAAGGAAGCTTGGTGATTCTTGCAAAACAAGGAACTTCAGGCCATAAATTTGGTTGTTTTGACAGGGCCCTCTTCCATCTGGAGCATTCAGATAAAAGAGGTTAGGATCACGTGCCTGAGAATAGGGCACTTAGCCCTCACGCACTCTTCATGGAGACAAAAGTGCAACCTTGCTGCAATGTTTTTAGCTTGCACCTGATTGTGACTCAGAAATAAATTATAAAAGGCCAGATACCTTTTTTAAAATAAGAGGTAATTTAAGCAATAGTTTAGGAGAGGACCCCAACTTTTTAGGTAAGGTTTCCGAGTTTTTAAAAGAAACTGACCTGAACAGACAACTTGAGTTTCTGTTTCTTTATTTTTAAATAATTTTGTTTTTAACTATATATGTGTTTTTTTATACATTAATGTATTTATCAAAATTGGATTGAGGTTTTAAATGTTTTAAAAAGTATTGCAAAAAGAACCACTATTACTACGGGTTGGTCTCTTTGGGTAAGACCATTGCCTTCAGCTGCGAGATCAGAATGAAAATGTTGGTTAGTACGGAAGAGAGGGGTGATCCCATGGCTGCACTTTAATGATGTTCAATGTGCTTATCATTCCATAGGAAGTATGAGTTCCAGAGGCAGAATTTACGAGGTCCAGGTTAATCCTTAGCTAATCCCTGTGAGGTGAGGTTTTTGATGAGTAGCATGGAGTCATCAATGGGCGTATTTGTGAGCAAGGAGATTACATCAAAGGTCACGAGCATGTTGACTATTTGGACTTCAGCATTCCGAATAATGTGAATGAAATCCATGGAAGTTTTAGCAAAAAAGTCAGTTTTTCTGGGGAAGAGTGAAGAGCATGTGCAACATATTGCACTACCTTGTGGGTTGGTGCATCGATGTTGCTGACAATGGGTCATAAGCAACATCGATGCGTTAGAACCTTAAGTGCAATCAAAGCACGCGGAAATTTGGAAACTAAGAAGAAGAAGAACCACAATGAAACTACAAGATATTAACTTGCATTGCTTGGAACATAGCCCAGGCGTGTACACTAATAGGCAATGGTTCGCATTCTTAAATATAATTACATATTGATATATTTCATACACTCCTTCCCATGTATGGTAAATTTATTCATTCATTTATTTATTATATTACCAACACGAAGCCCGGATACATCTTGAAATGACTTTCTTGCTTGCAAGAAAGAAAAACATCTTCAATTGCCATTATATATTTGTTGAGAAAGGAAAGTCAAACGTTTGTATGTCTCCGCACATGTCCAATAATTTGATTTTCCTTTCCAGTATTTGATCTTTATACCTAACAAACGAAAATATAGTATCCATAGAGCATACTTTATTTCTCTTTAAAATTAGATCTTATTCTCAATCTAATTCGAAACATTTCATTCTGCACTTGTTTGTTACTGTTGCCACGGCAACAGCGTCACCAAATGAACGAATCAAAACAAACATTTTTGCGTACTTCAGAAACAGCATTCTTTACACACTCAAAGACCATAGGCTTTCCATTCCAACTGAATGACATTGAGCAAATTCTTAACGGCATGGCTTCTCATTTGCGTACACAAGGATATGGTGTTTCAGGTTGCTAATCTTAGTGAATGTATTTTGGAAAGAATGGACGGGGGAGATCTTTTGTGAGATATATGCCTTTTAAATTTGGAGAACACCTAATTACATACACAACAATAATACTTGCTGCTGAGATAGTCATGTTTTAATTGCTTTGGGCTCTGCTTGAATTGACTGCAGTATCAATCTCTGTAGAAAATATATTTGTAAATGTTCCTTTTTGAAGTAGTTAAGATCCATGTTTTTGGTAGAATTGAACGGGAGTCAAGTGTCAAACGACAGCTGTAAACATCGTCAATAATATTTAGAAATTAGTATTATTTCACATGCGCAATGATCAAACGATACATTGAGTAAAAATCAATGAAAATGGATTGTTAAAATAAAATGGTTATAAAAAGGAAGATTGGATATTTAAGTAGTTAACGTAAAGTTAGATTTTTAATCTGTTCTGTAGTGAGGGACCATTTTATTTAATATGCTGAATCAATTCGCAAATACACCTATTAACGCCACAAATCCCTTGCTGTTGTGAAATACTCCTTTTTAATTATGGTGACTGTGACCTGAATTCACATCTTCTTCTACATTCTGTTCGATTGCCATTGCTTATATTCTTGAAAATGCCAGTATTTAAGGATACAAGTGTGACCTTTATATTTCAAATGCATTTAATGTACTCACTTTCACAGCAAACCGATAATGGTTGATTATATGCAGTTTAATTGAGTACACTATGCATTTAGACGGGCTTTATTATTATACAAATTCAGAATCAATGGAAACAAAATTTAATTAAATATTGGAGCAATGTAAGACAATAAGAAGTCTCCTTGAATTTGAGTGTTTGTGTAAAATAATAAAAAAATGTTTAACATCACCAATATAATGACACGCTCATTTAAACGGTTAAATTCTCATTAAGTATGATGAAGGAACATGCATCAATTGTCCTTTGATTTTGGAGAATTTAGTAAACCAAAATGAGCACACATAATGAAATGGCACCCATCATAATTTCTGTCAAATTTCCTTGAAGAATTAGCAGTTTTATTGTAGCGTTCTTGGATTTATTTTGATGAATGCACCAAACTCAAAGGATTTCATTTCCACCTTACTCATCTCTCAATAAGCAATCAGTGTTACAAAAACAGTGTAAAAAAACAGATAGTTTTACATTTGAATGTCCACAATATGAAATGCACTGTAAGTTGATGAAAATCCACAAAAAATTGTATTATTTAGATTTGCTCTACCCCTCATGGTGTACAATCATGACTCCACAGCTAATTAAAAATGGTCTGCAGAAATCACGTTGTGGTGTATTAGCAAAGGAGCAAAAATCTCTCTTGTATAGTAGCAAGATTCGTATGATATGATTAGGGAAATGACCCCATAACTCATCACTGTAATTTAAATGACATGGAAAGAAGACATGGCCAAGTGTTAAACGATACTCATTTGAAATGGGAAAGTTGAGCTTTAATCAGTTCATTACAGATCTGACTGATGTGAGTCTCCCTGTTAAGTTTCCTATCTATATTAATTCCTAGTATTTTAGAATTTTCAACATCAGTACATTTTTATATACTATAACTGCATACAATATGCTGAGTTTTGTTAGTATTTAAACGTAAATGATAAACTGAAACCTGCCTGCTTTAGCCTATCTTTCAGTGGCTCTGAATCGTACCTTTGCATCTTCTAGATTTTGATATTTTTGCACACACAAAGCATAATAAGGATATAAAACATATGTAGGTTTAATTTTACAGGGCAAATCAGTAATCATGATGATACCAAAAATATCTCAAAGACTAGAAATTCTTCATGAAAATATGGGCATTGAAATTATTATTGGAAGCCGAATGAGGCAATGTTTTTATGGACAAATTAATCCTAGAACTACTAAAAATTTAAGAGAAATTAGGTAAATCAGACTGTTATACTAAGATACAATTTTCAAGGGAATAATGAAATTAACTCCTTATAATAATAATCTAGAAGGAACTTGAATCCTTAAATGAAACTTCCCTATCCTGTTCCTTCCCTTTTCTTGCTTGCCTCAAATTCTCCCCTCTATTACCATCTTGAACAGTCCCCTGTCGGTCAATATGCCCTTCATCCATTTTTACTGCCTAAACAGGATTTCTCCCAACCAACCCCTCTCTTCACCAACCATACCAAGTACTTTCTCATTGGTTTTCTTCTCGGTCCATTTCACCTTCTCCATTTTCTCCACACCCACATGTCAAAAGCCTCCAGTCCACGACTATCCTCCTGCTTCAATGACCACATTTCCGCACCTTATATAACTCTGCACCATATCAAAAGTTTCCCGAGTCTTTTTTTAATATCCTTACATAACATCCCATTCATCAACTCTCTCCTCCTTATGAAAGCCTCTGTGCCTAGCATAATTCTTCTCCATACGTCCCTACTACTTTGACCGAATTGGTCCAAAATGCTTCAGAGATAAGTGAACTGTTCTACCTGCATTAGTTTTTGCCTGCCTATTTTAATGTTTAGCTTAGTTTTTTTCTTTCTAGAAAATTGCATAACCTTTGTTTTATTAATTTTGTTTCTCATCCCATATCTGTCCCACTAAATTTCCAATTCACTCAGCAATCCTTACAACTCCTTGTCTGACTGACAAACTAAAGCTTAATTAATTTATTTTTTCATACTCCTTGTGTATCCGATACCCATGGTGGGCCCTTCTCGGGCTAATTAATGGTTTCTGATGAAGTAATCCTTAATTTAATTGTGCGCAGAGAATCGGGATGAGGTTATAGCACGTGTCTTAAAATAATAATTCGTGAGCTCAGCTCAGATTAGCATATCCCACCTGTCCGAGAAAATACTGAACTTCCGATTTAAAGAGGTACACGGGCACATGATAATCTATGAGACACTGTCGCATACACTGAATAAATCACTAGTCCAACCGTGCAACCCCTCACTTGACACCAATATGTCGAAAGAGGGATTTCTATGATGCGACACAAAGGGTATGGGTAAGGTCAGAGTAACTACACCAAGTATTAACAAAGCAGCCGTATATTACCCAACATCAGTCATAATGCACCATTTACATAAGTGTAAGCAAATTATGGATGGCTAGACCCTCGGTAAATGAACGCGAGTGCCGACAGAATTAAAATGGCAGAAAATTACCTGGGACAGGGTAAATGCAGGGTGGACGCGGTCACAAAACACATAACCTAGGCAGAGCCCTCGTCCGTCGGAAAAGAAGGGAGTATGGCAGGGTGGACGTGGTCATGGCACGCATAACCTAGGTGGAGCCCTCGTCCGTCGGAAAGGAAGGGAGTATTGCTGGGGGGACGAGGTCAAACGAACGTAACCTAGGCAGAGCACTCGTCTGAAGTTTAGTAAGGAATAGGACACACTGTCACGACAAGCGCAACATAGCTGAATCATCGTGCCCTACGGGTTACCGCCAGATAACCAACTGACTGCTTTTTGCCCGGCGACCAGGGCTTTTATACCCAATTTAGGAGTCAGGGGAGGAATACTTATGAAACATTGTCTTTGGTCACGTGGGACATTCGGAGGAGCCAGGGAAGGAGTACCATGTCGCATACTTGCGACAATAGATATATACATTTTTGCAAAGTTACCATCTAGAATTTCGTTCAAATATAATAAGCTTTGTTGTTTAAAATATTAAATCTTCCTATTTACGCCATACATGGAAAGAATGGACTGGTGAGATCTTTTATGAAACATATACCTTTTAAATTCTGGAGAACACCAAATTTCATTCACGACAAGATTTCCAGCTGCTGAGATAGTTGTCTTTTAATTTTGTTCTGATCGTAAACTCTGCTTGAATTGACTGGAGTATCCATCTAAGTGTAGAAAATATATATGTTAATGCTCCTTTTTGAAGTAGTTATGGTCTATGTTTTGGATGGAATTGAACAGGAATCAAGTGCCAAACTACAGCCGTAAACAATGTCAATATAAATTGAAAATAATACTTAATAATGTATTCCATGATCAACCAAAACATTGAGACCAAATTATTCAATGTGGATTTTTAAAATACAATTTATTGAAAGATTCAATATTGAAAAATTAAACATGAAATAAACTGTATTTAATACACGCTCGGTAGATGATAGGGCTTCTTAAGTTATTTCCACAGCCATTTTGCAATTACCCAATTGGGTGCCACAAATCCCATATTATAAAGCACTCCTTTTTAATTAAAGTGGTTGTAAAATGAATTCATTTCTTCATCTTCATTATATTTGTTTGGCATCTATTGGCTTAGAAATGCCATTTATTTTAGAATATATGTATGACATATATAAGTCAATTGTTTTAAATGCACGCGATTTCAAAGCCAATTAATAATTACTGATTCCATACAGGTTCATTGAGTATATTTTATTTATTTTTATAGGCTTTATTTTCATAAAAAATTCAGAATCAATCAAAACAGATTTCGATGAAATATTGGAACAGTTTAAGACGATGAGAAGTCTTCTTGAATTATAAAGTTTGTGTTCAAAATTATAAAATATCAAACCAATTTAATGGCAAACTCATTTAAACAGTTATTAATTCATTTATGTATTCATTGTCGTTTTATTTTGGAAAATTTATAAACTCAAATTAAAACAAACATATTAAATATTAATCTTCATTACCTCAGAATGAATGATCCAGAAACGGACATATTTTCCCAGATTTATGAAGAAGGTTTGATTGCCCAATTGCTTGATGCATGGGTGTTTTGGTGTCCGATGGATTCCCAGCAACATCGCTAACCACCAATTCCAAGATTTCTTTTGACTGCTTCTCATCCTTTTCATTTAGAGATTGATGAAACTGCTGGAATTCTTCAATGCTCTCAGGCATTAATTGATGATTACTCAATTGAACTAATAACTGTGGAAATCAAGTTATATGCTGACCACTATACTGATTCTTTTGTTAAAAAAAATCAAGTTTTATAGATTGGTAGTGTATAAATACTATTGAAATTAGTGTGTTGTTTTGCATTGATCATTCTTCATAAAACAACTGTACAAGGATGAGCTCTCACTGATGCAGTATGTTTCCCTGAAAGGAGCCAGATTTGGGGTAGAAACGTTTAGATTTTCTGAGCCTAAGTCTGGATATATATGGTCATTTAATATTATTTCTACAGGAAAAATGTGGGTCATAATAGTCCAGGGGGGTAGAGCATTGGACTATTGACCGGAGGGTCCTGAGTTCAAACCCCAGGCAAGGCACTCAGGGCAGCTGCTGCTCCAGTCAAGCTATGTGATTTTTTCTGGTACCAATCTTCCTGGAAAACCTTATCTGCCACAGTGAAAGTAACTGGCTTCCCTTAATACCCTGATGTGTGAATTTCACAGACTGTATAGAGCTAAGTACAGGGTGAACTCTACCATCACCCTTAAACCGACCTTCCAGCATTGATTACTGTGTTTATTGTACACAGGAAATGGTCAGTATTGAACGTGGAATATGCCAATCTTTCTAATACATACTTAGATTGTGCTAGCAGTAATGAAACCTCTGCTAGGTCAAAGATTATATCCTGACTGCAGACAACTATTAGACCTCCTCAGAGCTGGCTGATTTATTGGTTTCGAAAGGAACCGATAGACATTGGACATTGAGAATTAAAAGGAAGGAAGCACTAGATGACGTATAGACTAAAGAAGTTGAAAAAGGAGGAATTGACTGCCCTCCAGCAAGGCAAAGTGATTGCTATGAATTGGGAAGATAAGAAGGCCGTCACGTCTTTGTACCCTTTACAGTACATAATACGGAATTTGTGGAATATAAATGAAAAGGATATGGTGCTATAAAAGCCAAAAGTTGCTGTTGTGTACAATAATACAATAGGTGGAGTAGAAAGGGAAGATCAGCACCTGACTTATTTCCCCATTATGAAAAAAGGGGGTCAAAAATTATTTTAAACATTTTTCACTTGTTGGACCAAGGCTCATGGAATGGATTTCTGTTGCAGAGAAAGGGTGGTGGACCAAAGGGTAAGTTCAGAATTTAGAATCAAACTAGTGGAAGATGTAATTGATGGGTACATTGCATATGATATAACATGTGAGGGTGGAAGGACTTCAGTAGAACAAATCCTTGAACCTCTATGAAAGTTACAATTTCCCAAGTATATTCCACCTACAGAGAAGAAGGAAAAGCTTTGTAGGATGTGTGCAGTTTGTTGTGCCAAAAGGGATGGAACTAGCAAAAAGATTGGAAAAGAAGCAAGGTGCCATTTCCAAGCATGTCACAGCCACTAAGAACAGACATGTGATTTTATGAACGGGAGATGATTTTCGTGTGTTTTAAAAATATGGTTAAAAGAATTTGTAAATCATGCCTTAAAGTTCTACGTCATATGATTTTAATCCCAATGTTGTTTCGTCATCCTATTTTTCAACAGGAATAAATAATTCAAAATCGTCGATGACTTCATTTGCGTGTGAATGTTCCTGAGCAACTTTCATTTGCCGCTGTGTTTGTAATTCAAATTTCGAAAATTATGGAGAAATGTTGCTGTTTCTCTCGCTTTTAATACCCAAAACATTCTTTATAAAAATAATTTAATTAGAATGAGCCAATTGCGACATGCCATACATCTTCAATCGTTTTCTCTCCGAATATTTTGATTATGCTGATTAAATCGTAAACAATTTCTTTCACTTTTTCCACGTTTTTTCATTGGTCGTTATTGATGCGAAAGAAGAATGGGGGTCTTGCTACCGGCCGACCAAACGATGCTTTTGGACTGCGCCGTTAGGTGCTAGGGCGTTATCTTATACCAATATCCAGCTAGGCTGATCAATGGTCGCAGGTTATAAGTGGTTTATGGGCGAAGTTAAGCTAGTGAGTATATTTTATTGCAGTTTGTGACAGTATTATATTTGGAAATTATGACTGCCCATCTATGCTTGCTTTAGCACAATTGTATCTGAAATGGGGATTATCAGGATAATCCCATAAAGGTTCTAATAATGGGTTACTTGTATTTCCTATTGCTTGTTGAAATGACGTGGCTAGGTCGCTTAGATATGTTAGAAGGTCCGGTATTTTTAGATCGGTGTGAATATCTGAGTTTCTTACAAACCAGGCATCATTGGCTGATAGGTGGTATCATAGATTTAAGGAACAGTACCTTGGTGAGAAGACAAAGGGGACTGGTGCGTTTTCTGAGGGGATAGAATAAGAAAGCGGCTGAATTGGCCTTGTTGTGTGCATATTGAGTGTGTGCTTGCCAAGTGAGTTTACTGTCCATTTGTACACCGAGAAATTTAGCCGATGATGCCTGTGGGATTATTTCCCTGCCATAGTGGATAGGTGTAATGTGAGGTTTCTTCCATTTTCTAGCGTAGTTTACGTATATGCATTTTGTGGTGTTAATGGTTAGTTTCCAATTGGTCATCCACTCTGCTATGCTCTTAAGGTGTTTTTGGACATTTTTCGCGGCATTATTTGGGTCAAAGAAAGTTGACGCTCTAGCTGAGTCATCCGCATAGAGATAGCTTTTAGGTCGGATGGGAGGTCATTAATGTAGAGGTGTAATAGGACGGGTGACAAAATTGATCCTTGAGGAAAGCCTGCGGATATGGACCGGGTAGTTGATTTGGCATTGTTAAGGGCTAAAAAGAACGTGTGGTTTGAAAGAAAGGAGGGGATGGTCTAATTTAGGTATACTGATATGTCGGTTTTAAGTAGTTTATGTATTAAACCAGTTCGCCAGAACTTGTCAAAAGCTCTTTGGAGATCAAAGAAGACTACTTGCCTTTGGGAAGTGCAATTGGGTAAGACAGGCGTTGAGGATAGAGAGTGGGTGTTTGATAAAAGATTAAGGAAGGTTTTTCTGGTGAAGGTAGGAGATTTGATCGGGTCCCGCAGATGACTAGGTTTTGGAGTGGGACATAATAGAGTAAAGTTCTTGAGGAGTAATTTCCAGGAATATGGGGAATGGGCAAAGTGACAGGCCAGAGACGCTGATCAACGCTTCTGAATCCAACAAGGATGTATTATTGTTTTTAAAAATGCATTTGAAGGAGTCGGCAGAGGTATTTGCTTCGTCGCTGTCATCGTATAGTGCTCTCCCATTATGTGGTATTGGCGGGGTGGGTACCTTTTTCCTTTGCAGACAGTGGGCTAGGGTCCATACCGAATTATCCTTATGTGAGAGTGAACTTATTTTCTCATGCCAAGTTTTTTTCCAATGTTTTCTAGTTTTGGATGTTACAAGGTTTCAAAGTCCACAGAAGCCGATTTTATCTTGGCGGATATGAGTGCGTTCCCAGTGGGCTCTGGCCTAGTTTCTAAGTGAAATTAGGTGCAAATTATCCTGAGGTAGTGTGGCACCAGCGATGGAGGCCGGAGAAGGAGGGTAGCAAGAGCGATGAATGGTTATGGTTAAGGTGCTTGTAAAATCTTGAGCCGCTTTCTTTATGCTGTCTGGAGTGCTAGCAGGAGATGGGACAAGGTTAATGGCCAAGCAGTCTTCTTTAAATAGTTTCCAGTTAACTCTTCTAGTTGTATGAACGACGGTAGGAACGCAGTAAAATATGGGGCAGTGGTCCGAGGCTGAGTTATCTAGGTTAAGGATTTGGAATGGGATATCTGCGGATAAGGGAACTATGTCCAGGATATCGGAGGAGTGGGGGTGATGATGGAAGTGGGTAGGGAAAGGCGGTGAGTGAATTGCGATATTTTTGGTAAATAGGAGCTTGTGAAGGGCTTGCCTTCGTGTTGTAGTGGTTTTTCAAGCTTTTGTTTTTTATGCCATTTATGTTCCATTGCAAAACTTTAAGGAAGTGGTTCTTTATTTGTGAATTAGGCACCATTTACAAGTTGAAGAAGGGCTGGAATAAGGTCATTGGTGAAGATGCTAATAAGGGGTTTACTGTCAGTAGGAGAGAGAAGTTTCGTAATTATGCTCAATAGAGCAGTTCTTATATTTGCAGTTAATGATTGGTCATTGATTGAGGGAGAGTGTGGTCCAGAGGGTGGCGAAGGTTGTTCATCGGAGGTTGGGGGAGAGTTAAGAGATGATTGAGGGGTCTCCACGATTTCGGTTTGATGGTTTTGCCAAGGGTTACGGAGAGAAGGAAACGACTGAGAATTTGTATTTTGGTTTGGTTGTTGAGGGCTCGTGCATGGTCTGTAGTTGTAGGGCTTCCATGCCATGCCGTCACGTAAAAACAGGGGTAAGGGATTATCTGGCGGTGAGGGTAAAAGGTTACGCATATGAGCTAGGAGACGTCTTCCGTGTTTCAGGACCTCAATGTCTGCGGTAACCGAGCTTCTAACTTTAACTGTTTTGGAGGGTCCTCCCCAACGGGAAACTTACTTCCGTGTTTGACCACTTGGTGCTTGCTTGCTCTTGCTGTCTTGATAAGTGAGCAATGCAAAGCCCAGTTGTTCGTCCCAATCAGAGTGGTCTTGGGCTGCATAATGGGGAGTCACGGAAGCAAAGGAATGGTGTGCATGCCCTAGACGACCATTTGAGGCGGGGTTATATGGAGAGAAGTGAAGATAGATTTTATTTTCAGTTCCCTGCAAACGCTTTCCATTAGTTCCAAAGTGAAGTTTGCACCTCTGTCTGCCAGTAAATATTTAAGCACACCGTGACGGCAAATCATGTGCTCGAAAAAAAATCCTGCTACTGTTTTAGCCGATTGATCTGGAGTCGTAAAGGCTTCATAATAACTTGTGAAACAATCTTGGCGAGTTAAATGATATCGGTTAACTCGGAGATATAGGGGTAGTGATCCAACAATATCCAAAACTAATTTCTCAATTGGGTAGGCAGCTTCAATCAGTGGCTGTAATGGAATATTATTCACGCGTAATTTGCTCTTTTGGCATTCGATGCAATGCTGAACGTACTGGAGGGTGTCCGAATAACAGCCTTTCCAGTTGAAGTGTCGCTGGACGATTTCCACCATTTTGTCGATTCCGCGATGATTCCTGATAGGGGATTATCGTGACAACGAGTCAAAATAAATTTCCGCATATTTTTGGGTGCACATATTTTAAAAATTGGTTCAATCTCCAAAGGGTCAACTTTCTATAGCACATTTTCCTCATCGTAAAAGTAGCCGGACTAATGGGAACTCCTTGAACCCGTCCCATCGCTATTCTCCACGAAGTCATTCAGTTTATGAAACAGTGTTGCACCGTGTCGGCCTCTTCGCAGGGTCCTAATGGGGGATTCTCGCACGAAATGAAATCTACTTCCTCACCTTTACTGCATACAGATTCTAAAGACATCATGTGGTCAGGTTCAAATTTAATGGTCTTGTTCTCAAAATAAATCTAGCTACGATACTTTATCATAAAATCCAAGCCAAATATGCCTTCATTGAGTGTGTCCCCTAGATTTATTACTAAAGCATCATGAGGGTAAACACGATTGTCTATACAGAAAGGTACGCGACTCTGACCGTTTGTCATCAATGCATGGCCTGAGGCGCTTCTCACTACGCGGTCGTACGGGGCTATTCCTAATGTATCTAAAAGGAACACTCTTTCGTGAAGTATCGTGACCGCCGCACCTGTGCCTACAAGGAAGTGACGTAATTTTCCTATAATCTGCACGCTAATCGTCATTCCTTTCACTGGAGTGATGGATAGGATGAGGTCTTCCCCAACCCGCTGGTCGGGGTCATCCCGTTTCCCGAGGCCATTCGGTTTGAGCGCTCTGGACAATTAATTGGAAGGTGGCGAACTTCCTTACATATGCCGATGCATAGCGGGGGCAGTCTCGGGAAATATGTCTCCTTGCTCCGCAGTTAAAACAAGCTCGAGTTTTAGAGCGACAATCGCGAGCTATGTGGCCCGCGCACCTACAGGAAAAGCATTTTGCAGCGTATCCGGTAGAGCTCAAGAGCACCACAAAAGACGAGATTCCTACGTAATGAGCGCGCTTTATGTCCAAACCCAGGGGGGACAGGGAATTAACGTTTCTTTCTATATCGGACAGGGATACGGTGGGTACGTCATGAGTATCTAATTTTGCGATCGAATTTAAGAGGTGCTCAAGGTTGGCGTCGTTACTTGCCAGGTTCAGGTATCGGTCATCAATAACACTTTCATTTATCATTAGCAGTGGTTCTACTGAAATATTTGTTTGCAAGGAAGTACTTACACTGTGGAATTCAGTTAAGGCGGGTATGTAATTTACTCCAACGCTGGCCGAACACCCAGATGCAAGAGTTAGGGTGCCTTGCTTACTGATGGATAACTTGGAGTATTTTTGAGGGCAGTCGAGAGTTAATTCGGTGACGCTACTGAGGCTAAAGCGCCACTTTCAAAGGCGTTCCGCCCTTGATAAACATTGCAAATGGAGACTGAGCTAATCCTATCTGGCAGTTCAGTGATGTGGAGAGTGAGGGCAATAAAAGCGGTATGGCTGTAGCTGAAGACTTTAAAAGCGTATTTTGTTGAAGCTATAGTCTCAGTATGTACTTTGATACTCTTTTCTATATTTTTTTGCATGAGTTCTAGGGCTTTCCCTGTCGAAGAAGTCATGTCTTTTAAGTATATTGGATGCGTTGGACAGAAATGTATATCACGCATTTAAGGTATGTTCGGTGCGAATGGATAACCCTTCTATTTTCTTATCTAATGTTTGTATCTGATGGTCGGTCGCAGTGCCTGTAAAGTAATGCAGTCCGTAACCGACCACGTCAAACAATCCTCTGCCCTTACGAGTTGCTTCGGTGGCTCCAATTAACATTTCTAATTACCTTTCCAAATTGTTTAAGTTGAACCGTACATTTTGTTAGATATAGCAAATCATATTAGAAAAGAGATATTAGCAAAGTGAAAAAACATGCTCGCGTTTGGTTATGCTGTTAATTTTAAATTAATCTCATGGAATTGGGTGTTCTGTCGTTTAACTATGTCCACTGCAGCTGTTAGCTGAGGTATGTGAAGGTCTATGTTCACTATCCAATCACTCACTATGAAGTACAATTGTCCTTTCGGGACGAAAAGCAGACCAGAGGTGTTTGCTCCACTCAACAGTCCTATTGTCACTAGACACACAGTCTGTACGGTAAGGAGGTCCATGGTTTCTATAAGGAGGAAATTAAAGGTTAGATTAGAATATATAGTTAATGCGGTCGCAGAGTTCACATGGCGATCTCGCGATCTCCTTTATTTTGTTGGATTAATTGTCTTTTCCGTCTTTTATTGAGAATACGTCGCCTACGCTTATGCTCTTTCCGCGACGGGGGGTATTCTCTCCTTTTTTCAATTCCGGCTGGGGGACGAGGCACTGAATCTTCCAATGTTAAATTTGAAACTGCAGTTTTGAACACAATGGGGAGGGGGGGCAAGTTGGAGTTTGTGAAGTATTCACCGGCTTCCACGACAGCGGTTGGTGGACTGCTTTGTCCGTCGAAGGGTGAGGAGGCAGGAGAGGAATCCCCTCCTCTCTCTTCGTTGGGCGGGATCTCCGGTGTTGAGAGACTGCGACCCGGCGTGGGTGGCGGTCCACCCGCCTGGGCTGGAGGCGAAAACGGTGGGGTTTCATCCCGCCAGGAGTAGTTTCTTCCCTGGGTTGGTGACGCTGGAGCTAGACCCTCTCCATCTCCTGCGGAATACATTGGCTGGCTGCGTTGCCCTTCCCCATGCTGTACATACAGGAAGCCAGTCAATACTCATCACCGCCACCCAGGTGTTGTCGCACGGGAGAAGGGAAGCGACCTGGTGTGGGCGGTGGTCCATCCACCTGGGCTGGAGGCGAAAGAGGTGGGCTTCCTTCCCACCAGGAGTGGCCATCGGCCGCCGGAAGGCGGTCGTAGATTGGAGGTGTCTCGCCAAACAATTCTTTGATCATCCTTGCTACCTTCTTTCTCCGTAGCAATTGTCTTACTGCTATTACTCGGGCCATAACTAATAGGCAGATACAAGGGAGGGAAGTAGGGTGAATTAAGAGCGTATCCTCCCGGGCAGGGGCCGCAAGTCTAAAATTTTTCTGACGATGGAGGATGATCCAATCCGAGTGGTCTTGGTTGACATAGTGAGAAATAACGGCGGCAAAAGATTGGTGCGCCCTCTCCAGCCTACCATTGGAAGCGGGATATTAAGGGGAGGTAAAATTTGTCTTTACTTTCAATAGATCACAAATTCGCCTCATAAGCTGTGATGTGAAATTGGCACCTCTGTCAGTGAGAAGGATGGCTGGCACCCCATGACGGCAAATGATCTGCTCTACGAAGGCTCGAGCTACAGTTTCTGCGGATTGATCGATGATAGGTATGGCCTCCGGATATCTCGTAAGATAATCTTGACATGATAGTATGTAGCGATTGCCTCTATTGGATACCTTTAATGGACCAATTATATCCAAAGCAAATTTCTCGAACCGATATGACGCTTAGGTGACAGGTTGATTAGGTATTCTTTCCTTTCTTCCCTTTCGTTTCTTGCAGCTTACGCAATTACTAACGTAATTTCGAGTGTCGGCGTACAGCCCGGGCCAATTTAAATGTCTTTGCACAATATTTAATGTTTTGTCTATTCCTAGATATCCTTAATGGCTGTCATGGCATCTTTGTAATATGTAATCTCTCATGCTTACGGGTGCACAGATGATGTATAGTGGATCGGGGGTCTTAACGTGGATTTTATAGAGTACTCCATGCTCGTCTAAGAGATAGTTGGGGTTTCGTTCTTCCGCTAGCGTACGCAGTGGTCGAAGTTCCGGACAAATTGACTGTTCTTGCGCAATCTTGGTTTTATCCCAAACTGGCTCGTATTTCGTGTCTTGATGGAGGGCATTTACAATTGAGTTCACTGCGCGGGAGAGAGCGTCTACGTGCGGAATATCTTTTCCTGCTTTGTTGTTTATTGTAAACGAGCATTCGGTGAGCTCCATTATCCACCAAGCCAGTCTGGGTTGCGGCTCGGAAAGGGCAAGTAGCCATCGGAGCGGGCTATGATCAGTGATTAAAGTGAACGGACGGCCTAAAAGATATACTCTGAACTTTCTAATCATATGTACGACCGCCAAACACTCAAGTTCAGTGGCGGAGTATGCTTTTTGCTGCTGTGTCAACTGCTTGCTGGCGCATGCTATCATATGCTCGCCATCTTCAAAATTCTGCGACAGCACTCCTCCAATCGCCACGGAAGAAGCGTCAGTGGTCAAAATGAATTCTTTCGAAAAGTCAGGGAATCGCAATACGGGTTGACTCGTGAGACAAACCCTTAATTTTTCAAAATATTCTTGTTGCTCTCTTTCCCAAATAAACTCCGTATCCTTCCTTGTTAGCGAGGTAAGAGGACTCGAAAATTGAGCAAAATGCAAAATAAATTTCCTGTAATATCCCACTAACCCAAGGAACGTTTGCAGTTGCTTAACGTTACGTGGTGCTGGAAAACTGCTTATTGCATGTATTTTTTCTTCATCGGGTTCCAACCCATTAACGGAAACGACGTGACCGAGGAATTTCACTCGTGTTTGGAAGAATTTACATTTTTGTGGTTTCAGTTTCAAATTCGCTTTCCTCAGTCTTGAAAAAATTTCTCTCAAGCCTAGTATGTGTTTTTCCATGCTCTCATCATGCCGTAATATGTCGTCGAGATGGAACAAAACTCCTCGATTGATCATTCCATCTAGTACGGTTGTCATAAGACGCATGAATGTGGAAGGCGCGTTCGAAAGGCCGAATGCCATCCTGTTGCACTCGTAGTGCCCGTCTGGAGTGCTAAAAGCGGTTTGTGCCCTGTTTTTTTCGTCTACTTCAACTTGCCAGTAACCTTGAGATAAATCTAGGCAACTGAAATATTTTGTCCCTCCTAACTGATCGAATATTTCGTCCATATTTGGCAGTGGAAATACTTCCTTTCTAGTGACGGCGTTCAGAGCGCGATAGTCAAAGCAAGGCCTATACTTGACAGGTTCTCCTGGAACATGCTTTTTCTTTACTAGAATCAGAGGAGCAGACCATGGACTGGTAGATGGAGATATGACTCCCTGCTCAAGCATATCCCCGATGGCCTCCTTAAGAGCTTCACTTTGAGAGTGAGGGACGCGATATGGAGCCTTTTTAATGGGTTTGGAATCTCCCACATCTATGGTGTGCTGTACCAGGTTGGTGCATCCCAATTTAATATCCCCGTGGATAAAAATATCTGCATACTCTAGTAAAAGTTGCTTTAAAGAGTCAGTCGCTTCATTTGGAGTATCAGAAAACGAGAATAGTGACAGTAACTCAGCGGTGGAGTGGTGCTCGGGCAAAATTTCTGGGGGTTCTGTTTCAATCGAATTTACAGCTAGTAATTCATGACTTTCTGAAAAAATGTTGAAACTGTATAAGGACCCTTTTCTTTACATCTTTGGTTCAGGCCGTGTGTTACATAACAACAAAGGTTTTACACCATCGGGGGAGACGGTTGCTAGAACTGGAAGTATTAATACATCTCCCTCCCTTCCCTGAATAATGATATCCTCGCCATAATAGTCCTGAATCTTTGTACTCGTCAACATAACCGAGCGTGGAGGAATTTTAATTGTATCAACAAATGTAGCTTCATGCGACGCTTTCTCTTGCGTACAGGTTACTCGTCCTTCTGTCCCGCAATTACTTTCTGCATGGACTACGGATGGATCGCTTTCAACAACTGACGTTTTACATTCGCCTTTCTGCCCAACAGTTAGATTTGCTCAATTAAAAACTTCTCGCGTACAGGTTACTCGTCCTTCTGTCCCGCTAGAGTGAGTGGCCTCAACCAAGACATCTTCAGTATCCCCAAAAATGTCCGCAAGAAACCGGTGCTTGTGACTTCGATTCCTTGGGGCACTAATATATCATCACTCAACTCTTCCCAATTAATATTAAGCAAATCATCAACAGCCACGAGTCAATCATTCACTTTATCCTTTGAGCTTCTGCTGGCGTTATCCTCTTTGAAAGATTCATTACTTGGTGTTTTAGGCACTGCTTGGATATCATCACATGAAATTATGTCCTCTAAAAATACGGCGGAAATTTTCTGTTTTTAGTAACCTGATTTAAACATGGTTTCGTGCCCTTCTGTTATTTTCATTTTACCTTCTCCGCTCGAAATGCTACTTCCGTATTTTACCATGAAGTCTAGTCCAAGGATACCGTCATACGGTACTTTCCCTAGATTTGCAATCAATGTATCGTGAGGGTAAACTTCTCCATCGATAATGAAAGGTATGTTGCATTGCCCTACTGTGGCGAGCGCATGGCCGGAGGCACTTCTCTCAAAGGAGGAATAGTCGTCAATTTTTAGGTTTCCAAAAGGGAAATTTATACTCTGCATAATACTCACAGCGGCACCGGTATCCACTAAAAAGGAATACACTCTACCTAGTACTGTAACCGAGACCGTGAAGCCGACTTCTGGTGCTACGACGAGCACTAATTCGTCCCCGACCTGCCGGCCGGGGTGGCCGCGTTTCCCTGATCTCGTTTTTGGTTGGGGGTGGGACAATCTATCGGGCGATGACCCGCTTGCTTGCACACGCCGCAAATCATCAGACGGCAATCTTTACTGACATGGCTCCCTTCCCCACAGTTATAACATGCGCGGGGTTTTGTACGGCAATAGCGCGCGATGTGCCCCACCTTTTTACAGTAATTACAAGTCCGAGCCGCATTAGTTACGTTCCCTCCACCCACCGACAGTGTAGACTGTGAAGGCTTCGTGTTTACATTTGTCTGGATTGCGTGCACTTGATCCGAAAGACTAGGGCTCACAGTGGGGTTTAAGATTGGCCCGAGATGGGGTTGAACATGACTCGTTGTGAAATATCGTGTCGGGTCACTGTACGGAAAGGTTGTCGGTGTCTTCACGTTAGGACTGCGCACGGGTATACAAAAGTCATGGTTCTGCAAGAAGTTTACTTCCCTAATGCCTGAGTAATTACGAGCATTGAATTCCGCTAGGTTAGCAAATTCCTCAGCCTCTTGCATGGTTCTTGGATTGCGCACTAGCACGAATCGCCCAATTTTTCCCTAAGTCCGACACAGAACTGTGAGAGGAGGCGGTTCTCGAGCATACTACCTTAATCAAAAATTTCCCGGAATTTATTCAGAAAATTAAAAATACAAGTTTATTCATCTAAATCTATATTGTCCCCTTCAAAGTAATCCCCATCGACTGCAACACACTTATGCCAGCGCTTGATCCAATCCTCGAAACATTTTTTTATTCGGTTTTCGGTATGTCCATCAGTGCTTCCTGCGATTTTTCCATTACTTCCTCTCGGCTGGTAAAACGCGTTCCCCGTAATGGTTTTTTAACTCGATTGAACAGAAAGAAGTCACAGGGAGCCAAATCAGGTGAATTCGGTGGCTGTTGGATGGTATTGGTTGGCTTGGAAGTTCGAAGAGCTTTAATCCGGATCATCACCTCCAACAGAGAGGGGCATGAAAAGGCACTCTCCTTGCTGCAGAGGAAGAAAATCCAACACCACTCGCAGCCCATTGAAAGGGTGCCAGGGATGAAGCTGTTCATCAAGGGTATCTCTCGATGGATAGCAGTCGAAAAGGTATCCGAGGGACAGATCCCTCGGATACGAAATTCGTAGCGTACGTCGCCTTACGGTCACGGAGGACGGAAAACCGGTCCCCATTGATCGCCACGTAGCGAACGTGGTAAAGACTCCATCGGCCATCGCCCCCGGGGACATCCGCCAGCTCTGCCACCGCTACGTCACTGTGGAGCGTTACCGTGGAGACAGAGGTCCACTCCAGTGCAGCAACTTCATGCGGTTTGGACACATCGGCATAGCTTGCTGGTGTGCGAAACGCTGCATGCGCTGTGCAGGAGCACACGCAGTCAAGGAATGCTCCCGAGGAAGGGGAGATGATGCCATCTGTGAAACTGCGGTGGACCTCATGCGGCCGTCTCTCGCCGGTGTCCCGCCTTTCAGGAGGCTGAGCGGCGACAACACGCCAACGCACGCAAGCCAGCACCAGGGAAGCAGCCGCCCAAAAAACCGGCAGCGGAACCGGGACAAAGACCATTCCGACACGTCATCGCTGAGGAGCTGCCAAGAGAGCCACTGGAGCCGACTTCACCGGAGATGGCCGATCAAATGGTCAGCCACCTCACCTCTGCAATAGACGGCGCAATGAAGGCCTCGATACCGCTATAGGAACAACGAAACTCGTATCTTCGGGTTCCACTTCCAGCGGGGGTTAGAGGCCTCATTTCGCGGCAAAACAACGTGCGGCGCCAATGGCAGAAATATCGTACAGCGGATGTGAGAAGGCAGCTCTCAGAGCTCAACGCGTCGGTACAGGATGCCCTCCGGGAGGTCCGATCGGGCCACTGGGAGGCACACCTGCTGGATGAGCTCCTATCAGAAGACGGCAACGAGGACCTGCCGTCGGTGTGGAAGATATGCCGGAGGCTGCGGGCCCCTCAAAGACTTGACCCGATTATTACCGACGGAGACAGAGAGGCACGATCTCCCATGGAGAAGGCGGAACTGCTCGCTGATCACTTGGTCTGCAGCTTTTCACCCAATCCTGGGAATCCCGCTTCTGCCGAGATTGAAGAAGAAATCGAAGCGTTTGAAAGAGCCTGAGACGCCGATCTGAAAGACGCCTCGGAAATTCCAAGATTCGACGAGAAGGACGTCAAAGAATCAATACGTCACCTACGCACGAGGAAGGCCCCCGGAAGCGACAACATTCCCAATGTGGTCATTCGGGAGCTTCCAAAGGCGGCGGAGAGGTCCCTGACAAAATTCCTAAATGGCTGGGTCAGGATTTTGTTCTTCCCGACCACTTGGAGAAGAGCGAGAATCGTCTGCCTGCCGAAGTCGCAGAAATTGGAGGTGGGTCCCGGAGAATTCCGGCCTATCTCCTTGCTCGACGGCTTCGGTAAGATATTCGAGCGACTGCTGCAACGGCCGCTGACTGATTTCGTCCGGGAGAATGACATCCTCCCGGAGGAGCAGTTTGGTTTCCGTGCGCAGCCTTCCACAGTCCATCGGCTGGTGCGAGCGGCGGATTTCATAACGGACAGCTTCAACAGAAATAGGGCGGTTGCTGGGGCCTTCTTCGAGGTCAGTAAGGCGTTCGATCGCGTCTGGCATCCGGCTCTCTTGTTGAAGATGAGACGACTCCATTTCCCACCTTGGATTGTTCGGATGGTTCACTCCTATTTGAGAGACAGGACATTCACCGTGCAATGGCTCGGGGCGAATTCAGGGGTGCGTCGGATCTCCGCCGGCGTGCCCCAGGGATCAGTCCTCGGACCACTGCTCTTCAATATCTACTCCCACGACATTCCAACTCCACGTGGTAACCTCGATATCCTGTCTCTCTTTGCCAACGATACGGCCCTCCTGTGCTGCTCCTGGCAGAAGGTGACCGCGGTGCGAAGACTAAAGAGCGCTGTGGCGGATCTCCTTGAATGGTACCGCCGATGGCGCTTTGCTGTTAACGCACAGAAGACGAAGGCGATCATCTTCCATCCGGGAAATGGTCGGCCGCCAGGAGTGAACCTAACAGTGAATGGAGTCGCCCTACCGTGGGAATCCGAAGTTACCTACCTCGGAGTACTGATGGACCGGAAACTCCTTAGGAACGCCCAAGCGCTTCGTGTACGTAGAAAGGCATTCGCGGCGCTTAATCGGCTCCGGCCGATTATCCTCCCGCCGGTCCTGAGTATCGACAGGAAGCGTAGACTGTACCAAGCGTGCGTGCTGCCTGTTTACGTACGCTGCTCCGGTACGGTCAGGAGTGTCGCGAACGAGTCTCGCTCAAATTCAGGTGGTGCAGAATTCTGCTCTTCGTGACATCATGGCACGCGGTGCTTACGCCCGCGTTTCCGAGGTGCACGAGGACGGAAAGCTGGAAACCCTGGACGTCCTTCTCCCTAGAATATCTGGAAAATTCTTCATAAAAGTGGCAGAAGCGGAAGTAAAAGTAATTCTTCGGGTTGGCGACATAAGGGTCTGGCCATGGGACCGCTACAAGCGCCCCATAGCATGCCAAGACGAGTAAGACACCCTTCCGGCAAAGAAGAAGCCAAGGCTGCTCTGAGCGGGAATAAATCAAACGACTGAAAACGCTGAAGAATTCTTCCCGCCTTAGTAGCCTTGGAAGCTGGAAAGGCGCAGTGTAAGGGCTACGCAAGAGCCCTTGCAAGAAACTGCTCTATAAGCAAAGCAGAGCAGTGACTGAAGACACTAAAGGTTGTGGAAATCTCTTACGGAGGCCGAACCTGCTGTTGTCTCCACGCTTCCTCTTTCCTTCCGGGCTGGACTCCTTGTGTAGTAAGTCCAATAAATGTATTGCAATGAAAGCCCCTCTTTGATTCCACGAACCCAACCCTACTATGTCCACGCAACAAATGGAGTAAAGTCCATGACGAGTAATTTCCGGGAATATGTGGAATGGGCAAAGTGACAGGCAAGAGACGCTGTTCAACGCTTCTGAATCCAAAGATGATGTATTATGGTTTTTTAAAATGCAATGGAGGGAGTTGGCAGAGGTATTTGCTTTGTCGCAGTCATTGTATAGTACTCTCCCATTATGTGGTATTGGCGGCATGGGTACCTTTTTCCTTCGCAGACAGTGGGCTAGGGTCCATACCGAATTGTCGTTATGTGAGAGTGAACTTATTTTCTCTTGCCAAGTTTTTTCGCAATATGTTCTACTTTTGTATGTTACAAATTTTTGAAGTGCACAGAAGCCGATTTTATCTTGGCGGATATGAGTGCGTTGCCATAAGGGCTCTGGCCTTGTTTCTAAGTGAAATTAAGTGCAAAATATCCGGAGGTAGTGTGGCACCAGCGATTGAGGCCGGAGAAGGAGGGTAGCAAGAGCGATGAATGGTTATGGTTAAGGTGCTTGTAAAATCTTGAGCCGCTGTCCCAAAGCTGTCTGGAGTGCTAGCAGGAGATGGGACAAGGTTAATGGCCAAGCAGTCTTCTTTAAATAGTTTCCAGTTAACTCTTCTAGTTGGTTCTGGTTTTATGAAGAAGGGTAGGAACGCAGTAAAATATGGGGCAGTGGTCCGAGGCTGAGTTATCTAGGTTAAGGATTTGGAATGCGATATCTGCGGATAATGGAACTACATCCAGGATATTTGAGGAGTGGGGGTGATGATGGAAGAGGGTAGGGAAAGGCGGTGAGTGAATTGCGATATTTTTGGTAAATAGGAGCTTATGAAGGGCTCGCCCTCGTGTGATAGTGGTTTTGCAACCCCAGGGAGAATGTTTGGCGTTTAAGTCACCACATTTTATGAGATTTGGGTGGAGTAGGGATGAGAGCGCTGATAAGCCAGGGGCATCTGACATTGAGGATGAAGGTGGAAAGTAGGCTGACCAAATGTTAAGGGTCCCAGTAACTCCTTTTATTGCTATTCCAGCGAATTCCAGTTTTTGGGTGGGTGAGGGTTGAAGTTATGTGAAGAGTAGGTTAGTTTTGGATAGGATCATGACCCCGCAACCAGGATCATTGGCTCTATCTCTTCTGATTGTAGAGTAATTTGGACAATTAAATGTTTGGCTATTATTAAGTTTGGTTTTTTGAAGAAGGATGATGTCTGGATTATGATTGGTTATTAGGAGGTTTAGCTATTGTTTTTTTGTATTTTATGCAATTTATGTTCCATTGTAGAGTTTTAAGGAAGTGGTTCTTTATTTGTGAATTAGGCACCATTTACAAGTTGAAGAAGGGCTGGTATAAGGTCATTGGTGAAGATGCTAATAAGGGTTTTAATTGTCAGTAGGAGAGAGAAGTTTCGTAGTTATGCTCAATAGAGCAGTTCTTATATTTGCGGTTGATGATTGGTCATTGATTGAGGGAGAGTGTTGACCAGAGGGTGGCGGAGGGTGTTGATCGGAGGTTGGGGGAGAGTTAAGAGATGATTTAGGGGTTCACAGCCTAACTGTCAGCTTTCAAAAGGGCCCTAAAAGACATAACAGAATGTAATGGCTTTTCTCTCATCTGTTCGCACTCATTTATTTCCCTAAAATCCATGTCAATCTTGTCATCAATGCACCTGATGGTTCAGGAGATCTATTATACCCTGTGGTCCCTTCAGATAAAGGGGAAGTAAGTATCCTCTATACCGACTGCTGGTCATGTGGGAATACCAGGCATTGAAAAAGCTGGCAAAGCAGCAAAGGAAGCCCTGGTCAAACTCAAAACAGACTCAGCATTGCTTCCTGTGGTGAACGTCGTGGCTGCCTTGCGGAATTTGGTTCTGAACCAGTGGAAGGCAGCTTGGTGATTCTTGCAAAACAAGGAACTTAAGGCCATAAATTTGGTTTTTTTGACAGGGCCCTCTTCCATCTGGAACATTCAGAGGGAAGAGGTCAGGATCACGAGCCTGAGAATAGGGCACTTAGCCCTCACACACTCTTCATGGAGACAAAAGTGCAACCTTGCTGCAATGTTTGTAACTTGCGCCTGATTGTGACTCAGAAATAAATTATAAAAGGCCAGATACCTTTTTTAAAATAAGAGGTAATTTAAGCAATAGTTTAGGAGAGGACCCCAACTTTTTAGGTAAGGTTTCTGAGTTTTTAAAGGAAACTGACCTGAACTGACAACTTGAGTTTCTGTTTCTTTATTTTTAAATAATTTTGTTTTTAACTATATATGTGTTTTTTTATACATTAATGTATATATCAAAATTGGATTGAGGTTTTAAATGTTTTAAAAAGTATTGCAAAAAGAACCACTATTACTACGGGTTGGTCTCTTTGGGTAAGACCATTGCCTTCAGCTGCGAGATCTGAATGAAAATGTTGGTTAGTACGGAAGAGAGGGGTGATCCCATGGCTGCACTTTCATGATGTTCAATGTGCTTATCATTCCATAGGAAGTATGAGTTCCAGAGACAGAATTTACGAGGTCCAGGTTAATCCTTAGCTAATCCCTGTGAGGTGAGGTTTTTGATGAGTAGCATGGAGTCATCAATGGGCGTATTTGTGAGCAAGGAGATTACATCAAAGGTCACGAGCATGTTGACTATTTGGACTTCAGCATTCCGAATAATGTGAATGAAATCCATGGAAGTTTTAGCAAAAAAGTCAGTTTTTCTGGGGAAGAGTGAAGAGCATGTGCAACATATTGCACTACCTTGTGGGTTGGTGCATCGATGTTGCTGACAATGGGTCATAAGCAACATCGATGCGTTAGAACCTTAAGTGCCATCAAAGCACGCGGAAATTTGGAAACTAAGAAGAAAAAGAACCACAATGAAACTACAAGATATTAACTTGCATTGCTTGGAACATAGCCCAGGCGTGTACACTAATAGGCAATGGTTCGCATTCTTAAATATAATTACATATTGATATATTTCATACACTCCTTCCCATGTATGGTTAATTTATTCATTCATTTATTTATTATATTACCAACACGAAGCCCGGATACATCTTGAAATGACTTTCTTGCTTGCAAGAAAGAAAAACATCTTCAATTGCCATTATATATTTGTTGAGAAAGGAAAGTCAAACGTTTGTATGTCTCCGCACATGTCCAATAATTTGATTTTCCTTTCCAGTATTTGATCTTTATACCTAACAAACGAAAATATAGTATCCATAGAGCATACTTTATTTCTCTTTAAAATTAGATCTTATTCTCAATCTAATTCGAAACATTTCATTCTGCACTTGTTTGTTACTGTTGCCACGGCAACAGCGTCACCAAATGAACGAATCAAAACAAACATTTTTGCGTACTTCAGAAACAGCATTCTTTACACACTCACAGACCATAGGCTTTCCATTCCAACTGAATGACATTGAGCAAATTCTTAACGGCATGGCTTCTCATTTGCGTAAACAAGGATATGGTGTTTCAGGTTGCTAATCTTAGTGAATGTATTTTGGAAGGAATGGACGGGGGAGATCTTTTGTGAGATATATGCCTTTTAAATTTGGAGAACACCTAATTACATACACAACAATAATACTTGCTGCTGAGATAGTCATGTTTTAATTGCTTTGGGCTCTGCTTGAATTGACTGCAGTATCAATCTCTGTAGAAAATATATTTGTAAATGTTCCTTTTTGAAGTAGTTAAGATCCATGTTTTTGGTAGAATTGAACGGGAGTCAAGTGTCAAACGACAGCTGTAAACATCGTCAATAATATTTAGAAATTAGTATTATTTCACATGCGCAATGATCAAACGATACATTGAGTAAAAATCATTCAAAATGGATTGTTAAAATACAATGGTTATAAAAAGGAAGATTGGATATTTAAGTAGTTAACGTAAAGTTAGATTTTTAATCTGTTCTGTAGTGAGGGACCATTTTATTTAATATGCTGAATCAATTCGCAAATACACCTATTAACGCCACAAATCCCTTGCTGTTGTGAAATACTCGTTTTTAATTATGGTGATTGTGACCTGAATTCACATCTTCTTCTACATTCTGTTCGATTGCCATTGCTTATATTCTTGAAAATGCCAGTATTTAAGGATACAAGTGTGACCTTTATATTTCAAATGCATTTAATGTACTCCCTTTCACAGCAAACCGATAATGGTTGATTATATGCAGTTTAATTGAGTACACTATGCATTTAGACGGGCTTTATTTTTATACAAATTCAGAATCAATGGAAACAAAATTTAATTAAATATTGGAGCAATGTAAGACAATAAGAAGTCTCCTTGAATTTGAGTGTTTGTGTACAATAATAAAAAAATATTTAACATCACCAATATAATGACACGCTCATTTAAACGGTTAAATTCTCATTAAGTATGAAGAAGGAACATGCATCAATTGTCCTTTGATTTTGGAGAATTTAGTTAACCAAAATGAGCACACATAATGAAATGGCACCCATCATAATTTCTGTCAAATTTCCTTGAAGAATTAGCAGTTTTATTGTAGCGTTCTCGGATTTATTTTGATGAATGCACCAAACTCAAAGGATTTCATTTCCACCTTACTCATCTCTCAATAAGCAATCAGTGTTACAAAAACAGTGTAAAAAAACAGAAAGTTTTACATTTGAATGTCCACAATATGAAATGCACTGTAAGTTGATGAAAATCCACAAAAAATAGTATTATTTAGATTTGCTCTACCCGTCATGGTGTACAATCATGACTCCACAGCTAATTAAAGATGGTCTGCAGAAATCACGTTGTGGTGTATTAGCAAGGGAGCAAAAATCTCCCTTGTGTAGTAGCAAGATTCGTATGATATGTTTAGGGAAATGACCCCATAACTCATCACTGTAATTCAAATGACATGGAAAGAGGACATGGCCAAGTGTTAAACGATACTCATTTGAAATGAGAAATTTGAGCTTTAATCAGTTCATTACAGATCTGACTGATGTGAGTCTCCCTGTTAAGTTTCCTATCTATATTAATTCCTAGTATTTTAGAATTTTCAACATCAGTACATTTTTATATACTATAACTGCATACAATATGCTGAGTTTTGTTAGTATTTAAACATAAATGACAATATGAAACCTGCCTGCTTAGCCTATCTTTCAGTGGCTCTGAATCGTACCTTTGCATCTTCTAGATTTTTATATTTTTGAACACAAAAAGTATAATAAGGATATAAAACATATGTAGGTTTAATTTTACAGGGCAAATCAGTGATCATGATGATACCAAAAATATCTCAAAGACTAGAAATTCTTCATGAAAATATGGGCATTGAAATTATTATTGGAAGCCGAATGAGGCAATGTTTTTATGGACAAATTAATCCTAGAACTACTAAAAATTTAAGAGAAATTAGGTAAATCAGACTGTTATGCTAAGATACAATTTTCAAGGGAATAATGAAATTAACTCCTAATAATAATAATCTAGAAGGAACTTGAATCCTTAAATGAAACATCCCTATCCTGTTCCTTCCCTTTTCTTGCTTGCCTCACATTCTCCCCTCTATTAACATCTTGAACAGTCCCCTGTCGGTCAATATGCCCTTCATCGATTTTTACTGCCTCAATAGGATTTCTCCCAACCAACGCCTATCTTCACCTACCATACCAAGTACTTTCTCATTGGTTTTCTTCTCGGTCCATTTCACCTTCTCCATTTTCTCCACACCCACATGTCAAAAGCCTCCAGTCCACGACTATCCTCTTGCTTCAATGACCACATTTCCGCACCCATACCCATGGTGGGCCCTTCTCGGGCTAATTGATGGTTCCTGATGAAGTAATCCTTAGTTTAATTGTGCGCAGAGAATCGCGATGAGGTTATAGCACGTGTCTTAAAATAATAATTTGTGAGCTCAGCTCAGATTAGCATATCCCACCTGTCCGAGAAAATACGGAACTTCCGATTTAAAGAGGTACACGGGCACATGATTATCTATGAGACACTGTCACATACACTGAATAAATCACTAGTCCAACTGTGCAACCCCTCACTTGACACCAATATGTCGAAAGAGGGATTTCTATGGTGCCACACAAAGGGTATGGGGAAGGTCAGAGTAACTACACCAAGTATTAACAAAGCAGCTGTATATTACCCAACATCAGTCATAATGCACCATTAACATAAGTGTAAGCAAATTATGGATGGCTAGACCCTCGGTAAATTAACGCGAGTGCGGACAGAATTAAAATGGCAGAAAATTACCTGGGACAGGATAAATGCAGGGTGGACGCGGTCACAAAACACATAACCTAGGCAGAGCCCTCGTCCGTCGGAAAAGAAGGGAGTATGGCAGGGTGGACGTGGTCATGACACGCATAACCTAGGTGGAGCCCTCGTCCGTCGGAAAGGAAGGGAGTATTGCAGGGTGGACAAGGTCAAACGAACGTAACCTAGGCAGTGCCCTCGTCCAAAGTTTAGTCAGGAATAGGACACACTGTCACGAAAAGCGCAACATAGCTGAATAATCATGTCCTACGGGTCACCGCCAGATAACCAACTGACTGCTTTTTGCCCAGCGACCAGGGCTTTTATACCCAATTTAGGAGTGAGGGGAGGAATACTTTTGAAACATTGTCTTTGGTCACGTGGGACATTCGCAGGAGCCAGGGATGGAGTACCATGTCACATACTTGCGACAATAGATAAAAATTTTTGCAAAGTTACCATCTAGAATTTCAATCAAATATAATAAGCTCTGTTATTTAAAATATTAAATCTTCCTATTTACGCCCTACATGAAAAGAATGAACTGGTGAGATCTTTTATGAAACATACACCTTTTAAATTCTGGAGAACACCAAAATTCATTCACTACAAGATTACCAGCTGCTGAGATAGTTGTCTTTTAATTTGTTCTGATCATAAACTCTGCTTGAATTGACTGGAGTATCCATCTAAGTGTAGAAAATATATATGTTAATGCTCCTTTTTGAAGTAATTATGGTCCATGTTTTGGATGGAATTGAACAGGAATCAAGTGCCAACCTACAGCTGTAAACAGCGTCAATATAAATTTAAATAATACTTAATAATGTATTCAATGATCAAAAAACACATTGAGACCAAATTATTCAATGTGGATTTTTAAAATACAATTTATTGAAAGATTCAATATTGAAAAATTAAACATAAAATAAACTGTATTTAATACACGCTCGGTAGATGAATGGGCTTCTTAAGTTATTTCCACAGCCATTTTGCAATTACCCATTTGGGTGCAACAAATCCAATATTATGAAGCACTCCTTTTTAATTACAGTGTTTGTAAAATTAATTCATTTCTTCATCTTCATTATATTAGATTGGCATCCATTGGCTTAGAAATGCCATTTATTTTAGAATATATGTATGACATATATAAGTCAATTGTTTTAGATGCACGCGATTTCAAAGCCAATTAATAATTACTGATTCCATTCAGGTTCATTGAGTATATTTTATTTATTTTTATAGGCTTTATTTTCATAAAAAATTCAGAATCAATCAAAACAGATTTCGATGAAATATTGGAACAGTTTAAGACGATGAGAAGTCTTCTTGAATTATAAAGTTTGTGTTCAAAATTATAAAATATCAAACCAATTTAATGGCAGACTCATTTAAACAGTTATTAATTCATTTATGTATTCATTGTCATTTTCTTTTGGAAAATTTATAAACTCAAATTAAAACAAACATATTAAATATTAATCTTCATTACCTCAGAATGAAAGATCCCGAAACGGACATATTTTCCCAGATTTATGAAGAAGGTCTGATTGCCCAATTGCTTGATGCATGGGTGTTTTGGTGTCCGATGGATTCCCAGCAACACGCTAACCACCAATTCCAAGATTTCCTTTGACTGCTTCTCATCCTGTTCATTTAGAGATTGATGAAACTGCTGGAATTCTTCAATGCTTTCGGGCATTAATGATGATTACTCAATTGAACTATAAACTGTGGAAATCAAGTTATATGCTGACCACTATACTGATTCTTTTGTTAAAAAAAATCAAGTTTTATAGATTGGTAGTGTATAAATACTATTGAAATTAGTGTGTTGTTTTGCATTGATCATTCTTCATAAAACAACTGTACAAGGGTGAGCTCTCACTGATGCAGTATGTTTCCCTGAAAGGAGCCAGATTTGGGGTAGAAACGTTTAGATTTTCTAAGCCTAAATCTGGATATATATGGTCATTTAATATTATTTCTACAGGAAAAATGTGGGTCATAATAGTCCAGGGGGGTAGAGCATTGGACTATTGACCGGAGGGTCCTGAGTTCAAACCCCAGGCAAGGCACTCAGGGCAGCTGCTGCTCCAGTCAAGCTATGTGATTTTTTCTGGTACCAATCTTCCTGGAAAACCTTATCTGCCACAGTGAAAGTAACTGGCTTCCCTTAATACCCTGATGTGTGAATTTCACAGACTGTATAGAGCTAAGTACAGGGTGAACTCTACCATCACGCATAAACCGACCTTCCAGCATTGATTACTGTGTTTATTGTACACAGGAAATGGTCAGTATTGAACGTGGAATATGCCAATCTTTCTAATACATACTTAGATTGTGCTAGCAGTAATGAAACCTCTGCTAGGTCAAAGATTATATCCTGACTGCAGACAACTATTAGTCCTCCTCAGAGCTGGCTGATTTATTGGTTTCGAAAGGAACCGATAGACATGGGACATTGAGAATTAAAAGGAAGGAAGTACTAGATGACGTATAGACTAAAGAAGTTGAAAAAGGAGGAATTGACTGCCCTCCAGCAAGGCAAAGTGATTGCTATGAATTGGGAAGATAAGAAGGCCGTCACGTCTCTGTACCCTTTACAGTACATAATACGGAATTTGTGGAATATAAATGAAAAGGATATGGTGCTATAAAAGCCAAAAGTTGCTGTTGTGTACAATAATACAATAGGTGGAGTAGAAAGGGAAGATCAGCACCTGACTAATTTCCCCATTATGAAAAAAGGGGGTCAAAAATTTTTTAAAACATTTTTCACTTGTTGGACCAAGGCTCATGGAATGGATTTCTGTTGCAGAGAAAGGGTGGTGGACCAAAGGGTAAGTTCAGAATTTAGAATCAAACTAGTGGAAGATGTAATTGATGGGTACATTGCATATGATATAACATGTGAGGGTGGAAGGCCTTCAGTAGAACAAATCCTTAAACCTCTATGAGAGTTACAATTTCCCAAGTATATTCCACCTACAGAGAAGAAGGAAAAGCTTTGTAGGATGTGTGCAGTTTATTGGGCCAAAAAGGATGGAACAAGCAAAAAGATTGGATAGGAAGCAAGCTGCCATTTCCAAGCATGTCACAGCCACTAAGAATAGACATGTGATTTTATGAACGGGAGATGATTTTCGTGTGTTTTAAAAATATGGTTAAAAGAATTTGTAAAACATGCCTTAAGTTTCTACGTCATATCATTTTAATCCCAATGTTGTTTCGTAATCCTGTTTGTCAACAGGAATTAATAATTCTAAATCGTCGATGACTTCATTTGCGTGTGAATGATCCTGAGCAACTTTCATTTGCCGCTGTGTTTGTAATTCAAATTTCGAAAATTATGGAGAAATGTTGCTGTTTCTCTCGCTTTTAATACCCAAAACATTCTATATATAAATAATTTAATTAGAATGAGCCAATTGCGTCATGCCATACATCTTCAATCGTTTTCTCTCTGAATATATTGATTATGCTGATTAAATCCTAAACAAATTCTTTCACTTTTTCCACGTTTTTTCATTGGTCGTTGTTGATGCGAAAGATGAATGGGGGTCCTGCTACCGACCAACCAATCGATGCTTTTGGACTGCGCCGTTAGTTGCATCTTATACCAATATCCAGCTAGGCTGAACAATGGTCGTAGGTTATAAGTGGTTTATGGGCGAAGTTAAGCTAGTGAGTATATTTTATTGCAGTTTGTGACAGTATTATATTTGGAGATTATGACAGCCCATTTATGCTTGCTTTAGCACAATTGTATCTGAAATGGGGATTATCAGGATAATCCCATAAAGGCTCTAATAATGGGTTACCAGTATTTCCTATTGCTTGTTGAAATGACGTGGCTAGGTCGCTTAGATATGTTAGAAGGTCCGGTATTTTTAGATCGGTGTGAATATCTGAGTTTCTTACAAACCAGGCATCGTTGGCAAGGGTTCGCAGAGTTTTATTTTGGAAGCGTGTCATTTTCTTCGATTTGGTTGCGGCTATTGAACCCCAGGCTGGGTAGCCTTCAGATAGGTGGTATCATAAATTTAAGTAACAGTACCTTGGTGAGAAGACAAAGGGGACTGGTGCGTTTTCTGAGGGGATAGAATAAGAAAGCGGCTGAATTGGCCTTGTTGAGTGCATATTGAGTGTGTGCTTGCCAAGTGAGTTTACTGTCCATTGTACTTCGAGAAATTTAGCCGATGATGCCTGGGGGATTATTTCCCTGCCATAGTGGATAGGAGTAATAAGAGATTTCTTCCATTTTCTGGCGTAGTTTACGTTAACGCATTTTGTGGTGTTAATGGTTAGTTTCCAATTGGTCATCCACTCTGCTATGCTCTTAAGGTGTTCTTGGACATTTTTCGCGGCATTATTTGGATCAAAGGAAGTTGACGCTCTAGCTGAGTCATCCGCATAGAGGTAGCTTTTGGGTCGGAGGGGAGGTCGTTAATGTAGAGGTGTAATAGGACGGGTGACAAAATTGATCCTTGAGGAAAGCCTGCGGATATGGACCGGGTAGTTGATTTTGCATTGTTAAGGGCTAAAAAGAACGTGTGGTTTGAAACAAAGGAGGGGATGGTCTTATTTAGGTATACTGATATGTTGGTTTTAAGCAGTTTATGTATTAAACCAGTTCGCCAGAACTTGTCAAAAGCTCTTTGGAGATCAAAGAAGACTACTTGGGTGTGCTTGTGGATGTGGAAGCCGAAAGTGATCTGTTCAACCAATCTTGTTATTTGCTGAGTCATGGAATGGCGTCGGCGGAAGCCAGTTTGCTCAGGTATGATCAAGTCTAGGGCCGAGATTTCTTCTTGTAGCCTGTTTAAGATGCATTTTTCTAGAAGTTTGCCCAAGCAGGAGAGCAAGCCACTAGGTCTATAGTTCAGGATATAAGAAGGATTTTTATCCGGTTTTGGAAGGAGTACTATCTTAGCTGTTTTGCCTTTGGGAAGTGCAATTGGGTAAGACAGGCGTTGAGGATAGAGAGTGGGTGTTTGATAAAAGATTAAGGAAGGTTTTTCTGGTGAAGGTAGGAGATTTGATCGGGTCCCGGTGATGACTTGGTTTTGGAGTGGGACATAATGGAGTAAAGTTCTTGAGGAGTAATTTCCAGGAATATGGGGAATGGGCAAAGTGAAAGGCCAGAGACGCTGATCAACGCTTCTGAATCCAACAAGGATGTATTATTGTTTTTAAAAATGCAATCGAAGGAGTCGGCAGAGGTATTTGCTTTATTGCAGTCATCGTATACTGCTCTCCCATTATGTGGTATTGGCGGGATGGGTACCTTTTTCCTTTGCAGACAGTGGGCTAGGGTCCATGCCAAATTATCCTCATGTGAGAGTGAACTTATTTTCTCATGCCAAGTTTTTTCCCAATGTTTTCTAGTTTTTTATGTTACAACGTTTCAAACTGCACAGAAGCCGATTTTATCTTGGCAGAGATGAGTGCGTTGCCATGAGGGCTCTGGCCTTGTTTCTAAGTGAAATCAAGTGCAAAATATCCGGAGGTAGTATGGCACCAGCGATGGAGGCCGGAGAAAGAGGGTAGCAAGAGCGATGAATGATTTTGGTTAAGGTGCTTGTAAAATCTTGAGCCGCTTTCTCTTTGCTGCCTGGAGTGCTAGCAGGAGATGGGACAAGTTTAATGGCCAAGCAGTTTTCTTTAAATAGTTTCCAGTTAACTCTTCTAGTTGTATGAACGACGGTAGGAACGCAGTAAAATATGGGGCAGTGGTCCGAGGCTGAGTTATCTAGGTTAAGGATATGGAATGCGATATCTGCGGATAATAGAACTACATCCAGGATATCGGAGGAGTGGGGGTGATGATGGAAGTGGGTAGGGAAAGGCGGTGAGTGAATTGCGATATTTTTGGTAAATAGGAGCTTATGAAGGGCTCGCCTTCGTGTTGTAGTGGTTTTTCAAGCTTTTGTTTTTTGTTTTTTATGCAATTTATGTTCCATTGCAAAACTTTAAGGAAGTGGTTGTTTATTTGTGAGTTAGGCACCATTTACAAGTTGAAGAAGGGCTGGAATAAGGTCATTGGTGAAGATGCTAATAAGGGGTTTCCTGTCAGTAGGAGAGAGAAGTTTCGTAATTATGCTCAATAGAGCAGTTCTTATATTTGCAGTTAATGATTGGTCAATGATTGAGGGAGAGTGTGGTCCAGAGGGTGGCGGAGGGTGTTGATCGGAGGTTGAGGGAGAGGTAAGAGATGATTGAGGGGTCTCCACGATTTCGGTTTGATGGTTTTGCCAAGGGTTACGGAGAGAAGGAAACGACTGAGAATTTGTATTTTGGTTTGTTTGTTGAGGGCTCGTGCATGGTCTGTAGTTGTAGGGCTTCCATGCCATGCCGTCACGTAAAAACAGGGGTAAGGGATTATCTGGCGGTGAGGGTAAAAGGTTACGCATATGAGCTAGGAGACGTCTTCCGTGTTTCAGGACCTCTATGTCTGCGGTAACCGAGCTTCTAACTTTAACTGTTTTGGAGGGTCCTCCCTAACGGGAAAAAACTTCCGTGCTTGACCACTTGGTGCTTGCTGTTTCGATAAGTGAGCAATGCAAAGCCCAGTTGTTCGTCCCAATCAGAGTGGTCTTGGGCTGCATAATGGGGAGTCACGGAAGCAAAGGAATGGTGTGCATGCCCTAGACGACCATTTGAGGCGGGGTTATATGGAGAGAAGTGAAGATAGATTTTATTTTCAGTTCCCTGCAAACGTTTTTCATTAGTTCCGAAGTGAAGTTTGCACCTCTGTCTGCCAGTAAATATTTAAGCACACCGTGACGGCAAATTATGTGCTCGAAAAAAAAATCCTGCTACTGTTTTGGCCGATTGATCTGGAATCGTAAAGGCTACATGATATTTTGTGAAATAATCTTGGCGAGTTAAATGATATCGGTTAACTCGGAGGGATAGGGGTAGTGGTCCAACAATATCCAAAACTAATTTCTCAACTGGGTAGGCGGCTTCAACCAGTGGCTGTAATGGGATAATATTCACGCGTAATTTGCTCTTTTGGCATTCGATGCAATGCGGAACGTACTGGAGGGTGTCCGAATAACAGCCTTTCCAGTTAAAGTTCCGCTGGACGAATTCCACCATTTTTTCGTTTTCGCGATGATTCCTGATAGGGGATAATCGTGACAACGAGTCAAAATAAATTTCCGCATATTTTTGGGTGCACTTATTTTTAAAATTGGTCCAATCTCCGAAGGGTCAACTTTCTATAGCACATTTTCCTCATCGTAAAAGTAGCCGGACTAATGGGAACTCCTTGAACCCGTCCCATCGCTTTTCTCCACGAAGTCATTCAGTTTATGAAACAGTGTTGCACCGTGTCGGCCTCTTCGCAGGGTCCTAATGGGGGATTCTCGCACGAAATGAAATCTACTTCCTCACCTTTACTGCATACAGATTCTAAAGACATCATGTGGTCAGGTTCAAATTTAATGGTCTTGTTCTCAAAATAAATCTAGCTACGATACTTTTTCATAAAATCCAAGCCAAATATGCCTTCATTGAGTGTGTCCCCTAGATTTATTACTAAAGCATCATGAGGGTAAACACGATTGTCTATACAGAGAGGTACGCGTCTCTGACCGTTTGTCATCAATACATGACCTGAGGCGCTTCTCACTCACGCGCGGTCGTACGGGGCAATACCTAATGTATCTAAAAGGAACATCTTTCGTGAAGTATCGTGACCGCCGCGCCTGTGTCTACAAGGAAGTTACGTAATTTTCCTATAATCTGCACGCTAATCGTCATTCCTTTAACTGGAGTGATGGATAGGATTAGGTCTTCCCCAACCCGCTGGTCGGGGTTATCCCGTTTCCCGAGGCCATTCGGTTTGAGCGCTCTGGACAATTAATTCGAAGGTGGCCAACTTCCTTACATATTCCGATGCATAGCGGGGGACAGTCTCGGGAAATATGTCTCCTTGCTCCGCAGTTAAAACTAGCTCGAGTTTTAGAGCGACAATCGCGAGCTTTGTGGCCCGCGCACCCACAGGAAAAGCATTTTGTAGCGTATCCGGTATTTGAGGTTTTAGCTTTAGCATTCGGGCGCATAGGAGCTTCGTACCAGGCGGGTTTACTACCGGCAGAGTTATTTTGGGGCAAAAAGCGAGCGCTTCTTGAGTTCTGCACTTTATTAACTTTTGCTGAAGCCAGTAGTTGAACGCAATTTGAAAACATCCTTTCTAGGGAGAGGAGGGAAACGCGAGCTAAGAACTTCTTACGCGGGTTTCTGGAAGAACTTTTCAGCCTCTCTAGAATGTGAGGATTGGCCAAAATATTCTGCCGCCGTCCCATGCAGGTGTAAACGGTTTACGCAAAGAGTATAAGTTTCATATAGGTAGCTTTAAGGTCGGAGGGGAGGTCGTTAATGTAAAGGTTGAATAGGACGGGTGACAAAATTGATCCTTGAGGAAAGCCTGCGGATATGGACCGGGTAGTATTAGGCATTGTTAAGGGCTACAAAGAGAGGGAGGTTAAAAGAAAGGAGGGGATTTGGTGGTTGTTTGATAAAAGATTTAGGAAGGTTTTTAAGGTGAAGTTAGGAGATTTGATCGGGTCCCGGTGATGACTTGGTTTTTGAGTGGGACATAATGGAGTAAAGTTCTTGAGGAGTAATTTCCAGGAATATGTGGAATGGGCAAAGTGACAGGCCAGAGACGCTGTTCAATGCTTCTGAATCCAACAAGGATGTATTATTGTTTTTAAAAATGCAATCGAGGGAGTCGGCAGAGGTATTTGCTTTGTCGCTGTCATGGTATAGTGCTCTCCCATTATGTGGTATTGGCTGGGTGGGTACCTTTTTCCTTCGAAGTTAGCGGGCAAGGGTCCATACCGAATTTTCCTTATGTGAGAGTGAACTTATTTTCTCATGCCAAGTTTTTTCTCCAAGTAGTTTTAGGGCTTCTCTACTGTTGCATAGTTTGAAGACAAGTTCACAGTGAACAATGCATCCTCTGTAATTGGCTGTGTGTGGACCACCACAGTTCATGCATTTGGCTGGGGAGGTTTTGTGTTTCTGGCATTCTCTATAATGGTGAATGCCAGCACATTCGGTGCATTGAGGTGGGAGGCCGCACGTCTTGTAGGTTTGCCCATTAAATTGGCAACTTAGGCACTGTGGAGGTTCAGGTGGAGGTCTGTATGGTTCCACCGAAGTCTTAAGGTTGGGAACCAAATTTAGCTCTAGAAATTCTTTAGAGCAGGAGGAGACCTGGAGTCGGACTTGGTAGGGCAGGAGATGGATGGGGACGATTCGTGGGAGCTCGGCATTAGGGTTGGCGCCCTTTCTGCTCTCTGAAAACAGTTTGGTCGGGTCGAACGCAGTGGTGAGGTATTCTCCACAGAGAAGCCAATGTCCGCCAGAGCTTCTCCAATGTCTTCTTTTAGGATATTTGTGGGTATTCCCCGAAGGACAAAAAATAGGCTTTTTGTTTGATTGAAGTTGGTACGTACCTGTATAGTATGCGTAGTTAATGGAGGTGAGTTTTTTAGTGACAGCTCTGAAGTCGGAGATGGTTTGGCATTGAACTCGAATCTCATTGCGAAAGAGATTTGCCACAGGAGGAATTGTGCAGGCTTGCCGGATTTCATTGTATTTAATTTGCCAGTTGGTTATGTCGCAGAGAAAAATGGGAGGGATATGGGGTTTAGGAGGTGTAGTGGGCTGAGCTTCAGTGTCTGCATCTTCACATGGGGTTTCCTCATTTTGGTCATCCTAGGGGCAGGGGAAGAGGCAGGTGAAGCGGTTACATGTGGAAATTCGACAGAATTGCTGGACAGATTGGTTTCTGGGCTTTCGTTTGGTGGAGATCGTTTGGTAGGGCTAATCGGAAGGAGCAGAGCGCTTGATTGTAGGACTTTGGGTTTGGTATACTTTGTCTATTTGGTAGTATAGGTGGTTGGTTAGTCTCTTGAGTGGATTGAGGAGGAGTTTTACTCCCAGCGCACCTTGGCAAGTGGGCTGACGAACTGGGGGGGGTCCTGCTCGAGGGATGGGCGCATACTCGGAGGTGAATGGGATACTCCATTCTGCATCGGCGTCCAAACTGCATCTCCGCCTCTGAGAGTCCTCGCACTTACAAGTCGGACACATAACTTCCAAAAATGGCAACTAATTTCCTCCTCTGGGGTACCATTGCTCCAGGCAGTCTCAATCCGTCTGCTGGTTAAGAATGGATTTTAGGATTAGAGGAAAGTTCTCTACTAGGTAACGGTCGGAGATTATAGAGGAAAGAGGGATTGGAAGGAGGACTTGGAGTTGCAATATAATCTTCAAGGCCTTCGAACTTGGATGGTGATAAGGAGACACGAGCGGGTTCTTTTGGAGAGGGATATGCTGGAGGTTGCTCTATGTCTGCGGTAACCGGGCTTCTAAATTTAACTGTTTTGGAGGGTCCTCTCCAACGGGAAACTAACTTGCGTGCTTGACCGCTTGGTGCTTGCTTGGTGCTTGCTGTTTCGATAAGTGAGCAATTCGAAGCCCAGTTGTTCGTCCCAATCAGAGTGGTCTTGGGCTGCATAATGGGAAGTCACGGAAGCAAAGGAATAGTGTGCAGGCCCTAGATGACCATTTGAGGCGGGGTTATATGGAGAGAAGTGAAGATAGATTTTATTTTCAGTTCCCTGCAAACGTTTTTCATTAGTTCCGAAGTGAAGTTTGCACCTCAGTCTGCCAGTAAATATTTAAGCACACCGTGACGGCAAATTATGTGCTCGAAAAAAAAATCCTGGTAATGTTTTGGCCGATTGATCTGGAATCGCAAAGGTTTCATGATATGTTGTGAAATAATCTTGGCGAGTTAAATGATAACGGTTAACTCGGAGGGATAGGGGTAGTGGTCCAACAATATCCAAAACTAATTACTCAATTGGGTAGGCGGCTTCAACCAGTGGCTGTAATGGAATATTATTCACGCGTAATTTGCTCTTTTGGCATTCGATGCAATGCTGAACGTACTGGAGGGTGTCCGAATAACAGCCTTTCCAGTTGAAGTTCCGCTGGACGATTTCCACCATTTTCTCGTTTTCGCGATGATTCCTGATAGGGGATAATCGTGACAACGAGTCAAAATGAATTTCCGCATATTTTTGGGTGCACTTATTTTTAAAATTGGTCCAATCTCCGAAGGGTCAACTTTCTATAGCACATTTTCCTCATCGTAAAAGTAGCCGGACTAATTGGAACTCCTTGAACCCGTCCCATCGCTATTCTCCACGAAGTCATTCAGTTTATGAAACAGTATTGCACCGTGTCGGCCTCTTCGCAGGGTCCTAATGGGGGATTCTCGCACGAAATGAAATCTTCTTCCTCACCTTTACTGCATACAGATTCTAAAGACATCATGTGGTCAGGTTCAAATTTAATGGTCTTGTTCTCAAAATAAATCTAGCTACGATACTTTTTCATAAAATCCAAGCCAAATATGCCTTCATTGAGTGTGTCCCCTAGATTTATTACTAAAGCATCATGAGGGTAAACACGATTGTCTATACAGAAAGGTACGCGACTCTGACCGGCTTGTCATCAATGAATGGCCTGAGGCGCTTCTCACTCACGCGCGGTCGTACGGGGCTATTCCTAATGTATCAAAAAGGAACATCTTTCGTGAAGTATCGTGACCGCCGCGCCTGTGTCTACAAGGAAGTGACGTAATTTTCCTATAATCTGCACGCTAATCGTCATTCCTTTCACTGGAGTGATGGATAGGATGAGGTCTTCCCCAACCCGCTGGTCGGGGTCATCCCGTTTCCCGAGGCCATTCGGTTTGAGCGCTATGGACAATTAATTGGAAGGTGGCCAACTTCCTTACATATTCCGATGCATAGCGGGGGACAGTCTCGGGAAATATGTCTCCTTGCTCCGCAGTTAAAACAAGCTCGAGTTTGAGAGCGACAATCGCGAGCTATGTGGCCCGCGCACCCACAGGAAAAGCATTTTGCAGCGTATCCGGTATTTGAGGTTTTAGCTTTAGCATTCGGGCGCATAGGAGCTTCGTACCAGGCGGGTTTACTACCGGCAGAGTTATTTTGGGGCAAAAAGCGAGGGCTTCTTGAGTTCTGCACTTTATTAACTTTTGCTGAAGCCAGTAGTTGAACGCAATTTGAAAACATCCGTTCTAGGGAGAGGAGGGAAACGCGAGCTAAGAACTTATTACGTGGGTTTCTGGAAAAACTTTTCAGACACTCTAGAATGTGAGGATTGGCCAAAGCATATTCTGCCGCCGGCCCATGCAGGTGTAAACGGTTTACGCAAAGAGTGTAAGTTTCATTCCAAGAGCTAAGGATCCTCGTGATTTTTAAGCATTCTAAAAATTTTTCGACCGTCACATCATCGTCACCGCTAAAATTCAGAATGAAATAGACATGGTTCCCCAATGTGTTGCTTGTGAATGGATTATTCCCTATAGGAGAGGCTTCGGTGGCAGGCTCAATTGAGTGCACAGTAGGATCGAAATCATTTTGGGTAGTGGAACCCCTTAGTGAAGTCGGCTCAAAATGGGGAGAGAAATGGTTTAGCGCGGAATAACTAGGCATAGCCATGACGGTAAACAGTAGCACGCGAAACAGAAATATGAAAATGAATGCAGGTTACACTAGATTAGCCAGAGCAATAAGTTCAAACTACATACACAAAAGGGAAAAAACAAAATTATCAGTGGATAAGATTCCAGTATTTTGATGAGGAATTGAAAAATTATCTTGGAATGTTAATGAGCCACTTGGGGGATTAAGTTTTAGATTACGGGTTCGAGACTCAAAATTTCTGTGCGACCCTACACCTGACACCAGAATAATGTCGCGTGGTTGGCGACACAACAGCCACTCTCAAAAAATACCTTGACAATCTACATCTTGCACTCCTCAAATACGGTTACCCAGAAAAACTACTAAAAAATAAAATGCGCCACTCCACCCGACCACACACACCACACAATAACAAGCTCACATTTGACGCAGGACTCAACCTTTGCGCCACCTATTTCCCCAGATCACACAGACTGAAAACCTTTCTTGAAGAACGATCTCCTATTTGACATGACAATGACGCGAACTTATCCTTACTACCCCAATGCCCATGTCATGCAAAGAGACGACCCGCCAATCTCAAAAACCTTCTTAGATCCACCAACCCTTTGGCACCCCCCCCCCCGTGACAAATTTCCTGATATTTCCCCTACTTGCAACCATCCCCGATGTAAAACCTGTCTTCTTATTAGGTCTACTCCCCACTCCCTATATTCTCTCATTGCCCCCTCACCACGTTCCCACACTAATTGCCTATCAAAAAACATAATTTATATTTCTTCATGCAAACATTGCACTTCCTTTGACAGAGGCAAATGCAGTACCCCCTTATCTATTCGAATGAATAATCACCGGTACTCCTGCAATTCTGCCTCACTCTCTACTCTTCCTATCCCTTCACACGCCAATTCCCATAACCTTTCATTCGACCAGCCTTTTGCCCATTACTGTGCCGCTCGTGGAAAACTTTCCGTACAATCGTTATATATATATATATATATATATATATATATATATATATATATATATATATATATATAAATAAATATCTCACCGTCCGTCCTACCTTAGCGTCTGCCACATAGACAAAAATATTAAACAATTGAACACGGGTGAAAATGTCATCATTCTTAAAGGGGCATGCATACCAACATAATAAAAACAAAATCTTGACTATCGGACTGTCCAAATCCGCGAAAAAAAAACATTTCCCGTTATTTTCTGAACACACAGCTCAGTAGACAGTTATATCTAAATGTGTCACATTAACTAACATTCAACAGGAAGAAATGTTAGAGTTCCTGAAAAAATGAAACATGATACAAGTCCTATTAATTAATGTTTAAATAAATTTTCATCGTATTCTTAATGAAATGAAACCAAAACTGTTTCATTCGTTCCTAAATAATATTAATAACTACTTACAGTTGTATGAAGTCCTAAAATCGCAACCATATACTAACAATGGCCGAGCCCCATAGTTGCCAGGACTCAAATACTTTGTATAGTCCATCATGTTAATCTTTGGAATGGTAATTGAGGTAGTTTCCCGTTGCGTTCCTCAATAGTTTTTTTAACGTGACACCATGACTTCTTGGCCGCCCCACTTGGGTCTGACGCCATTGCAGCCGCCTCACTGAGGAACAGACGCTGCGTCGACTATCTTTCGTCTGGCTCCTAACCTTTGACCTATCTGGCATTGGTGACCCTACCAGGAGCAATTATTATTACTCACGCCAGCACAGCTCTAGGGGTCATCGGAACGCACGAGCCATTCCACCACGTCAAGATTGTAGTCCGGGGAGGGTTATATAAATATAAATATATATATATATATATATATATATATATATATATATATATATATATATATATATATATATATATATGTATGTATTTCCAACAGGAATATTCGTGAAATACAAGTCGAGGTTCCGATCGTGTTTTGTGTCGAGCGGCGGTTGACCGCCTAGTTCATCAAGAAGCGTGCGGTTTGACTCTCGACTTCTGCTGCCGGGAAGGCCGTGCTTTCGTTCTGTTTACTGGATCAAGACTGGCCTTGACTCTTGGTGTACAGCTTAGGCTCATTTTTATTTGCTACCAACGGTTTCGTGTAGCGGGGAGGGAGTGCGCACGAGTGTTTATTTCTTTCTTGGAGTCCCTTCGGTGCGCTCTCCCTTTTTTCGCGCTGGCGTGCTCAATTTTTTTGTTTCAAAATGGTCGTACATCACGTGGACACGCTCGCCTTGCAAATTGACGATAAAGCGAAGGCCCCTGCTCCGTTGGAGGTCCACCTCCTTATACTAGAGTCACTGGGCCTCACACCGGAAAAGATTGTGGCGATCTAATTTGGATATAACCGCCATTTGGTATTCCTGAAGTTGGCAACTGAAGCTACTATGAAGATATTTCTATATTATATCCCACGAAAGCTACCGTTTCCATCCCTAACGATCCGAGGACGACGATTACCATTGACGAGACCTTCGGTAGCCTTTGTAATGTCAGGGTTCTTCGTCTTCCCGTGGATACCCCATTGGAAGATATAACAAGTGAGCTTCACCGTTTTGGAAAAATCCATCGCTCGTGGGAGAACAGGTGGGAGGGCGACAAAATGGCGCGCGCGTGGACAGGTACGGCAATGGTGCGGATGACGGTGGAAAGAAATATCCCGTCGTACCTCCACATTGGCGGCAACCGGGCCATCATCATCTACGAGGGTCAGCGCCGCACCTGCGCCCGTTGCAACCAAGAAGGCCAAGGTGGAGGAAAGCCAAGGTGTCCGCAATATTCCAAGGGCTCCTCTAGAGGTGGACCAATTCGATCGATCTCCTCCGATTTCTCCCGACGGAGCCCCTTCGGCAGATGACCTCCAGTCCTCTCCCGGTCCCCCCGAGGCCACCTCCTGGGTTGGGCCGGTCACCAGCTGTGCTGCCTAAAAGAAGGCCCTCCGTTGAACGCTGCCGAGTAACCCGCTCTTCGTAGAGACCACGGCTGGGTCTTCTTCTTCGGACGAGGTCGAGGGGGAGGTATGCAGTGACAACTCGAGGCCTCGATCGTCGGCCCGTCGGACGAAGCGTCCCGGGAAGCTGCGAAGCTCTTGTCGCCTGGGCTCGAGCGGCGACCGAAGCGACGTAAGCGAAGACCAGGACTCTGGTGAGTGATGTCCGGTGCCCATAGCTGTCCTCTCATTCCACCAATTAATATTATTTCGCTTAATATTGCTGGTGTTTATAGCGCTTTAAAAAGTGCAGTCCAACGTTTTCTCCGCGATCTCAGGGCTGATGTAATCCTCCTTCAAGGGGTAAAAGAGGACATACTCTGGGATACAAACATCTTTCAGGCTTTCGGCAATTTCGCCGAAAGTCATTCTGGCACCACCACCCTAGTCCGAAATGGCATTCCGTTCTCTCATGTTCGCCGCCACGCTTCAGGCCGAAAAACGTTCGCTATCGTGAATGCTATCCAAATAACGAACCTTTACGCTCCCTCCGGTGAGCGCGCGAGGGCAGAGCACGAAACATATTTTAATGAACTCCTTCTCCCCTACCAGTATTCTTTCTTGGGGAGGGCCATATTGGGCGGAGATTTCAACTCCATCTACCGCCGAGAGGGTAGTGCCTCGAAAAGGGATGGGGTGACATACTATCCAAGCCGGGCACTCTCACTGATTCGAGCGATTGACGCAGTGCGTTCTTATTGCTCCGGTCCCACCTCCTTCACGCGATCAGGGCCTAACTCTCGGACGCGGATTAACTGCCTCTTCGTCTCGGCATCCCTAAAGAATGATTTTTAGAGTGTGGACACGTGCCCCTAAGCGCGGAAGGATCTGGCCAGAAGTTTACGTCCTCAGCGTCTACCCAGTTAGTGAGGGGTGCCTGAACTTCCTCCCGGAATGGCGCCACCTCAACTACATAGCCCCTTTTTACCTTTTGTTCGCTGCTACGAATGTTACAAAGTAATATGGGGACATTGCCTTCAGGTGACACCGAAGCAATGCTCGGCAGAATAAATAAATCTCTCTCGCTTCCAATGACTCGCACTTCTTTGCCTTCAACCATCTGACTCTTTATCTTCGACAACACAACGGATAACGGCGCTACTCAAATAGATTCCTCTGATACAATTTTGCTCGATCGGCCAATCCCATTACTAGCGCCGGTCTGAGTTTCGCGAACTTTGCCATCGCACAAGGGGACAACAAATCTATCCTCTCTTACTGGCGAAAAAACACAATCATCACCCGACTTCTTTATTCCAAACCGGGAGTCGGTGGAAACCTCGAAGACATCGCCGTTAACTTCGTCCCTAGCGGTGCTGCTTCCTTGCGACGCGGGTGGCAACCTCTCTATGACTCTTTCGGCCTTCGCCACCTCTGCTAATTTCTATGAATCCTTATTTAGAGATCCGTTATCCTTATTCCCTTCTGTCGATTCCTCCGTCGTTACTTGAAAACAAAGTCCCTCCATACTGCCGTTTATTCGCGAGTTACATTTCATTATCTCTGCCGGAAAAGCACTTTGGTTTTTAGTGTCGCTTATCGTTTTTTCCTCAAGGGATGCTAAATTTTACGTGGCCATTTGCTAATCATTGCCATTAATTATACCATAAATGAAAGAATCAAACGCCTTGACCTCTTTGGAAACTCCAATTTCATGGGCGCCTATGGGCTCGTTCATCTGCGATTATACGCCATTAGATTTAAGGTCTGTCTCGTGTCCCTCACCCATTCTTATTATCCGTTTATTGAACGATATACTTTTCCCGTAACAAACCTTAAAATCAAGGCAACAATTTCAGAGTGTTAAAATCATTCGCCTTGACTGGGATTCAAACCCAGATCCCGCAATATCCGGTTGAGTGCTTTAGCCACTTAAGCTACCGAGGCGTCCTCTTAAACTCTGAAATTTTGGGGCTTTTAAGGGAACAACAGCACTCGACCGGATATTGAGGGATCTGGGTTCGAATCCCAGTCAAGGCGAATGATTATTACACTCTGAAATTGTTGCATTGAAATGCACATTAGCGGATGACTCCGTTAAAAGTTACTGTTGCGGCATCTCCCGCAGTTTCTTTGGAATTCATAAAATCAAGGCCTAGAAGACCGTCATAGTTCGTTTCCCCCAAATCCACTACTAAGATGTCATGGGGTTATAATTTATGATCAATCAAAAATTGCACGAACTCTCTCCGATGATTGGCAAGGAATGACCTGACGCGCTTCGCACCCGAGAATTGTAATCAGAATTCCTTAATTGGCCAAAAGGAAATTTTTTACTATCAATGATGGTAACGGCTGCTCTCGTTTCCACTAGAAAATTGTTATCTTTCCTAAAATTATTAACTACTATTGCCCGTCCTGCTTCTTGAGTTACCACTAGAATTAAATCTGTCCCGACCTCCCAGTCGGGAGATCGGCGTTTCCCGCCACGAAATGATTTTCGCGCCTCGGGCAGCGTCTGGGAAGATGGCCAGTTCTTTGAAAAATGCCGCATTTCACGAGCGGGCAATCTTTAGCGATATGATTTTCATTTCCACAATTTAAACACAAAGACGGCCTCGTTCCCCTCTTCCTCTCTCTACACGCTCGACCAATGTGACCGGTTTTACCGCAGCGAAAGCAAACGCGTGCGCCGTGATTATCTATCCTTCGGTGTCCCTACTTGCACCGGGGGAAGCAGTCTTACTTTGGAACCCCTTCCGACAGTCTGTGCGGCGTTAATTTGTTCCACGGGAAACTGCCAACCTGCAACATTTGGCGGATTCGCGTTCATACCCTACCAAGGCGTTATATTTGGAGATGGCGGCCACCTAGGGGGTTACTGACACAACCACGCATGAGACTGTTGTGGTGAATTTACGTATCTGTTGACGGCGTAATTTCTGACACTAGCTTCTTCAACGCTTGCGAACCCTTCTGTCTCAATCAAGTTTGTTGGATTACGAACCAACACAAACCTACCAATCTCTTTCTTCAGCCCAATTAAAAATTGCACAAGAAGTCAACCTTGACTTCTTCGCTGTTTCTGAATCAATCTCGCCCCATGACTCGCGTAGCCTACGGGCGACATGGCGCAATCTGGTTGGAAATTCTGCGACGCTCTCCAGCGGTTTTCGTACGCAAGTGTTAAATATTTTTTCTAACATGATTGGAGATGCCTTTAGGGAAATTCTCCTTTTGAGATTAATGGAAAAGTCCGCGTATGAACCTGATATGTGATGATTTGCAGTGACAAAATCCGCGGCGGTTCCTCCAAGCCGAAGTTGAGCGACTCCTAAGGTCTGTGCTTCATTCCAACTACTAAGATGTCTTACAATACGAACGCTTTCCAAAAATTTGCCAACCCCAAACTCATCTTCCCCGCTAAACATTGGAATAAATGAATCTGTCTGCCAATAGCGGCGGTTTGCGCTGCTTCTCCGCAACCATTTTGCGGACTCGCGCTACTTCCCGGCTGTTCTAACACATTAACCAAAGGTGTGAAGTCGAGTGCACTGCCGAATTTTAATCCATTTGCGGTTTCTTGATAATCGAGAAAAGGGTTAGGGTACCCAAGTCTATGAGGGTTAAGGCCATCCATCGCGAAATTCAAGCCAATGCTAATTACATTAAAATTTGACTGTGCTTAATTAATTTATTTTTTCATACTCCGAGTGTATCCGATACCCATGGTGGGCGCTGAATGGGCTAATTGATGGTTCTTGATGAAGTGACCCTTAGTTTGGCAAGAGGGGTTTCTATGGTGCGATACAAAGGGTATCGGGGAAGGTCAGAAAAACTACACCGAGTATTACCCAAGCAGCCATATATTACACAACATCAGTCATAATGCACCATTTACATAGGTATAAGAATATTATGGATGGCTAGACCATCGGTAAACCAACGCGAGTGCGGACAGAATTAAAAAGGCAGAAAATTACCTGGGACACGGTAAATGCAGGGTGGACGCGGTCACGAAAAGAAAAACCTAGGCAGAGCCCTCGTCCGTCGGAAAAGAAGGGAGTATGGCAGGGTGGACGCGGTCACGACACGCATAACCAAACGGAGCCCTCGTCCGTCGTAAAGGAAGAGAGTATTGCAGGGTGGACGAGGTCAAACGAACGTAACCTAGGCAGAGCCCTCGTCCGAAGTTTAGTCAGGAATAGGACACACTGTCGCGACAAGTGCAACATAGCCGAATCATCGTGCTCTACCGGTCACCGCCAGATAACCAACTGACTGCTTTTTGCCCGGTAACCAGGGCTTTTATACCCAATTTAGGAGTCAGGGGAGGAATACTTTTGAAACATTGTCTTTGGTCACGTGGGACATTCGGAGGAGCCAGGGAAGGAGTACCATGTCGCATACTTGCGACATGGTACTCCTAGAATTTCGTTCAAGTATAATGAGCTCTGTTGTTTGAAATATTAATTAATCTGACTTCTAATGATTTGAACCGAATAGAAATAATTTTAAAATCAAATATTTTCTCAAACAACATTGTTTTACTATTTTTACATTATAAACGAATATATTAAGAGCAAATAACTTTAAAGAGCATACTGTATTTCATTAATGAAATAAGACTGGATCCGAACTCCAATTTGAAACCTTTCGTTCTTCACTTCTTTGTTACTATTGCCATGGTGACGTCGTCACCAAATGTTCAAACCAAACAAACTTAATTCTCAAGTAATGTATTAGATTGTTCTGTCACATTTTAAATTTCACTTATCGCTAATGCCTTTGAGCATACTGTGCTTACCTTCAGAAATACACAATACACGTTCATTGAGGCTATATAGTTTTCATTCTCAGATTCAGAACGCACAAATTATTTGATTGCTTTGTGAATTAATGGGTGACATTAAAGGATCTACCAGTAGTAGTAGTTTTGAGGGGAAGCGACCGACAGCTAAGGTCATTTGCGCCATAGGGGAAGGACAGGAAAGGATGAAGGGTGGAGAGAAACCCGGCGTCGGCATTAGCCTACTCTTTACGAAAGGCGCCAAGGGGTCCGCGGCTTAACGTCCCATCCGACGGACGGCGTACTCACTCAAAGTGCCCTCCACAAAGCACCTCAAGTAGGGATCGAGATACCTCTGAAAAATATTCAACACCGCCGGGATTTGAACCCGCGCCCTCAGGGTGGTCAAAAGTTGTAATGCACTGTTTGGAAGAATACATCTCCTATTTGTGGTGAACTGTCTCATTGTCTATTTTAAGGTTATTTATGTGTATTTGAACTTCTTCCTATTTACGCCACACATGGAAATAATGGACTGGTGATATCTTTTATGAAACATATATATTTTAAATTCTGGAAAACACCTAATTACATTCACGACAAGATTACCAGCTGCTGAGATAGTTGTCTTTTAATTTGTTCTGATGATAAACTCTGCTTGAATTGACTGGAGTATCCATCTAAGCGTAGAAAATATATATGTTAATGCTCCTTTTTGAAGTAATTATGGTCTATGTTTTGGATGGAATTGAACAGGAATCAAGTGCCAACCTACAGCTGTAAATAGTGTCAATATAAATTGAAAATAATACTTAATTTTGTATTTCACGATCAACCAGTACATTGAGACCAAATTATTCAAAGTGGATTTTTAAAATACAATTTATTGAAAGATTCAATATTGAAAAATTAAACATAAAATAAACTGTATTTAATACATGCTCGGTAGATGATAGGGCTTCTTACGTTATTTTCACAGCCATTTTGCAATTACCCATTTGTGTGCCACAAATCCAATATTATGAAGCACTCCTTTTTAATTAGTGTTTGTAAAATGAATTCATTTCTTCATCTTCATTATATTTGATTGGCATCCATTGGCTTAGAAATGCCATTTATTTTAGAGTATATGTATGACATATATAAGTCAATTGTTTTAAATGCACGCGATTTCAAAGCCAATTAATAATTACTGATTACATACAGGTTCATTGAGTATATTTTATTTATTTTTATAGGCTTTATTTTCAAAAAAATTCAGAATCAATCAAAACAGATTTCGATGAAATATTGCAACAGTTTAAAACGATGAGAAGTCTCCTTGAATTATAAAGTTTCTGTTCAAAAATTATAAAATATCAAACCAATTTAATGGCAGACTCATTTAAACAGTTATTGATTCATTTATGCATTCATTGTCATTTTATTTTGGACAATTTATAAACTCAAATTAAAACAAACATATTAAATATTAATCTTCATTACCTCAGAATGAAAGATCCCGAAACGGACATATTTTCCCAGATTTATGAAGAAGGTGTGATTGCCCAATTGCTTGATGCGTGGGTGTTTTGGTGTCCGATGGATTCGCAGCAACATCACTAATCACCACTTCCAAGATTTCCTTTGACTGCTTCTCATCCTGTTCATTTAGAGATTGATGAAACTGCTGGAATTCTTCAATGCTTTCGGGCATTAATTGATGATTACTCAATTGAACTATAAACTGTGGAAATCAAGTTATATGCTGACCACTATACTGATTCTTTTGTTTAAAAAAAATCAAGTTTTACAGATTAGTAGTGTATAAATACTATTGAAATTAGTGTGTTGTTTTGCATTGATCATTCTTCATAAAACAACTGTACAAGTATGAGCTCTCACTGATGCAGTATGTTTCCCTGAAAGGAGCCAGATTTGGGGTAGAAACGGTTAGATTTTCTAAGCCTAAGTCTGGATATATATGGTCATTTATTATTATTTCTACAGGAAAAATGTGGGTCATAATAATCCAGGGGGGTAAAGCATTGGACTATTGACCGGAGGGTCCTGAGTTCAAACCCTAGGCAAGGCACTCAGGATACCTGATGCTCCAGTCAAGCTATGTGATTTTTTCTGGTACCAATCTTCCTGGAAAACCTTATCTGCCACAGTGAAAGTAACTGGCTTCCCTTAATACCCTGATGTGTGAATTTCACCGACTGTATAGAGCTAAGTACAGGGTGAACTCTACCATCACCCATAAACCGACCTTCCAGCATTGATTACTGTGTTTATTGTACACAGGAAATGGTCAGTATTGAACGTGGAATATGCCAATCTTTCTAATACATACTTAGATTGTGCTAGCAGTAATGAAACCTCTGCTAGGTCAAAGATTATATCCTGACTGCAGACAACTATTAGACCTCCTCACAGCTGGCTGATTTATTGGTTTCGAAAGGAACCGATAGACATGGGACATTGAGAATTAAAAGGAAGGAAGTACTAGATGACGTATAGACTAAAGAAGCTGAAAAAGGAGGAATTGACTGCCCTCCAGCAAGGCAAAGTGATTGCTATGAATTGGGAAGATAAGAAGGCCGTCACGTCTCTATACCCTTTACAGTACATAATACGGAATTTGTGGAATATAAATGAAAAGGATATGGTGCTATAAAAGCCAAAAGTTGCTGTTGTGTACAATAATACAATAGGTGGAGTAGAAAGGGAAGATCAGCACCTGACAAATTTCCCAATTATGAAAAAAGGGGGTGAAATATTATTTAAAACATTTTTCACTTGTTGGACCAAGGCTCATGGAATGGATTTCTGTTGCAGAGAAAGGGTGGTGGACCAAAGGGTAAGTTCAGAATTTACAATCAAACTAGTTGAAGATGTAACTGAGGGGTACATTGCATATGATATAACATGTGAGGGTGGAAGGCCTTTAGTAGAACCAAATCGTTGAACCTCTATGTAAGTTACAATTTCCCAATTATATTCCACCTACAGAGAAGAAGGAAAAGCTTTGTAGGATGTGTGCAGTTTGTTGTGCCAAAAGGGATGGAACAAGCAAAAATATTGGAAAAGAAGCGAGATGCCATTTCCAAGCATGTCACAGCCGCTAAACACAGACATGTGATTTTATGAACGGGAGGCGATTTTTGTGTGTTTTAAAAATATGGTTAAAAGAATTCGTAAATCATGCCTTATGTTTCCACGTCATATCATTTTAATCCCCATATTGTTTCGTCATCCTGTTTTTCAACAGGATTTAATAATTCTAAATCATCGATGACTTCATTTGCGTGTGACTGATTCTGAGCAACTTTCATTTGCCGCTGTGTTTGTAATTCAAAATTCGAAAATTATGAAGAAATGTTGCTGTTTCTCACGCTTTTAATAGACAAAACATTCTATATAAAATAAATTTAATTAGAATGAGCCAATATGACATGCCATACATCTTCAATTGTTTTCTCTCTGAATAAATTGATTATGATGATGAAATTGTAAACAATTTCTTTCACTTTTTCCACGTTTTTTCATTGGTCGTTGTTGATGCGAAAGAAGAATGGGGGTCCTGCTACTGACCGACCAATCGATGCTTTTGGACTGCGCCGTTAGGTGCATCTTATACCAATATCCAGCGAGGCTGATCAATGGTCGTAGGTTATAAGTGGTTTATGGGCGAAGTTAAGCTAGTGAGTATATTTTATTGCAGTTTGTGACAGTATTATATTTGGAGATTATGACAGCCCATTTATGCTTGCTTTAGCACAATTGTATCTGAAATGGGCATTATCAGTGTAATCCCATAAAGGTTCTAATAATGGGTTACCAGTATTTCCTATTGCTTGTTGAAATGACGTGGCTAGGTCGCTTAGATATGTTGGAAGGTCCGGTATTTTTAGATCGGTGTGAATATCTGAGTTTCTTACAAACCAGGCGTCGTTAGCAAGGGTTCGTAGAGTTTTATTTTGGAAGCGTGTCATTTTCTTCGATTTGGTTGCGGCTATTGAACCCCAGGCTGGGTAGCCTTCAGATAGGTGGTATCATAGATTTAAATAACAGTACCTTGGTGAGAAGATGTAGGGGACTGGTGCGTTTTATGAGGGGATAGAATAAGAAAGCGGCTGAATTGGCCTTGTCGAGTGCAATTTGAGTATGTGCTTGACAAGTGAGTTTACTGTCCATTTGTTCACCAAGAAATTTAGCCGATGATGCCTGGGGGATTATTTCCCTGCCATAGTGGATAGGAGTGATGTGAGGATTCTTCCATTTTCTGGCGTATTTTACGTTTACGCATTTTGTGGTGTTAATGGTTAGTTTCCAATCAGTCATCCACTCTGCTATGCTCTTAAGGTGTTCTTGGACATTTTTTGCGGCATGATTTGGGTCAAAGGAAGTTGACGCTCTAGCTGAGTCATCCGCATAGAAGTAGCTTTTGGGTCGGAGGGGAGGTCGTTAATGTAGAGGTGTAATAGGATGGGTGAGAAAATTGATCCTTGAGGAAAGCCTGTGAATATGGACCGGGTAGTTGATTTGGAATTGTTAAGGGCTAAAAAGAATGTGCGGTTAGAAAGAAAGAAGGGGATGGTCTTATTTAGGTATACTGATATGTCGGTTTTAAGCAGTTTATGTATTAAACCAGTTCGCCAGAACTTGTCAAAAGCTCTTTGGAGATCAAAGAAGACTACTTGGGTGTGCTTGTGGATGTGGAAGCCGAAAGTGATCTGTTCAACCAATCTTGTTATTTGCTGAGTCATGGAATGGCGATGGCAGAAGCCAGTTTGCTCAGGTCTGATCAAGTCTAGGGCCGAGATTTCTTCTTGTAGCCTATTTAAGATGCAATTTTTCTAGAAGTATGCCCATGCAGGGGAGCAAGCAACTGGTTCTATAGGTCAGGATATAAGAAGGATTTTTACCGGGTTTTGGAAGGAGTATTATCATAGCTGTTTTCAATGACTTTGGGAAGTACGATTTGGAAAGACAGGCGTTGAGGATAGAGAGTAGGTGTTTTATAAAAGATTTAGAAAGGTTTTTCAGGTGAAGGTAGGAGATTTGATCGGGTCTCGGTGATGACTTGGTTTTGGAGTGGGACATAATGGAGTAAAGTTCTTTAGGAGTAATTTCCAGGAATATGGGGAATGGGAGAAGTGACAGGCCAGAGACGCTGATCAACGCTTCTGAATCCAACAAGGATGTATTATAGTTTTTAAAAATGCATTCGAAGGAGTCGGCAGAGGTATTTGCTTCGTCGCTGTCATCGTATAGTGCTCTTCCATTATGTGGTATGGGCGGGGTGGGTACCTTTTTCCTTTGCAGACAGTGGGCTAGGGTGAACTTATGTGAGAGTGAGCTTATTTTCTCATGCCAAGTTTTTTTCCAATGTTTTCTAGTTTTGGATGTTACAAGGTTTAAAAGTTCACAGAAGCCGATTTTATCTTGGCGGAGATGAGTGCGTTGCCAGAGGGCTCTGGCCTTGTTTCTATGTGAAATTAGGCGCAAATTATCCTGAGGTAGTGTGGCACCAGCGATGGAGGCCGGAGAAGGAGGGTAGCAAGAGCGATAAATGATTTGTGTTAAGGTGCTTGTAAAATCTTGAGCCGCTTTCTTAATGCTGTCTGGAGTGCTAGCAGGAGATGGGACAAGGTTAATGGCCAAGCAGTTTTCTTTAAATAGTTTCCAGTTAACTCTTCTAGTTGGTTCTGGTTGTATGAAGGAGGGTAGGAACGCAGTAAAGTAAGTCAAGCCGAGGAGGACGTATCTCCAGAGATCTGGAGATACGTCCTCCTCGGCTTGAGAATCTCGATCGACTGTCCATCTCAGGCTTCATCCCACCTATATACCAGCCCGGACCCCGAATCCGAGGCCGAGCGGGCATAGGGAGGTAGGACGGTCCGGGACGGACGGTCGGCCGGATTCTGGTCCGAAGGGATGTACCTCCAGGTCACATTCCGTGACAATTCCTTTATTAGAGACATAAATAACTGTACAATATCGGGGCGAGTAAACAATATCCCCCTTCCTTTTATCAAAGAGTACATAACAGACATATTATCCGTATAAACATTTATCATTGTGTCTGGTTCCGTGACACTGATGGCGTGGTGTGCCGCCATTAGGGCCGCCAGGCCCTCGGCTTCCAAAATCTGCCGTTCCTCCTCCAGTGCCCATATCTCTGTAGTCCGGAGCATGGGGATGGTCCATGCTACCTGCCACGGTGTGGCGTCTGCATACACATCCAGGATGTAATGGTAGTTCGTGAATTCCCTCGGGGCATGCCAGGTTCCATCCTCCCATAGGCGGGCGAGCCAGGTGGTGTCACGTTGCGCCGTCTGGGTGATCAGGAATAGCGGGAGACGGAGGACATAGACACACCAGGAGATGAATCCCGTTGCTTTCGGGACATCGCGATTTCTAATGCGCTTGATCACTTGGGTGATATACTCGATTCTTCGCAAGGAGTGCTTGGTAAGACTGAGGGTCATTGCAACAGTATCAATTTTAACTCCTAGGTATTTAATCCTGGTTACTGGGGTCAAGCGACTTTTCTTATCATTAATATGAATTTGTAGTTCCTGGCGGAGGAAGTCTACTACCTCTAGGATCAAATGTTCCGTAGAGTTATCAAATAACAGTAACCAGTCGTCCAAATATGCTATCATTACTATTTCAAATTTCCGATAGACTTCGTGTATGACCGCACGCGCCCACCTCTGCATGATTGCAGGCGCTAGCGCGTGGCCCATTGGCAAACGTGTCCACGTGTATGTTGCGCCTCGGTGATACACGCCGTAATTGTGTCGATGCGACGGCTCGATCGGCACTTGCCAAAAGGCATCTTTGAGGTCAATTTTTATTAATAGGGATCCTGGGGGAATTGACTCTAGGGCTTGGGCCGCGGATTTTAACGTGAATCGTGGTGTGCGTATGAACCCCGTCCATGCCGATAGGTCCTGGATCACCCTGACGCCGCCTCCCGCCTTGGGGATGGCGATAAGGGGGAACGCGTTGGTTGCCCGCCCTATGGTCAAGATACCTCGGTTAACTAGTTTCTTGATGTATTGGTTGATCAGTGCCGTGGGTCTCGTGGGGATGAACACGTGCGGTGCCCCCTGCGGCATCGGTAGGTTTGCTCCGAACCGAAGGGTGTCTCGCGTTGATAAGCATTGGTAGTCGAATTTCCCCGCCGTGGGGAAGTATTCGTCCTCACTTTCTTCTTCCGGTCCTGGTTCTGCGGCCGCTGGGGCTTCCGTGTCGTCATCGGGCAGTCCCTCCTCTTCCGGTTCGTAGGCTATCGGGTCTCGTGGTTCTGGTCTATGTATATCTCCTAAGGGACCCGGAATTCGCCATGCACTAGGTTCTAACTCATGGTCACTGTCGCTATCGTAATCACTGTCTTGTAAGTTTTCTGGTTCCGAGTCTTGTACACTCACTGAACACGTGGTGTCACTTACCGTGTCCGAATCCGTGACCCACTCCTCTGGGTCGACCGGTTCCGCGCTATCTCGGAAGAGTAGGAATTCCCCTAGTTGTTGCAGCGATGGTGGATGGCTGCTAGGGCTGCTCTCAGCCGCAGGTGGTGGCGGCTGGGACATGGGCACTGTTCTAGTTGGTATATCTGGTGGAGGATCCACGGCCGCCGCCTCGGCGACCACGGCCGCGAAAGGGCTGCGGCGGTTGGCCTCCTGCATTCCGGTTTCTTGTTTGCTGCTGCTGCGCCGGACCCCCCGCGTAGCGCTGAGGTGGTGCTTGGACTATGATAGTTGGTGGCGGAGGCGGTATCGCGTTCGCCGGGAGCCGGAGCAGGGCGTTTCCCGTCGTGTCGGTGAGTCGCATTGCCGCTTCCCAACCGTGCGTTTGCACGATGGCTAGGACGCGTATGCGGTTGTATACTATGTGCCGGCTAGTCTCCGGCAGGGTAGGCCAATCTGCGGCCAAACTGATCATGGCGTCAAGTTCGTGTAGATCCCGTTTCGTTAAGCGCGGGGATCCGCGCGCTGCCTTTACCTGGTGGCATAACTGCATGACTTCCTGGTCGTCCTGCGGCGGTGGGATCCACGTGGGTGGCCCAGGCTGCCGCAAGGACGCAAACGTTGGTTCTTCCGGGGCAGGTGTCGGTGGTCTCGGATTCTGCCCGGGAGGTATCCGCCATTCCTGTGTGGCTTGCTGTAGCTGCCTCCTGGTCTCATCCATGCCTTGGGATAATTCGCTGATGCGGTTGGCAATGGCTAGGGCCCATTGCGGGGGTTCCGATTCGCCCATACTCAGTATCGGGGACGGATTCCTTGTCGGTGATGACGGCGGCGAAGGTGCCCTGGCGCAGGAAGGTTGCGGCTGCTTTGTCTTGGCCCGTGTGTGACGCTGGTTCAGAACTGGGCTAGATGATCGAGAGGACATACCGTGCTTAGGCATGCGCCGGTATAGCCAGGAGAGATCTGGAGATACGTCCTCCTCGGCTTGAGAATCTCGATCGACTCGATCATTGGTCCGAGGCTGAGTTATCTAGGTTAAGGTTTTGGAATGCGATATCTGCGGATAATAGAACTACGTCCAGGATATCGGAGGAGTGGGGGTGATGATTGAAGTGGGTAGGGAAAGGCGGTGAGTGAATTGCGATATTTTTGGTAAATAGGAGCTTATGAAGGGCTTGCCTTCGTGTTGTAGTGGTTTTTCAAATTTTCGTTTTTTGTATTTTATGCCATTTATGTTCCATTGTAAAACTTTAAGGAAGTGGTTGTTTATTTGTGAATTAGGCACCATTTACAAGTTGAAGAAGGGCTTGTATAAGGTCATTGGTGATGATGCTAATAAGGGTTTTATTTTCAGTAAGAGAGAGAAGTTTCGTAATTATGCTCAATAGAGCAGTTCTTATATTTGCGGTTGATGATTGGTCATTGATTGAGGGAGACTGTTGTCCAGAGGGTGGCGGAGGGTTTTGATCGGACTTTGGGGGACAGTTAAGAGATGATTGAGGGGTTCACAGCCAAACTGTCAGCTATCAAGAGGGCCCTAAAAGACATAAGAGAATGTAATGGCTCTTCTCTCATCTGTTCGCACTCATTGATTTCCCTATAATCCATATCAGTCTTGTCATCAATGCACCTGATGGTTCAGGAGATCTATTATACCCTGTGTTCCCTTCAGATAAAGGGGAATTAGGTATCTTCCATATGGACTGCTGGTCATGTGGGAATACCAGGCATTGAAAAACCTGGCGAAGCAGCAAAGGAAGCCCTGGTCAAACTCAAAACAGACTCAGCATTGCTTCCTGTGTTGGACGTCGGGGCTGCCTTGCGGAATTAGGTTCTGAACCAGTGGAAGGAAGCTTGGTGATTCTTGCAAAACAAGGATGTTAAGGCCATAAATTTGGCTGTTTCGACAGGGCCCTCTTCCATCTGAAACATTCAGAGGGAAGGAGTCAGGATCACGGGCCTGAGAATAGGGCACTTAGCCCTCACACACTCTTCATGGAGACAAAAGTGCAACCTTGCTGCAATGTTTGTAGCTTGCACCTGATTGTGACTCAGAATTAAATTATAAAATGCCAAATACCTTTTTTAAAATAAGAGGTAATTTAAGCAATAGTTTAGGAGAGGACCCCAACTTTTTAGGTAAGGTTTCCGAGTTTTTAAAGGAGACTGACCTGAACGGACAACTTGAGTTTCTGTTTCTTTATTTTTAAATAATTTTGTTTTTAACTATTTATGTGTTTTTTTATACATTGATGTATTTATCAAAATTGGATTGAGGTTTTAAATGTTTTAAAAAGTGGTGCAAAAAGAAACACTATTACTACGGGTTGGTTTCTTTGGGTAAGAACATTTCCTTTAGCTAAGAAATCTCAATGAAAATGTTGGTTAGTACAGAAGAGAGGGGTGATCCCATGGCTGCACTTTCATGATGTTCAATGTGCTTATCATTCCATAGGAAGTATGAGTTCCAGAGGCAGAATTTGCGAGGTCCAGGTTAATCCTTAGCTAATCCCTGTGAGGTGAGGTTTTTGATGAGTAGCATGGAGTCATCAATGGGCGTATTTATGAACAAAGAGATTACATCAAAGGTCACCAGCATGTTGACTATTTGGACTTCAGCATTCCGAATAATGTGAATGAAATCCATGGTAGTCTTAGCAAAAAAGTCAGTTTTTCTGGCGAAGAGTTGAAGAGCATATGCAAATTATTGCGCTAGCTTGTGGGTTGGTGCATTGATGTTGCTGGCGATGGGTCGTCAGACACATCAATGCGTCAACACCTTAAGTGCCATCAAAGCACGCGGAAATTTGGAAACTTAGAAGAAAAAGAACCACAATGGAACTAAAAGATATTAACTTCCATTGCTGGAAAGATAGCCCAGGCGTGTACACTAATAGGCAATGGTTCGCATTCTTAAATATAATTACATATTTTATGTATTTTATACACTCCTTCCCATGTATGGTAAATTTATTCATTCAATTATTTATTATATTACCAACACGAAGCCCTGATATTTCACGGTACGACTTTCTTGCTTGCAAGAAAGAAAAACATCTTCAATTGCCATTATATATTTGTGGAGAAAGGAAAGTCAAACGTTTGTATGTCTCCCCACATGTCCAATAATTTGATTTCCCTTTTCAGTATTTGATCTTTATATCTCTAATAAACGAAAATATAGTATCCATAGAGCATACTTTATTTCTCTTTAAAATTAGATCTTATTCTCAATCTAATTCGAAACCTTTCATTCTTCACTTGTTTGTTACTGTTGCCACGGCAACAGCGTCACCAAATGAACGAATCAAAACAAACATTTTTGCGTACTTCAGAAACAGCATTCTTTACACACTCACAGACCATAGGCTTTCCATTCCAACTGAATGACATTGAGCAAATTCTTAACGGCATGGCTTCTCATTTGCGTAAACAAGGATATGGTGTTTCAGGTTGCTAATCTTAGTGAATGTATTTTGGAAAGAATGGACGGGTGAGATCTTTTGTGAGATATATGCCTTTTAAATTTGGAGAACACCTAATTACATACACAACAATAATACTTGCTGCTGAGATAGTCATGTATTAATTGCTTTGGTCTCTGCTTGAATTGACTGCAGTATCAATCTCTGTAGAAAATATATTTGTAAATGTTCCTTTTTGAAGTAGTTAAGATCCATGTTTTTGGTAGAATTGAACGGGAGTCAAGTGTCAAACGACAGCTATAAACATCGTCAAAAATATTTAGAAATTAGTATTATTTCATATGCGCAATGATCAAACGATACATTGAGTCAAAATCATTCAAAATGGATTGTTAAAATACAATGGTTATAAAAAGGAAGGTTCGATATTTAAGTAGTTAACGTAAAGTTAGATTTTTAATCTGTTCTGTAGTGAGGGACCATTTTATATAATATGCTGAATCAATTCGCAAATACACCTATTAACGCCACAAATCCCTTGCTGTTGTGAAATACTCCTTTTTAATTATGGTGATTGTGACCTGAATTCACATCTTCTTCTACATTCTGTTCGATTGCCATTACTTATATTCTTGAAAATGCCAGTATTTAAGGATACAAGTGTGACCTTTATATTTCAAATGCATTTAATGTACTCACTTTCACAGCAAACCGATAATGGTTGATTATATGCAGTTTAAATGAGTACACTATGCATTTAGACGGGCTTTATTTTTATACAAATTCAGAATCAATGGAAACAAAATTTAATTAAATATTGGAGCAATGTAAGACAATAAGAAGTCTCCTTGAATTTGAGTGTTTGTGTACAATAAATAAAAAATTTTTCACATCACCAATATAATGACACGCTCATTTCAACTGTTAAATTCTCATTAAGTATGATGAAGGAACATGCATCAATTGTCCTTTGATAATGGAGAATTTAGTAAACCAAAATGTGCAAACATAATAAAATGGCACCCATCATAATTTCTGTCAAATTTCCTTGAAGAATTAGCAGTTTTATTGTAGCGTTCTTGGATTTATTTTGATGAATGCACCAAACTCAAAGGATTTCATTTCCACCTTACTCATCTCTCAATAAACAATCAGTGTTACAAAAACAGTGTAAAAAAACAGATAGTTTTACATTTGAATGTCCACAATATGAAATACGCTGTAAGTTGATGAAATTCCACAAAAAATAGTATTATTTAGATTTGCTCTTCCTCTCATGGTGTACAATCATGACTCCACAGCTACTTAAAAATGGTCTGCAGAAATCACATTGTGGTGTATTAGCATGGAAATTAACATGGAAAGAAGACATGGTCAAGTGTTAAACGATACTCATTTGAAATGGGAAAGTTGAGCTTTAATCAGTTCATTACAGATCTGACTGATGTGATTCTCCCTGTTTAGTTTCCTATTTATATTAATTCCTTGTATTTGAGAATTTTCAACATCAGTACATTTTTATATACTATAACTGCATACAATATGATGAGTTTTGTTAGTATTTAAACGTAAATGATTAATATGAAACCTGCCTGCTTAGCCTGTCTTTGAGTGGCTCTGAATCGTACCTTTGCATCTTCTAGATTTTGATATTTTTGCACACAAAAAGCATAATAAGGATATAAAACATTTGTAGGTTTAATTTTACAGGGCAAATCAGTAATCATGATGATACCAAAAATAGCTCAAAGACTAGAAATTTTTCATGAAAACATGGGCATTGAAATTATTATTGGAAGCCGAATGAGGCCATGTCTTTATGGACAATTTAACCCTTAAACTACTAAAAAATTAAGAGAAATTAGGTAAATCAGACTGTTTTGCTAAGATACAATTTTCAAGGAAATAATGAAATTAACTCCTAATAATAATAATCTAGAAGGAATTTGAATCCTTAAATGAAACATCCCTATCCTGTTCATTCCCTTTTCTTGCTTGCCTCACATTCTCCCCTCTATTACCATCTTGAACAGTCCCCTGTCGGTCAATATGCCCTTCATCCATTTTTACTGCCTCAATAGGATTTCTCCCAACCAACCCCTCTCTTCACCTACCATACCAAGTACTTTCTCATTGGTTTTCTTCTCGGTCCTTTTCACCTTCTCCATTTTCTCCACACCCACATGTCAAAAGCCTCCAGTCCACGACTATCCTCCTGCTTCAATGACCACATTTCGGTATATAACTATGCACCATATCAAAAGTTTCACGAGTCTTTTTTTAATATCCTTACTCAACGTCCCATTTGTCAACTCTCTCCTCCTTATGAAAGCCCCTGTGCCTAGCGTAATTCTTCTCCATATGTCCCAACTACTTTGACCGTGTTGGTCCAAAATGCTTCAGAGATACGTCAAATATTCTACCTGCATTAGTTTTTGCCCGCCTATTTTAATGTTTAGTTTAGCTTTTTTCTTTCTAGAAAATTGCATATCCTTTGTTTCATTAATATTGATTCTCATCCCATACCTGTCGTCCTGAATTTCCAATTCACTCAGCAATGCTTACAACCCCTTGGCTGACTGACAAACTAAAGCTCAACTTTGGCCATACAACGATGTGGCTCTTGTAAAACACGACTCGAAGTATGTCATATGGTCGTTAGGAATGATATTTGCTCAGGTGTATGTCACCTTAAATGCTCCGGCTTAAGTGATATAACATTAAAAACTCTCTCTGACTGCCATGACATTTACTGGAATTATTTTTTTTGTTGTGTAAATAAGCCCAATATTTACAATATGGCAGCCGACATTCAAAATTTGAAAATAGAGTTACAAACTCTCTAATCTACCGGATCAACGGAAAGTACTACCTTGCAGCCAATTGCAAAGGAAGCTGTAACGTTGTCTACAGAATTGAAACCTGAAGTCAACGAACAAATAGGCCTCAATAGTGACAACTCTGATTTGTGCCCCAAAAATGTAAACGCAAAATTTAACGCCATGAGTTTCGAATCCATCGTTACTGACAAGGAAGGTTTTCAAAAGGTGAATTACAAGAGAAACAAAGGCAAACGAAATACGGTTTTTGGGAGTTGTAAGCAGCCTGCTGTTACGTGCAATTTTGTGGGAGTTCCTCGCAAGACTCTCTTCTACGTTGGTCGTGTCCAGTCCAATGCAACGCCTGATGACATTTTGAAGCATCTGTCCGGAATATTTCCTGGGAATGACTTCAAATGTGAAAGTTTGAGAGTTGGTGAAGTTTATAATTCTTTTAAACTCTGTGCGCCAATTAGCCTTAAGGATCAACTTCTTAAAGAAGATATTTGGCCAGTAGAAGTGAAAGTTGGGAAATTTTATCCCCCAAAACCGCAGAAACTGACCCCTACTCATGAAGAGACAGAGAATATTGCTGAAGGGTCAGCTGCGGTGGTAAATCCGAACTCCGAGTTGAAAACTAGTGATGCACCGGTATCAACCTCAGCAACAAAAGGCCACACCGATAACACTATGGAAAAGTGTTCCTTAGAGACACGTGTTACCCGCCTCCAAACGGGAATATCAAAACCAAAGTCCTTTTGACTAGATAGTTTTAATTTATTTTGCCAAAAAGTGAGATGTCTACATAATAAGATAACGGAGATAGAGGCAATAGTCAAACATGGTGGCTACAATGTGCTATGTCTCAATGAGCACTGGATTGCAAAAAATGAATTTGATGTGTATAACATTAGTGATTTTGGCTTGGCATCATTCTACTGCCGATCTGTAGCAAAAAAGGTGGTACCTGTATTTATGTCCTGAAAGGTATGCCCTTCAAGGTAATTGACTTGGACAAATTCTGTCTGGAATTGCACTTTGAAATATCTGCGATCATATTGAAGGACCTGCATTTGATCATTGCTTCTGTGTATCGCTCACCTAATGGTGTTTTTGAACACTTCTGCAATAAATTGGAACTAGTTTTATCCCTATTCTTAACTCTGTAAGCCAATATCATAATTTGTGGAAATCTCAACATTTACATAACACTAAAAACTAGTGATTGTCAGGTTCTTGAAAATCTTTTGCTTTCTTATAATTTATACTGGGCAAACAAACAGCCTACTCGACTTTCTGCCTGCCTAGATAATGTAATTACCAATTATGGTCCTGAACTGTACAGTATAAGTGTTATTGACTATCTCCTATCTGACCATCAAGGCATAAGCTTCACTTTTAATGCTCAAATAACTCAAAAGATATATCCAAATAGAGGTAAAACCATAATCGTGAGGCCCATAACAATAGAAGGTTTAGAGAGTTTCCAACTGCTTACATCTTGTATTGATTAGAATGGTGTTTGCACAGACTCTGTAGAACAAACATGTTTTTCAAGTTTTTTAGGTAATTTCCTAGGCATTTTTGAGCAATGCTTTCCTAAAAAATATCTAAACTCTATCCCCACTAAAAATAAAAAAAATCTCTGGTATGCTGGGGAGTTATTAGCTCTTAGAAATGATTTACTTAGTTACCACCACTCTTACAAAAACAGTGGAAGCCAGCATGACAAAGAGGCCTACTTGAAATACAAAAGAGATTATTATAATTTAGTTAGGTGTGCAAAAAATAATGCTTACAAGGATTTTATATTGAATGCAAAAATAAACAAAAGGCAGCATGGAGTATAATCAATCAAGAAGTAGGTCATGGTAATGGAAAAGAAAATCTTCCTTTCACCCCAGATGCTGTAAATAATTTTTTCTTAAAAGCTGTTGAAGACAATTTGTTCTCTCGAAAAGTTGATGCTGCCAATATTGGTAATATGCTGCAAAATCTTCCTCCGAATAATTTAAATTTTAAATGGAATTTTTTTACTCTACTTGATATTATATCGACTGTTAAAAAATTTAAAAAATCCAACAGTAAGGATATTTATGGTCTTTCTAACTCCCTAATAAAGGACATTATTGTGCTCATTGCGGAACCATTAGCAATGTTAGTCAATTTATGTTTTGAGACAGGAGATTTACCAACAGCTCTAAATTATTCCAAGACAGTACCTGTTATAAGAAAGGTGATAAAGATGATTGAGATAACTACCGCCCTATTTCCATAGTCCCCGTTTTTGGTAAAATTTTTGAAGCTATTATGAAAGATCAAATATGTAATTTTTTTGAGTTAAATAATCTCTTTTCCAAATCCCAGTATGGCTTTCGATCTGGGAAATCTACAATTTTGGCAGTAGAGTCCATAGTTAATTATGTCACTAATGCATTTGAAGAAAAGGAATCAGTCTTAGTGACACTATGTGATCTTTGTAAGGCCTTCGACTGTGTTAATCATTCAATATTACTAAGAAATCTAGAATTTTATGGTATTAAGGGAGTTGCACTGAAACTAATGAAGTCATATTTGGATGATCGTCACCAATTGGTTGAGCTTGATGGCTGTCAGTCTGCAGCTCTTAAAGTAAAATGTATTGTACCACAGGGCTCTGTGCTTGGCCCAGTACTTTTCATTATCATGATTAATGATTTTCCCTGTAATATGAAACCGAGATCTGTTTTATATGCTGATGACACTACTTTTGTGAAAAAGTGTCAACATCTAGAAGATGCAAAGTTACGATCTAGCGCTACCCAAAAACAGGCTAAGGAATGGTTTGATGTTAATCATTTACAATTAAATACTAACAAAACTTAGCATATTGTGTGCAGTCTTAAATAAAAAACAACTGATATTGAAACTGCTAAAATACTAGGAATTTATATTGATACAAAACCTAATTGGGAGACTCACATCAGTTAGACCTGTAATAAACTTAGTAAAGCTGTTTATATGTTAAGAAAGCTCAACTTTATCAATTCAAATGAGTATCGTTTAACACTTTACCATGCCTTCTTTCAATGTCATTTGAATTATGGTGTTGAGTTATTGGGTCATTCCCCTCATGTTAAGCAAATTTTGCTACTGCAAAAGAGAGCTATTTGCTCTCTTGCTAATATACCACCATGTGATTCCTGCAAACCTTTTTTTATTAGGTATAGAATCATTACTGTATTTTGTTTGTATATCTTTAAGGCTCTGACTCATGTGAAAGTTAATCTAGAAACTTACCAATTAAGATCCAACCTCCATAACTATTCCACAAGAGGTAAATCGAATCTAAATACTACTTATTGTAGATTTTCATTAACTTATAATACATTTCACAATATGAACATACCACTGTATAACTATCTGCCTACTCAGTTGAAATCAGATGCTATCCAGAGTATTAAGAATAGGGTATATACCTGGTTACTTGCTCACCCACTATACTCATTGGATGAATTCTTTTGTGACAATTTTCATCACATTTAAGAAAGTATGTTTATATGTTAAATAATACTTATATTGACGACATGTAATATGGTTGTACCATTTTTAAAATGAATAAAGTATTATTATTATTATTATAGGTTGAACAGCAACGGTGATAGTGGGCAACCCTGCCTTACACCTCTTCCTAACACTACCCATCAGGACTCTTCATTTCCCACTCGCACCTGAGAAGTCTGAGACATATACAGGTTGCGGATTAGCTTCCTTTCCCGCCAATCTATTCCTATTTCCTGCAATATACTCATTAGTTTTTCACAATTCACTCTATCAAATGCTTTTTCAAAAGCTACAAAACAGGCAAATACATCCTGGTTTTGTTCTATATTCCTCTCGATTAATAATCTCATTACTGCAATGGCATCACGCATACCCCTCCCATTCCGAAACCCTGAAAATGTCTCGCAAGTTTGATGGGCATTTAAACAAAACAGAGGGACAAGGTTAGAATAAAATTGATGTTGACTGATTGTCATTAATAATTGTGAAGAGTTCACGGATTAAATGTTTAATTTTGTGTGTTCCGGGGAAGAAAGTGGTGATAATATTAGGGCTTTTTGGGCAGTTTGGTTTGATGAGGGGAGTGTATTTGGTTGAGGGTTAGGATTTTACTGCTCAGAAGCATTCATGGTACCTACATTTTCTCAGAGAGTCATGTAGCTGATATAAGTACTTCTGTTGGGAGGGGATGTTGTTGCAGAGACGGAAGCCAGGGACTGAGAGAGAATTGGATGGAGCGCTTTGTATGAGGTGGATGGCAGCTGTCAAAATCAAGCTACTCTTCTTACTAGTTGGTTTAAAGTAGACTGAGGTATAAAAGTTAATGTTTTTGGAGGTGAATGTTAATATACAGGAAAGTGATATTCGGTGGGGAATGGAAGAAGTGAATGATACTGATGAGGATTTGAGAGAGGAAATAAAAGGAAATAAATTTTTGCGTCTGAGGAACCAAAGGAGGAAAATATAATTGATATAGTGGGCCCAGAAGAGTGGTTTGAGGGTTTGTTATTTCAGAAAGTCATGTTCTAGTTTACCCATAAAAAGATTGGCGTATGTAAGAGCCATAGGTGTTCCCATTGCAGTGCCTTTTATTTGTAAATATATTTTCTCGTTGAATTGAAAAGCATTTTTCGTGAGAACAATTTTACTCTGCTTGATGAGCAAATCTGTGGATGGGGTGTGTTGTATGGATCGTAGGGAGAGTTAATATTGCAGGGCTTCTCAGCCTTCTTTGTTGGGAATGGAGGTGTACAGATATGTATTGTCTATTGTGGCCATGAGAATGGTCGTGTTGTTGGGCTGAACCAAGCACACTGCATGTATCACATGCCTACATCCCACCCCCTTGTTCATTTCCCATTGGTCCCTTACCCCTCCCTCCCTCGACCCTCCCCTGTACATGTCCCCTCAGCTCTTCCTCGAGAAGGCCAGTCTGAAGACAACAGCTGAGCCATTGAAACATCAAAACAATATATAGTGAGTGTCCTTTCTTTGTGTCCCTATGCTTTAAAAATCTACATCTGTGTTTTTATGTGTTTATATATATATATATATATATATATATATATATATATATATATATATATATATAGTACAATACACAGTAACACATAATATAGAAACACAAAAAAAGAGAACACTCACACGTATTTTCTTGATATTTCGACGGAAACAATCCGTCTTCCTCTGAAGATGTAGAAGTAATGATTACTTCTACATCTTCAGAGGAAGACGGATTGTTTCCGTCGAAATATCAAGAAAATACGTGTGAGTGTTCTCTTTTTTGTGTTTCTATATTATGTGTTACTGTGTATTGTACTATTCGGCACTTCCGTGTTACGTCTATGAAAGCATATACTATATATATATATATATATATATATATATATATATATATATATATATATATATATATACATATATATATATATATATATATATATATATACACACACACACGAGGGTCATCCGGAAAGTAGTACCCGTTCGTGAAATAAAGACACAAAAGTAAATATTAACAAACATAAAAAATTTTATTTGAAAGAGGATACTTTAAACTACTTCTCAACATAATCTCCAAGCAAATTAAGGCATTTGTCATAACGTGTGACAAGTTTCTGTATTCCTGCTGCATTGTCCTTCGCCGCCAGCTCATTGAGATACAGGGTCACTCCTTTAAGTTCTTCATCGCTGTCAAATCTTTTTCCTGCCAAAAAGTCTTTAAGCTTTGTAAAGAGATGAAAATCTGAAGGGGCCAAGTCCGGGCTATACGGTGGATGGCCGATCGTTCCTCACGAATTCGTCAACTGAGCTCACCAGTTGGTCTGTAATGACAGACGGTCTCCCCGAACGCTCATCGTCGTGTGTGTTCCCCCTCCCCATGTTGAAGTTCCGACACCACCGCCGAACAGACGACTCGTCCATTACATTGTCTCCATACACCTCCTTTAATTGGCGATGAATATCACATGGGCGAACGTTTCTTGCATTGAGGAATTGAATCACTGCCCTCACTTCACAACTGGCGGCGTTCTCAATTTTTTTAAACATTGTAAACAATCACAGAAAAAACACAGGCAATGCTAGCGTCACGCAACTTGGCTCAGAGAAGGCAGACAAGCCACTGAAGCCATCTGACCTCGTCCAGCGGCTACTCGCGTCGTCAGCACTTCATGCGGCACGAACGGGTACTACTTTCCGGATGACCCTCGTATATATCTTGCAGAAAAAAATCTTAGGATTGTTATACTGATGTTGATGATGATTTGTTAGTTACTTTTTAAAGTCAAAAAACTTACATTTACCCCGTTTTTATAATCATCATTTCTATATCACAGTACCATATCTATATCATACCAAATAACTATTTTATTACTACAAACAAAACAAAAAATCCCGCATTCTCCTCTACATCAGGTCCCTCTTCAGCTCTGAGTACTTCCTTCCTCCCTTCATCCCATCCAACATCCCTATCCTGTTCCTTCCCTTTCCTTGCTTGCCTCACATTCTCCCCTCTATTACCATCTTGAACTACCCTGTCCGTCAATATGCCCTTCATCCGTTTTTACTGCCTCAATAGGATTTCTCCAAACCAACCCCTCTCTCCACCTACCATACCAAGTACTTTCTCATTGGTTTTCTTTTCGGTCCATTACACCTTCTCCATTTTCTCCACACCCACATGTCAATAGCCTCCACTCCAAGACTATCCTCCTGCTTCAATGATCACATTTCCTTATATAACTATGCACCATATCAAAAGTTTCACGAGTCTTTTTTTAATATCCTTACTCAACGTCCCATTCATCAACTCTCTCCTCCTTATTAAAGGCTCTGTGCCTAGCGTAATTCTTCTCCATACGTCCCTACTAATTTTCCGTGTTGGTCAAAAATGCTTCAGTGTTACGTCAACTATTCTACCTGCATTATTTTTTGCCCTCCTATTTTCATGTTTAGCTTAGCTTTTTTCTTTCTAGAAAATTGCATAACCTTTGTTTCATTAATTTTGTTTCTCATCCCATATCTGTCCCACTGAATCTCCAATTCACTCAGCAATCCTTACAACCCCTTGTCTACTGACAAACTAAAGCATAATTAATTCATTTTTTCATACTCTGTGTGTATCCGATACCAATGCTTGGGCTAATTGATGGTTCCTGATGAAGTGATCCTCAGTTTAATTGTGCGCAGAGATTCGCAATGAGGTTATAGCACGTGTCTTAAAATAATAATTCGTTAGGTCAGCACAGATTAGCATATCCCACCTGTCTGAGAAAATACGGAACTTACGATTTAAAGAGGTACACACACACATGATAATCTATGAGACACTGTCGCGTACACTGAATAAATCACTAGTCTAACCGTGCAACCCCTCACCTGACACCAATATGTCGAAAGGGGGGTTTCTATGGTGCAACACAAAGGGTATCGGGAAAGGTCACAGTAACTACACCGAGTATTACCCAAGCAGCCGTATATTATCCAACATATGTCATAATGCACCATTTACATAGGTATAAGCAAATTATAGATGGCTAGACCATCGGTAAACCAACACAAGGGCGGACAGAACTAAAGTGGCAGAAAATACCTGGGACAGGGTAAATACAGGGTGGACGCGGTCACGAAACACATAACCTAGGCGGAGCCCTAATTAATGGGAAAAGAAGGGAGTATGGCAGGGCAGATGCGATCACGACACACATAACCTAGGCGAAGCCCTCGTCCATCGGAAAGGAAGGGAGTATTGCAGGGTGGACAAGGTCAAACGAACGTAACCTAGGCAGAGCCCTCGTCCGAAGTTTAGTCAGGAATAGGACACACTGTCACGACAAGCGCAACATAGCCGAAGCATCGTGCCCTACCGGTCACCGCTAGACAACCAACAGACTGCTTTTTGCCCGGCGACCAGGGCTTCTATACCCAATTTAGGAGTCAGGGGAGGAATACTTTTGAAACATTGTCTTTGGTCACGTGGGACATTCGCAGGAGCCAGGGATGGAGTACCATGTCGCATACTTGCGACAATAGATAAAAATTTTTGCAAAGTTACCATCTAGAATTTCAATCAAATATAATAAGCTCTGTTGTTTAAAATATTAAATCTTCCTATTTACGCCATACATGGAAAGAATGGACTTGTGAGATCTTTAATGAAACATATACCTTTTAAATTCTGGAGAACACCTAATTGCATTCACGACATAATTACAAGCTGCTGAGATAGTTTTCTTTTAATTTGTTCTGATCATAAACTCTGCTTGAATTGACTGGAGTATCCATCTAAGCGTAGAAAATATATATGTTAATGCTTCTTTTTGAAGTAATTATGGTCTATGTTTTGGATGGAATTGAACAGGAATCAAGTGCCAACCTACAGCTGTAAATAGTGTCAATATAAATTGAAAATAATACTTCATTTTGTATTTCACGATCAACCAGTACATTGAGGCCAAATTATTCAAAGTGGATTTTTAAAATACAATTTATTGAAAGATTCAATATTGAAAAATTTAACATAAAATAAACTGTATTTAATACATGCTCGGTAGATGATAGGGCTTCTTAAGTTATTTCCACAGCCATTTTGCAATTTCCCAATTGGGTGCCACAAATCCCATATTATGAAGCAGTCCTTTTTAATTACAGTGTTTGTAAAATGAATTCATTTCTTCATCTTCATTGTATTTGATTGGCATCTATTGGCTTAGAAATGCCATTTATTTTAAAATATATGTATGACATATATAAGTCAATTGTTTTAAATGCACACGATTTCAAAGCCAATTAATAATGACTGATTCGATACAGGTTCATTGAGTATATTTTATTTATTTTTATAGGCTTTATTTTCATAAAAAATTCCGAATCAATCAAAACAGATTTCGATGAAATATTGGAACAGTTTAAGACGATGAGAAGTCTCCTTGAATTATAAAGTTTGTGTTCAAAAATTATAAATTATCAAACCTATTTAATGACAGACTCATTTAAACAGTTATCAATTCATTTATGCATTCATTGTCATTTAATATTGGACAATTTATCAACCAAAATTAACATAAACATATTAAATATTAATCTTCATTACCTCAGAATAAAAGATCCAGAAACGAACATATTTTCCCAGACTTATGAAGAAGGTTTGATTGCCCAAACCTTGACGCGTGAGTGTTTTGGTGTCCGATGGATTCCCAGCAACATCACTAATCACCACTTCCAAGATTTCCTTTGACTGCTTCTCATCCTGTTCATTTAGAGATTGATGAAACTGCTGGAATTCTTCAATGCTTTCGGGCATTAATTGATGATTACTCAATTGAACTAATAACTGTGGAAATCAAGTTATATGTTGACCACTGTAGTGATTCTTTTGTTTAAAAAATCAAGTTTTATAGATTGGTAGTGTATAAATACTAATGAAATTAGTATGTTGTTTTGCATTGATCATTCTTCATAAAACTATGAGCAAACCAGTTGAAGAATGATATTTGTCAAAGAGGCAGAACATTCTCACTCCATTCTCTTCAAATGTTATGCCATAGCATAGATATGTGCTCGTCAAACACTATCTGCATTTTGCAGACAATGGTTCCTTTTTGAAGGATAGACATCCTTGTGTCAAGCTGAATGAAATTAGCCCTCTGCTTGTATTTCTCAACAAAAAGTTCCCAAGTTTGTTGACACCTGAGAGGAAGATTTCTTTTGATAAAAATGTTATTCTGTACAAGGATGAGCTCTCACTGATGCAATATGTTTCCCTGAAATGAGCCAGAGTTGGTATAGAAAAGTTTAGATTTTCTAAGCCTATGTTTGGATATATATGGTCTATTAATATTATTTCTACAGGAAAAAGGTGGGTCATGATAGTCCGGGAGGTTAGAGCATTGGACTATTGACCGGAGGGTCCTGAGTTCAAACCCCAGGCAAGGCACTCAGTGCACCTGATGCTCCAGTCAAGCTATGTAATTTTTTCTGGTACCAATCTTCCTGGTAACCCTTATCTGCCATAGTGAAAGTAACTGGCTCCCCTTAATACCCTGATGTGTGAATTTCACAGACTGTATAGAGCTAAGTACTGGTAGAACTCTACCATCACCCATAAACCGACCTTCCAACATTGATTACTGTGTTTATGGTACACAGGAAATGGTCAGTATTGAACGTGGAATATACCAATCTTCCTAATACTTCCTTTGATTGTGCTAGCAGTAATGAAACCTCTGCTAGGTCAAAGATTATTGCCTGACTGCAGACAACTATTACACCTCCTCAGAGCTGGCTGATTTATTGGTTTTGAAAGGAACCGATAGACGTGGGACATTGAGAATTAAAAGGAAGGAAGTAATAGATGACGTATAGACTAAAGAAGTTGAAAAAGGAGGAATTGACTTCCCTCCAGCAAGGCAAAGGGATTGCTATGAATTGGGAAGATAAGATGGTCGTCAAGTCTCTGTACCCTTTGCAGTGCATAATATGGAATTTGTGGAATATAAATGAAAAGGATATGGCGCCATAAAAGCCAAAAGTTGCTGTTGTGTACAATAATACAATAGGTGGAGTAGAAAGGGAAGATCAGCACCTAACTAATTTCCCCTTTATGAAAAAAGGGGGGCAAATATTATTTAAAACACTTTTCATTTGTTGGACCAGGGCACATGGAATGGATTTCTGTTGCAGAGAAAGGGTGATGGACCAAAGGGTAAGTTCAGAATTTAGAATCAAACTTGTGGAAGATGTAACTGAGGGGTACATTGCATATGATATAACATGAGAGGGTGGAAGGCCTTCAGTAGAACTAAATTGTTGAACCTCTGTGTAAGTTACAATTTCCCAAGTATATTCCACCTACAGAGAAGAAGGAAAAGCTTTGTAGGATGTGTGCAGTTTGTTGTGCCAAAAGGGATGGAACAAGCAAAAATATTGGAAAAGAAGCGAGATGCCATTTCCAAGCATGTCACAGCCGCTAAGAACAGACATGTGTTTTTATGAACGGGAGGAGATTTTCGTGTGTTTTCAAAATATGGTTGAAAGAATTCGTAAATCATGCCTTATGTTTCTACATCATTTCATATTAATCCCCATGTTATTTCGTCATCCTGTATTTCAACAGGAATTAGTAATTCTAAATCGTCGATGACTTTATTTGCGTGTGACTGATCCTGAGCAACTTTCATTTGCCGCTGTGTTTGTAATTCAAAATTCGAAAATTATGAAGAAATGTTGCTGTTTCGCTCGCTTTTAATACACAAAACCTGCTATATAAAATAAATTTAATTAGAATGAGCCAATTGCGACATGCCATACATCTTCAATCGTTTTCTCTCTGAATATTTTGATTACGCTGATTGAATGGGGATCGAGATGGTGCGGGGGCAACGTACTGGCTTCCCACCCTGAGGGCGCGGGTTCAAATCCCAGCGGTGTTGAATATTTTTCAGAAGTATCTCGATCCCTACTTGAGGTGCTTTGTGGAGGCCACTTTGAGTAAGAACACCATCCGTCGGATGGGACGTTAAACTGCGGACCCTTTGGCGCCTTTCGTAAAGAGTAGGCTAATGCCCGCGCCGAGTTTCTCTCCACCCTTCATCCTTTCCTGTCCATCCCCTATGGTGCAAATGACCTTAGCTGTCGGTCGCCTCCCCTAAAGCTACTACTACTGAGTAAATCGTAAACAATTTCTTTCACTTTTTCCACGGTTTTTCATTGGTCGTTGTTCATGCGAAAGAAGAATGGGGGTCCTGCTACTGACGGACTAACCGATGCATATGGACTGCGCCGTTAGGTGCATCTTATACCAATATCCAGCTATGCTGATCAATGGTCATAGGATATAAGTGGTTTATGGGGGAAGTTAAGCTAGTGAGTATATTTTAGTGCTGTTTTTGACAGACTTATATTTGGAAATTATGACCGCCCATTTATGCTTGCTTTAGCACAATTGTATCTGAAATGGGGATTATCAGGGTAACAAATCAAAAGAGGGATGGTTTTTTTTCCCACACTTTATAAAGTGTGGAAAAAAGTACCATCTCTCTTTTGATTTGATAGAATGGATTTCCACAAAGTGAAGCCTGAAACCATCGAGTTTATAATCAGGGTAATCCCATAAAGGTTCTAATAATTAGTTACCAGTATTTCCTATTGCTTGTTGAAATGACGTGGCTAGGTCACTTAGATATGTTGGAAGGTCCCGTATTTTTAGATTCGTGTGAATATCTGAGTTTCTTACAAACCAGGCATCGTTCGCAAGGGATCGTAGAGTATTATTTTGGAAGCGTGTCATTTTCTTCAATTTGGTTGCGGCTATTGAATCCCAGGCTGGGTAGCCTTAAGATAGGTGGTATCATAGATTTAAATAACAGTACCTAGGTGAGAAGACAAAGGGGACTGGTGCATTTTCTGAGGGGATAGAATAAGAAAGCGGCTGAATTGGCCTTGTTGAGTGCATATTGAGTGTGTGCTTGCCAAGTGAGTTTACTGTCTATTTGTACACCAAGAAATTTAACCGATGATGCCTGGGGGATTATTTCCCTGCCATAGTCGATAGGAGTGATGTGAGGTTTCTTCCACTTTCTGGCGTAGTTTACGTTTATGCATTTTGTGGTGTTTATTGTTAGTTTCCAATCGGTCATCCACTCTGCTATGCTCTTAAGGTGTTCTTGGATATTTTTCGCGGCATTATTTGGGTCAAAGGAAGTTGACACTCTAGCTGAATCATCCGCATGGAGGTAGCTTTTCGGTCGGAGGGGAGGTTGTTAATGTGGAGGTTGAATAGGACAGGTGACAAAATTGATCCTTGAGGAAAGCCTGCGGATATGGACCGGGTAGTTGATTTGACATTGTTAACGGCTACAAATAATGTGCGGTTTAAAAGAAAGGAGGGGATTTGATAGGTGTTTGATAAAAGATATAGGAAGGTTTTTAAGGTGAAGGTAGGAGATTTGATCGGGTCCCGGTGATGACTTGGTTTTGGAGTGGGACATAATGGAGTAAAGTTCTTGAGGAGTAATTTCCAGGAATATGGGGAATGGGCAAAGTGAGAGGCCAGAGACGCTGTTCAACGCTTCTGAAGCCAACAAGGATGTATTATTGTTTTTAAAAATGCAATCGAGGGAGTCGGCAGAGGTATTTGCTTTGTTGCTGTCATCGTATAGTGCTCCCCCATTATGTGGAAATGGCAGGGTGGGTACCTTTTTCCTTCGTAGACAGCGGGCTAGGGTACATACCGAAGTGTCCTTATGTGGGAGTGAACTTATTTTCTCATGCCAAGTTTTTTCTCCAACTAATTGTAGGGCTTCTCTAGTGTTGCACAGTTTGAAGAGAAGTTCACAGTGAACAATGCATCCTCTGTAATTGGCTGTGTGTGGACCACCACAGTTCATGCATTTGGCTGGGGAGGTTTTGTGTTTCTGGCATTCTCTATAATGTCGAATGCCAGCACATTCGGTGCATTGAGGTGGGAGGCCGCACGTCTTGTAGGTGTGCCCATTGCATTGGCAACTTAGGCACTGTGGAGGTTCAGGTGGAGGTCTGTATGGTTCCACCGAAGTCTTAAGGTGGAGAACCAAATTTAGCTCTAGAAATTCTTTAGAGCAGGAGGAGACCTTGAGTGGGACTTGGCAGGGCAGGAGAGGAATGGGGACGATTCGTGGGAGCTCGGCATTAGGGTTGGCACCCTTTCTGCTCTCTGAAAACAGTTTGGTCGGGTTGAACGCAGTTGAGAGGTATTCTCCGCAGAGAAGCCAATGTCCGCCAGAGCTTCTTCAATGTCTTCTTTTGGGATATTTGTGGGTATTCCCCGAAGGACAAAAAATAGGCTTTTTGTTTGATTGAAGTTGGTACGTACCTGAATAGTATGCGTAGTTAATGGAGGTAAGTTTTTTAGTGACAGCTCTGAAGTCCTAGATGGTTTTGCATTGAACTCGAATCTCATTGCGAATGAGATTTGCCACAGGAGGAATTGTGCAGGCTTGCCGGATTTCATTGTATTTAATTTGCCAGTTGGTTATGTCGCAGAGAAAAATGGGAGGGATACGGGGTTTAGGAGGTGGAGTGGGCTGAGCTTCAGTCTCTACATCTTCACATGGGGTTTCCTCATTTTGGTCATCCTAGGGGGAGGGGGAGAGGCAGGTGAAGCGGTTACATGTGGAAATTCGAGAGAATTGCTGGGCAGATTGGTTTCTGAGCTTTCGTTTGGTGGAGACCGTTTGGTAGGGCTAATCGGCAGGAGCAGAGCGCTTGATTGTAGGACTTTGGGTTTGGTATATGGGCTAGGCTCTTGAGTGGATTGAGGAGGAGTTTTACTCCCAGCGCACCTTGGCAAGTGGGCTGACGAACTGGGGGGGTCCTGCTCCAGGAGCGTCTCGCCTTATATAGCATCGCGCCTTTGGGGGGATGACATTACATTGGCAAAAGTAGTGAATGAAAATCATACAAAAATAATAATTAAAAAAACATTCATCTTCACATTGTTCACTTGTGAAATTCGTAACACTACATTAATGCAGTAACTTCGGCATTTTCTTAGCCTGAGTGTTCGTAAAAAAAGTCATAGAATTACAGCAAACATTAAAATATAAGTACATATGACTAGGGTAAAAATGAAGGAGCACTCCGTCTTTGTTTTCCTCTTTCCTCAAAGCTTGCCCTAATATTCACGTGAGCACTATACACACCGTCTGGAATAATAGAGCGAGGAGCATGCAGAGTCCGCTTGTCCAGCCGGTCATCTCCTTTAGGAACCACGTTAACTCCTCAATGCAGCTGTAGAAGAAGGTCATAAAGTTGAAGGACTAGCATACTAGTGACACAGTTATTGGCACTTCTGAATTTCGGTTTCCGGGCGGCGTTTGCGGCTCTTTCCCTGCGATTTTGCTTGCGGTGGGTGTGGTGGAGAGGTTTCCTGGCTCTCAAGGAATTTCCTAGGTGCTAAGGGAGTGCGGCAAGGGACCTTGGGATAGAAAGGGAGTTACTGTTGCAGGTAACTTGTCGCATCACCGAATTGGGTGGGCGCATTAGGGGCCAATCGATGTCCTTCCAGGTGTCGAGGCCGCCAGGTGGTTGTGGTCGCGACAGCAACATTGCGTCCATCGTCTTCCGTGCATCGGGCATCTTCTTCCCATGTGGAGGCGGTCATGGTCATCAAAGGTTGGGTCAGGGATGGCACCAAGTGCAGATCCTTTCCAGGGATGGGCGCATACTCGGGGGTGAATGGGATACTCCATTCTGCATCGGCGTCCAAACTGCATCTCCGCCTCTGAGAGTCCTCGCACTTGCAAGTCGGACACATCACTTCGAAAAATGGCAACTAATTTCCTCCTCTGGGGTACCATTGCTCCAGGCAGTCTCAATCCGTCTGCTGGTTAAGAATGGATTTTAGGATTAGAGGAAAGTTCTCTACTTGGTAACGGTCGGAGATTATAGGGGAAAGAGGGATTGGAAGAAGGACTTGGAGTTGCAATATATTCTTCAAGGCCTTCGAAGTTGGATGGTGATAAGGAGACACGAGCGGGTTCTTTTGGAGAGGGGTATGCTGGAGGTTGCTCGGCGTCTTGTGGTGCCATGCGGTCACCTAAAAACAGGGGTAAGGGATTATCTGGCATAGAGGGTAAAAGGTTAAGCATATGAGCTAGGAGACGTCTTCCGTGATTCAGGTCCTCTATGTCTGCGGTAACCGGGCTTCTAAATTTAACTGTATTGGAGGGTCCTCTCCAACGGAAAACTAACTTCCGTGCTTGACCACTTGGTGCTTGCTTGCTGCTTGCTGTTTCGATAAGTGAGCAATGCAAAGCCCAGTTGTTCGTCCCAATCAGAGTGGTTTTGGGCTGCATAATGGGGAGTCACGGAAGCAAAGGAATGGTGTGCATGCCCTAGACGACCATTTGAGGCGGGGTTATATGGAGAGAAGTGAAGATAGATTTTATTTTCAGTTCCCTGCAAACGTTTTTCTTTAGTTCCGAAGTGAAGTTTGCACCTCTGTCTGCCAGTAAATATTTAAGCACACCGTGACGGCAAATTATGTGCTCGATAAAAAAACCTGCTACTGTTTTGGCCGATTGATCTGGAATCGTAAAGGCTTCATGATATCTTGTGAAATAATCTTGCAGAGTTAAATGATATCGGTTAACTCGGAGGGATAGGGGTAGTGGTCCAACAATATCCAAAACTAATTTCTCAATTGGGTAGGCGACTTCAACCACTGGCTGTAATGGAATATTATTCACGCGTAATTTGCTATTTTGGCATTCGATGCAATGCGGAACGTACTGGAGGGTGTCCGAATAACAGCCTTTCCAGTTGAAGTGTCGCTGGACGATTTCCACAATTTTCTCGATTCCGCGATGATTCCTGATAGGGGATTATCGTGGCAACGAGTCAAAATGAATTTCAGCATATTTTTGGGTGCACATATTATAAAAATTGGTTCAATCTCCGAAGGGTCAACTTTCTATAGCACATTTTCCTCATCGTAAAAGTAGCCGGACTAATTGGAACTCCATGAACCCGTCCCGTCGCTATTCTCCACGAAGTCATTCAGTTTATGAAACAGTATTGCACCGTGTCGGCCTCTTCGCAGGGTCCTAATGGGGGATTCTCGCACGAAATGAAATCTACTTCCTCACCTTTACTGCATACAGATTCTAAAGACATCATGTGGTCAGGTTCAAATTTAATGGTCTTGTTCTCAAAATAAATCTAGCTACGATACTTTTTCATAAAATCCAAGCAAAATATGCCTTCATTGAGTGTGTCCCCTAGATTTATTACTAAAGCATCATGAGGGTAAACACGATTGTCTATACAGAAAGGTACGCGACTCTGACCGTTTGTCATTAATACATGACCTGAGGCGCTTCTCACTCACGCGCGGTCGTACGGGGCTATTCCTAATGTATCTAAAAGGAACACTCTTTCGTTAAGTATCGTGACCGACGCGCCTGTGTCTACAAGGAAGTGACGTAATTTTCCTATAATCTGCACGCTAATCGTCATTCCTTTCACTGGAGTGATGGATAGGATTAGGTCTTCCCCAACCCGCTGGTCGGGGTCATCCCGTTTTCCGAGGCCATTCGGTTTGAGCGCTCTGGACAATTAATTGGAAGGTGGCCAACTTCCTTACATATTCCGATGCATAGCGGGGGACAGTCTCGGGAAATATGTCTCCTTGCTCCGCAGTTAAAACAAGCTCGAGTTTTAGAGCGACAATCGCGAGCTATGTGGCCCGCGCACCCACAGGAAAAACATTTTGCAGCGTATCCGGTAGAGCTCAAGAGCACCACAAAAGACGAGATTCCTACGTAATGAGCGCGCTTTATGTCCAAACCCAGGGGGGACAGGGAATTAACGTTTCTTTCTATATCGGACAGGGATACGGTGGGTACGTCATGAGTATTATAATTTTGCGATCGACTTTAAGAGGTACTCAAGGTTGGCGTAGTTACTTGCCAGGTTCAGGTATCGGTCATCAATAACACTTTCATTTATCATTAGCAGTGGTTCTACTGAAATATTTGTTTGCAAGGAAGTACTTACACTGTGGAATTCAGTTAAGGCGGGTATGTAATTTACTCCATCGCAGACCGAACACCCAGATGCAAGAGTTAGGGTGCCTTGCTTACTGATGGATAACTTGGAGTATTTTTGAGGGCAGTCGATAGTCAATTCGGTGTCGCTACTGAGGCTAAAGCGCCACTTTTCAGGCGTTTCGCCCTTGATAAACATTGCAAATGGAGACTGAGCTAATCCTATCTGGCAGTTCTGCTTTATGAGTTTTGTTTTCCGGAGAAAAATGGCAATGTTACAGGAGCGGGAGTTAGGAGTTAGTATTGGGTAAGCCTGAGGACACACGATCATGCTTTCAGTTCTACATTGCTGTGAGTAGTCGTAGGGTAAGGGTACAAAGTAGACGGCCAGATAAGGCGAGTCAGGCTGTATGAGGACAGATTTATTCCCACCATCGGTGGTCGGGAAAGGTAGCGCTCGCAACACCTTGAAACTCATTCCCTTTTGCGTCAACGGCAGTATTATGAGTAATTTGATGTCGCCCATCCGCCGGATCACTCTCACGCTAGCAATGTCGTACATGATCGCGATTTTGTGGTCCAGATGGCGGGGGGAGCGACCAATCGGGCAGCAGCGCTCCGGAAATACTTTTCAGAATACCCTGGAACTGGCTGGGAGGGAGTAGGGAAGGTAAGAACTTCCCAGCCTCGGCGAGTCGCACTTTAGCCTTGACAAGGTCTATCTCATGTTGCAGTTCAGCAATGTGGCGAGTGAGGGCAATACAAGCGGTATGGCTGTAGCTGAAGACTTTAAAAGCGTATTTTGTTGAAGCTATAGTCTCAGTATATGCTTTGATACTCTTTTCTATATTTTTTCGCATGAGTTCTAGGGCTTTCCCTATCGAAGAAATCATGTCTTTTAAGTTTATTGGATGCGTTGGACAGAAATGTATATCGTGCATTTAGGGCATGTTCGGTGCGAATGGATAACCCTTCTATTTTCTTATCTAATGTTTGTATCTGATGGTCGGTCGCAGTGCCTGTAAAGTAATGCAGTCCGTAACCGACCACGTCAAACAATCCTCTGCCCTTACGAGTTGCTTCGGTGGCTGCAATTAACATTTCTAATTGCCTTTCCAAATTGTTTATGTTGAACCGTACACTTTGTTAGATATAGCAAATCATATTAGAAAAGAGATATTAACAAAGTGAAAAAACATGCTCGCGTTTGGTTGTGCTGTTAATTTTAAATTAATCTCATGGAATTGGGTGTTCTGTCGTTTAACTATGTCCACTGCAGCTGTTAGCTTAGGTATGTGAAGGTCTATGTTCACTATCCAATCACTCACTATGAAGTACAATTGTCCTTTTGGGACGAAAAGCAGACCAGAGGTGTTTGCTCCACTCAACAGTCCTATTGTCACTAGACACACAGTCGGTACGGTAAGGAGGTCCATGGTTTCTATAAGGAGGAAATTAAAGGTTAGATTAGAATGTATAGTTAATGCGGTCGCAGAGCTCACATGGCGATCTCGCGATCTCCTTTATTTTGTTGGATTAATTGTCTTTTCCGTCTTTAATTGAGAATACGTCGCCTACGCTTATGCTCTTTTCGCGACGGGGGGTATTCTCTCCTTTTTTCAATTCCGGCTGGGGGACGAGGCGCTGAATCTTCCAATGTTAAATTTGAACCTGCAGTTTTGAACACAATGGGGAGGGGGGACAAGTTGGAGTTTGTAAAGTATTCACCGGCTTTTACGACAGCGGTTGGTGGACTGCTTTGTCCGTCGAAGGGTGAGGAGGCAGGAGAGGAATCCCCTCCTCTCTCTTCGTTGGGCGGGATCTCCGGTGTTGAGAGACTGCGACCCGGCGAGGGTGGCGGTCCATCTGCCTGGGCTGGAGGCGAAAACGGTGGGGTTTCATCCCGCCAGGAGTAGTTTCTTCCCTGGGTTGGTGACGCTGGAGCTAGACCCTCTCCATCTCCTGCGGAATACATTGGCTGGCTGCGTTGCCCTTCCCCATGCTGTAGATACCGGAGGGCACTCCAATATTCATCACCGCCACCCAGGTGTTGTCGTACGGGAGAAAGGAAGCGACCCGGTGTGGTCGGTGGTCCATCCGACTGGGCTGGAGGCGAAAGAGGTGGGCTTTCATCCCACCAGGAGTGGCCATCGGCCGCCGGAAGGCGGTCGTAGATTGGAGGTGTCTCGCCAAACAATTCTTTGATCTTCCTTGCTACCTTCTTTCTCCGTAGCAATTGTCTTACTGCTATTACTCGGGCCATACCTAATAGGCAGATACAAGGGAGGGAAGTAGGGTGAATTGAGAGCGTATCTTCCCGGGCATGGGCCGCAAGTCAAAAATATTTTTCCGACGATGGAGGATGATTTTGAAGATTTTGCCCTTGAGGAGGGTCGGTCGGTGAACCATTGGTGATTTTATCTGGCTGCGGAATGTGGACTTGATTATGGTTGGTCTGGGCGCCTTGCTCAGTCTCGAACTCGTCAATCACGCGTCCTGCTTGTGCGTAATTAGGTGGCGGTTCGGGCTCTGGTGGTTGTGGAAGTAAATTCCTGTGGTGCGCTGTCAGAATCCTCCCGTCCCGGATATTCTCAGTGTCAAAGGTCACCTTACTTCTAACTTTGACTACCTTGTAGGGGCCAACCCACTTTGAAGTAAACTTTTTTGACTGCCCTGGCGTAAGTACCAAGTTGCGCAGCAACACGAGTTGCCCGTTAAGAATAGGCGGCTACCGTAAGTTCCTATTGTATTTATAATGCTCATTTTGTATGTTACGCTGGTTATTCTCTACCGCTTGCGCGCGCGCGATTTGGAGCCGGCGTTGCTAAACGAGATCCAACGGGGGTACCTCCGTGTAACACGGTAGGAGGGGTCGTAAGACATCATCCCAAGGCATATCCAATTCCCTCCTATATAAAAGGTAAGCAGGAGTTTCCTTTGTGATTCGATGTTTGCTATTTCTGTACACAAATAATGCAAAATTTAGTTGATCGTTCCAATCCGAGTGGTCTTGGTTGACATAGTGAGAAATAACGGCGGCAAAAGATTGGTGTGCCCTCTCCAGCCTACCATTGGAAGCGGGATTGTAAGGGGAGGTAAAAATTGTCTTTACTTTCAATAGATCACAAATTCGCCTCATAATCTGTGATGTGAAATGGGCACCTCTGTCATTGAGAAGGGTGGCTGGCACCCCATGACGGCAAATGATCTGCTCTACGAAGGCTCGAGCTACAGTTTCTGCGGATTGATCGATGATAGATATGGCCTCCGGATATCTCGTAAGATAATCTTGACATGATAGTATGTAGCGATGGTTTCTATTGCATAATTTTAATGAACCAATTATATCCAAAGCAATTTTATCGGACGGATATGACGCTTCGGTGACAGGTTGAATAGGTATTCTTTCCTTTCTTCCCTTTCCTTTCTTGTAGCTTACGCATTTACTGACGTAATTTCGAGTGTCGGCGTACAGCCTTGGCCAATTAAAATGTCTTTGCACAATATTTAATGTTTTGTCTATTCCTAGATGTCCTGCTAGGGGGCTTTCATGGCATCTTTGTAATATGTAATCTCTCATGCTTACGGGTGCACAGATGGTGTATAGTGGATCGGGGGTCTTAACGTGGATTTTATAGAGTACTCAATGCTCGTCTAAGAGATAGTTGAGGTTTCGTTCTTCCGCTAGCGTATGCAGTGGTCGAAGTTCCGGACAAATTGACAGTTCTTGCGCAATCTTGGTTTTATCCTAAACTGGCTCGTATTCCGTGTCTTGATGGAGGGCATTTACTATTGGGTTCACTGCGCGGGAGAGAGCGTCTACGTGCGGAATATCTTTTCCTGCTCTGTACTTTATTGTAAACGAGTATTCGGTGAGCTCCATTATCCACCTAGCCAGTCTGGGTTTCGGCTCGGAAAGGGCAAGTAGCCATCCGAGCGGGCTATGATCAGTGATTAAAGTGAACGGACGGCCTAAAAATATACTCTGAACTTTCTAATCATATGTACGACCGCCAAACACTCAAGTTCAGTGGCGGAGTATGCTTTTTGCTGCTGTGTCAACTGCTTGCTGGCGCATGCTATCATATGCTCGCCATCTTCAAAATTCTGCGACAGCACTCCTCCAATCGCCACGGAAGAAGCGTCAGTGGTCAAAATGAATTCTTTCGAAAAGTCAGGGAATCGCAATACGGGTTGACTCGTGAGACAAGCCCTTAATTTTTCAAAAGATTCTTGTTGCTCTCTTTCCCAAATAAACTCCGTATCCTTCCTTGTTAGCGAGGTAAGAGGACTCCAAAATTGAGCAAAATGCAAAATAAATTTCCTGTAATATCCCACTAACCCAAGGAACGATTGCAGTTGCTTAACGTTACGTGGTGCTGGAAAACTGCTTATTGCATGTATTTTTTCTTCATCGGGTTCCAACCCATTAGCGGAAACGACGTGACCGAGGAATTTCACTCGTGTTTGGAAGAATTTACATTTTTGTGGTTTCAGTTTCAAATTCGCTTTCCTCAGTCTTGAAAAAATTTCTCTCAAGCCTAGTATGTGTTTTTCCATGCTCTCATCATGCCGTAATATGTCGTCGAGATGGAACAAAACTCCTCGATTGATCATTCCATCTAGTACGGTTGTCATAAGACGCATGAATGTGGAAGGCGCGTTCGAAAGGCCGAATGCCATCCTGTTGCACTCGTAGTGCCCGTCTGGAGTGCTAAAAGCGGTTTGTGCCCTGTTTTTTTCGTCTACTTCAACTTGCCAGTAATCTTGAGATAAATCTAGGCAACTGAAATATTTTGTCCCTCCTAACTGATCGAATATTTCGTCCATATTTGGCAGTGGAAATACTTCCTTTCTAGTGACGGCGTTCAGAGCGCGATAGTCAAAGCAAGGCCTATACTTGACAGGTTCTCCTGGAACATGCTTTTTCTTTACTAGAATCAGAGGAGCAGACCATGGACTGGTAGATGGAGATATGACTCCCTGCTCAAGCATATCCCCGATGGCCTCCTTAAGAGCTTCACTTTGAGAGTGAGGGACGCGATATGGAGCCTTTTTAATGGGTTTGGAATCTCCCACATCTATGGTATGCTGTACCAGGTTGGTGCATCCCAATTTAATATCCCCGTGGATAAAAATATCTGCATACTCTAGTAAAAATTGCTTTAAAGAGTCAGTCGCTTCATTTGGAGTATCAGAAAACGAGAATAGTGACAGTAACTCAGCGGTGGAGTGGTGCTCGGGCCACATTTCTGGGGTTTCTGTTTCAATCGAATTTACAGCTAGTAATTCATGACTTTCTGAAAAAATGTTGAAACTGTATAAGGACCCTTTTCTTAACATCTTTGGTTCGGGCCGTGTGTTACACAACAACAAAGGTTTTACACCATCGGGGGAGACGGTTGCTAGAACTGGAAGTATTAATACATCCCCCTCCCTTCCCTGAATAATGATATCCTCGCCATAATAGTCCTGAATCTTTGTACTCGTCAACATAACCGAGCGTGGAGGAATTTTAATTGTATCAACAAATGTAGCTTCATGCGACGCTTTCTCTGTCGTACAGGTTACTCGTCCTTCTGTCCCGCAATTACTCTCTGCATGGACTACGGATGGATCGCTTTCAACAACTGACGTTTTACATTCGCCTTTCTGCCCAACAGTTAGATTTGCTCCATTAAAAATTTCTCGCGTACAGGTTACTCGTCCTTCTGTCCCGCTAGAGTGAGTGGCCTCAACCAAGACATCTTCAGTATCCCCAAAAATGTCCCCAAGCAAACCGGTGCTTGTGACTTCGATTCCTGACGGCACTAATATATCATCACTCAACTCTTCCCAATTAATATTAAGCGAATCATCAACAGCCACGAGTCCATCATTCACTTTATCCTTTGAGCTCCTGCTGGCGTTATCCTCTTTGAAAGATTCATTACTCGGTGTTTTAGGCACTGCTTGGATATCATCACATGAAATTATGTCCTCTAAAAATACAGCGGAAATTTTGTTTTGAGTAACATGTTTTTAACATGGTTTCGTGCCCTTCTGTTATTTTCATTTTACCTTCTCCGCTCGAAATGCTACTTCCGTATTTTACCATGAAGTCTAGTCCGAGGATACCGTCATACGGTACTTTCCCTAGATTTGCAATCAATGTATCGTGAGGGTAAACTTCTCCATCGATAATGAAAGGTATGTTGCATTGCCCTACTGTGGCGAGCGCATGGCCGGAGGCACTTCTCACAGGGGAGGAATAGTCGTCAATTTTTAGTTTTCCAAAAGGGAAACTTGTACTCTGCATAATACTCACAGCGGCACCGGTATCCACTAAAAAGGAATACACTCTACCTAGTAATGTAACCTGGACCTGTGTACATTTGCCTGGATTGCGTGCACTTGATCCGAAAGACTAGGGCTCACAGTGGGGTTTAAGATTGGCTCGAGATGGGGTTGAACATGACTCCTTGTGAAATATCGTGTCGGGTCACTGTACGGAAAGGTTGTCGGTGTCTTCACGTTAAGACTGCGCACGGGCATACCAAAGTCATGGTTCTGCAAGAAGTTTACTTCCCTAACACCTGAGTAATTACGAGCATTGAATTCCTCTAGGTTAGCAAATTACTCAGTCTCTTGCATTGTACTTGGATTGCGCACTAGCACGAATCGCCAAATTTTTCCCTAAGTCCGACCAAGAACTGTGAGAGGAGGCGGTTGTCGAGCATAACTCCTGTCGCTTGTGAGTCTGGGTCTAGATAAGCATCTCTTAGTTTTCGTCCCAATTCCCTGAGACGGGAAGAATACTCGTTCACGCTTTCCAAGGGGCGTTGCAAAAAGCTTGTGAGCATTCTTTCAACAGAGACCAGTGAAATTTTGGGAATGAAGCGCTTTTTCATTAGTTAAGAAAAATATGTTCATTAGACTCAATAACGTGAGGATTTGACTTAATGAATTCGGCAGCGGTACCGCTCAGAGGCAGCGATGCTACGCTTAAGGTCTGATTCTCACTCCACCCGCTAAGATGACTCCCTAACTTAAGATTGTTCATAAAATCCTCGATGCTTACGTCCCCATCACCGTTAAAACTCGGAATTAAATGAATGTGATGTCCTGAAAATGTTTGTTGCATAGTTGGAGGGGAAACAGGGGCGCTTTCTATCATATTAACAGAGGATGTAAAATCATTTAAGCTCGTTTTGTTTGGTAATAAATCACGCTCCCAAGGCAGAGATTAACCAACGCGCCCATACGTGCCCTTGCCACCGAAATCCATTATGATTTAAAGACAATACGGCTAGGACAAAATTCATTCGCCATATGTTAGCAATATAACGGATTCTCGTTAATAAAAAAATGGGGTTAGTTTCCTTTTGGTATTACGCGTAACTACTTCTTAAATCGAAATTCAATCAAACGAATGAAACATGATGGACGGAAGGCAAGTTGCATTGAAATAAGCCGCTCCAAGACTCCGTCACCCCACACCTGACACCAATATGTCGCGTGGACATAGTAGGGTTGGGTTCGTGGAATCAAAGAGGGGCTTTCATTGCTTTACATTTATTGGGCTTACTACACAAGGAGTCCGGCCCGGAAGGAAAGAGGAAGCGTAGAGACAGCAGCGGAGAAAGCAAGGTTGACTTCTAAGGGGCTTAGAGTTTGATTTAAAAGCCGGGGTGATGTCGCGGGGTCATGATGCTAGTTCTGATGTTTCGGAAAAGCCAAGTAGATGGCAGTCTCAATACACAATGTCGCGGGGACATGATGCTCGGACATCTAGAAGGACTCATGCGAGCTAGTGTCCTTTTCGCCGAATTCGCGATAGGATATTTGGTGAGCAGTGGCTGGACACAGTCACCCACTACCGAGGTTAACCTGCTCTCTCCCCTTTTGCTAATGATACGGAGTTCGGCGCCCGTCTTTGTACCCGGGAATTCATATATAAACCCCGAGCCCCCCAACTTGATTGCCAGAATCAAGGAGACATCAGACGAGAGCCTACTACTTTCTTCGGATTTCATCTAGCAACTCTGCTTTTCCGGTGGTCAAGGTGAAGAGGAAGACACACCGTCGTGCCAACTCCTTCGGAGGTTTCATATCCACGAAGGGAATAACACAGCGTGGGAATAATCGTACGCAAGGCAAAGAACCTTTAGCTGTTTTGCCGGGGGTATCTAAGCCTTCGGCAAATTCATCATCAGGTGTTGAAGCCTTGGCTCTCAGCCCGTCACAGTGCTTTGAGGAGACGAAGGCCCGAAGCGGGACAACGGAGGCAACAGCAGATATCGGCCCTTTACAGGGCCAGGTGGTGAAGGACACCGCAGGCGGCGTCAAGCAAAAGAAGCCATCTGGAAGGAACCAGGAGCCAGAAGATTCCGCGGTTACGCGGATGCCGAATCTTCAAGGAGACGATAGGGCGGAGCGTGCGCTGAGCACAGAGGAGGGGGAAGGTGACGACGGATTTACCTTGGTTTCTTCCAAGAGGAAGAAAAGGAAACCGCTTCTGACGAACGACGCAGCCGTCCCGGAAGCCACACCTCTACCGGCACCGGCACCTAAGACGCTGCGACCACCGCCTATCGTCGTCTATGGGGTCACCGACGTCCAGGGACTGATTGACCAGCTGTCGGGCGACATAGGTGATGCTTTCAGCTTGGAAGTTCGAAGAGCTTTAACCCGGATCATCACCTCCAACAGAGAGGGGCATAAAAAGGCGCTCTCCTTGCTGCAGAGCAAGAAAATCCAACACCACTCGCAGCCAATTGAAAGGGTGCCAGGGATGAAGCTGTTCATCAAGGGTATTTCTAGATGGATAACAGTCGAAAAGGTGTCCGAGGGACTTAGATCCCTCGGATACGAAATTCGTAGCGTACGTCGCCTTACGGTCACGGAGGACGGAAAACCGGTCCCCATAAATCACCACGTAGCGAACGTGGTAAACACTCCATCGGCCATCGCCCCCGGGGACATCCGCCAGCTCTGCCACCGCTACGTCGCTGTGGAGCGTTACCGTGGAGACAGAGGTCCACTCCAGTGCAGCAACTGCATGCGGTTTGGACACATCGGCATAGCTTGCTGGTGTGCGAAACGCTGCATGCGCTGTGCAGGAGCACACGCAGTCAAGGAATGCTCCCGAGAAAGGGGAGATGATGCCATCTGTGCGAACTGCGGATGACCTCATGCGGCCGTCTCTCGCCGGTGTCCCGCCTTTCAGGAGGCTGAGCGGCGACAACACGCCAACGCACGCAAGCCAGCACCAGGGAAGCAGGCGCCCAAGATACCGGCAGCGGAACCGGGACAAAAACCATTCCGACAAGTCGATCACGCTACAACCTACGGAACAATCCTGAAGGGCCCTTCTCAGGACAAGGTTCAGGCTCTCTCCGGAGAAGAGGGGAACATGGAGGTGGATATCACAGATCCACCAAAGGATGCTAAGGCGGTCCGAGAACCACCACCAGCGCCAGCCGTAGGAGAGGCCACCAAGGGGAACTTGTCACCCCCCGACAGCCTCCCTCCGAAGAAAGCGACCCTTCCTTTTTCTTCCGAAGGGAAGAAGAAGAAAAAGAAGCAGAAGAAGAAATCCCCGATCACCACCGGGGAAGAAGGAAAATCCATTACGAAGCCAACCCAGAGGGCGCTTGGAAACACCCTCCGAACGGCAAGAAGGCGAAAAACCAAGCCAGAAACAAGAAAAACGGAGAGAGGGGACATCAACTGATAAGTCTCCAGTTTCCGCAGAGTCCTCGCTGACACCAGACAGAGAGGACCAGGAATTATGGCAGACCCTTGCCGTTATTGCATGCACCTTGTTGAAACTGGTCACCTCGACGCAGGGTAAACTCCTTTTCTCACTCCTGGAAGAGCTGGTGCGCAGCAGGATCGGAAATTCAACCAACCATGGCTGAACGACCCGTCCTGCTTGCGACATTGGAACGCCAACGGAATTCTTCGCCGACGCGAGGAATTACGGGCGTTCCTCCAGGAGAAGGGAGCCATAGTCGTCGCTGTCAATGAGACGAACCTTCGGCCAACCGACGCCTGATGGTTACCTGGCTGGACCATCTATAGGGTGGACAGGGATGCCAGGCGCTCACAACTTAGAACCTCAGGAGGTGCGGCCATCCTCGTCCACAGGTTAATCGAGCACCGAGCATGTAGAGAGATTTCTCACCCGCATGCGGAGGCTGTTTCGGTGGACGTACTGACAAGAGGAGGAGGGCTCCGGGTCTCATCTCTGTATTTCCCACCCGGGAAACCTGGGATCCGGATCTCATTCAGTACCTTGCGGGGGACAGCGGACCATCGGTCATCTTGGGGGACCTGAATGCCAAGCATCCTACTTGGAATTCACGGTCCTCGAACCCGAGAGGAGAATCCCTGCGTCAGCTAGCAGATGCAAAAGGCCTAACCATCTTAGGACCGGCGATACCCACGCACGAACGTGGGGTCGTTTTAGACATTGCGATTGCTAACAATGTAAGGACGTCCCTGAGTTTGTACACATGCGTGGAACTGTCGTCGGACCACAACCCGATCATCCTGGCAGTGGGGAGCCGAATCCCAGTGCTGTCTTCCACCCGGCGATTGGATCTGTCGTCGGCCGACTGGAGCAGTTTCCGCAACGTCATCGCTGAGGAGCTGCCAATAGAGCCACTGGAGCCGACTTCACCGGAGATAGCCGATCAAATTGTCAGCCACCTCACCTCTGCAATGGACGGCGCAATGAAGGCCTCGATACCGCTAAAGGAACAACGGAACTTGTATCTTCGTGTTCCACTTCCAGCGGCGGTTTGAGGCCTCATTTCGCGGCGAAACAACGTGCGGAGCCAATGGCAGAAATATCGTACAGCGGATTTGAGAAGGCAGCTCTCAGAGCTCAACGTAGCGGTACAGGATGCCCTCCGGGAGGTCCGATCGGACCACAAGGAGGCGCACCAGCGGGAGGAGCTCCTTTCGGAAGACGGCAACGAGGACCTGCCGTCGGTGTGGAAGATATGCCGGAGGCTGCGGGCCCCAAAAAGACCTGGATCCGTTTATTACCGACGGAGACAGGGAGGAACGATCTCCCATGGAGAAGGCGAAACTGCTCGCTGATCACTTGGTCTGCAGCTTTTCACCCAATCCTGGGAATTCCGCTTCTTCCGAGATTGAAGAAGAAATCGAGGCGTTTGAAAGAGCCGGAGACGCCGATCTGAAAGACGCCTCGGAAATTCCGAGATTCGACGAGAAGGACGTCAAAGAGGCAATACGTCGCCTCCGCACGAGGAAGGCCCCGGGAAGCGACAACATTCCCAATGTGGTCATTCGGGAGCTTCCAAAGGCGGCGGTGAGGTCCCTGAAAAGCTCCTAAATGGCTGTGTCAGGATTTTGTACTTCCTGACCACTTGGAGAAGAGCGAGAATCGTCTGCCTACCGAAGTCGAAGAAATTGGAGGTGGGTCCCGGAGAACTCCGGCCTATCTCCTTGCTTGACGGCTTCGGTAAGATTTTCGAGCGACTGCTGCAACGGCCGCTGACTGATTTCGTCCTGGTGAATGACATCCTCCCGGAGGAGCAGTTTGGTTCGCGTGCGCAGCATTACACAGTCCATCAGCTGGTGCGAACGGCGGATTTCATCACGGACAGCTTCAACAGGAATAGGGCGGTTGCTGGGGCATTCTTCGACGTCAGTAAGGCGTTCGATCTCGTCTGGCATCCGGCTCTCTTGTTGAAGATGAGACGACTCCATTTCCCACCTTGGATTGTTCGGATGGTTCACTCCTATTTGAGAGACAGGACATTCACCGTGCAATGGCTCGGGGCGAATTCAGGGGTGCGTCGGATCTCCGCCGGCGTGCCCCAGGGATCAGTCCTCGGATCAATGCTTTACAATATCTACTCCCACGACATTCCAACTCCACGTGGGAACCTCGAGATCCTGTCTCTCTATGCCGACGATACGGCCCTCCTGTGCTGCTCCTGGCAGAAGGTGACCGCGGTGCGAAGACTGAAGAGCGCTGTGGCGGATCTCCTAGAATAGTACCGCCGATGGCGCTTTGCTGTTAACGCCGAGAAGATGAAGGCGATCATCTTCCATCCGGGAAATGGTCGGCCGCCAGGAGTGAACCTAACTGTGAATGGAGTCGCCCTACCGTTGGAATCCGAAGTTACATACTTTGGAGTACTGATGGACCGGAAACTCCTTTGCAACGCCCTAGCGCTTCGTGTACGCAGAAAGGCATTCGCGGCGCTTAATCGGCTCCGGCCGATTATCCGCCCGCCGGTCCTGAGTATGAACACGAAGCGTAGACTGTACCAAGAGTGCGTGCTGCCTGTCATCACGTACGCTGCTCCGGTATGGTCAGGAGTGTCGCGAAAGAGTCTCGCTCAAATTCAGGTGGTGCAGAATTCTGCTCTTCGTAACATCATGGCTGACGGTCCTTACGCCCGCGTCTCCGAGATGCACGAGGACGGAAAGCTGGAAACCCTGGACGTCCTTCTGCCTAGAATATCTGGAAAATTCTTCATAAAACGGGCAGAAGCGGAAGTAAAAGTAATTCTCCGGGTTGGCGACATAAGGGTTTGGCCGTGGGGCCCCTACAAGCGCCCCAAAGCTTCCCAAGACGAGCAAGACACCCTTCCGGCAAAGAAGAAGCCTAGGCTGCTCTGAGCGGGAATAAATCAAACGACTGAAAACGCAGAAGAATTCTTCCCGCCTTAGTAGCCTTGGAGGCTGGAAAGTCGAAGTGTAAGGGCTACGCAAGAGCCCTTGCAAGAAACTGCTCTATAAGCAAAGCAGAGCAGTGACTGAAGACACTAAAGGTTGTGGAAATCTCTTACGGAAGCCGAACCTGCTGTTGTCTCTTCGCTTCCTCACTCCTTTTGGGCCGGACTCCTTGTGTAGTAAGCCCAATAAATGTATTGCAATGAAAGCCCCTCTTTGATTCCACGAACCCAACCCTACTATTTCCACGTGACAAATGGAGTAAAGTTCTTGAGGAGTAATTTCCGGGAATATGTGGAATGGGCAAAGTGACAGGCAAGAGACGCTGTTCAATGCTTCTGAATCCAACGAGGATGTATTATTGTTTTTAAAAATGCTTTCGACGGAGTCGGCAGAGGTATTTGCTTTGTCGCAATCATCGTATAGTGCTCTCCCATTATGTGGTATTGGCGGGATTGGTACCTTTTTCCTTCGCAGACGGTGGGCTAGGGTCCATACCGAATTGTCCTTATGTGAGAGTGAACTTATTTTCTCATGCCAAGTTTTTTCCCAATGTGTTCTAGTTTTGGATGTTACAAATTTTCGAAGTGCACAGAAGCCGATTTTAACTTGGCGGAGATAAGTGCGTTGCCATGAGGGCTTTGGCCTTGTTTCTAAGTGAACTCATGTGCAAAATATCCAGAGGTAGTATGGCACCAGCGATGGAGGCCGGAGAAGAAGGGTAGCAAGAGCGATGAATGATTTTGGTTAAGGTGCTTGTAAAATATAGTAGCCATAGAGCATACTTTATTTCTCTTTAAAATTAGATCTTATTCTCAATCTTATTCGAAACCTTTCATTCTTCACTTGTTTGATACTGTTGCCACGGCAACAGCGTCACCAAATGAACGAATCAAAACAAACATTTTTGCGTACTTCAGAAACCGCATTCTTTACACACTCACAGACCATAGGCTTTCCTTTCCAACTGAATGACATGGGGCAAATTCTTAACGGCATGGCTTCTCATTTGCGTAAACAAGGATATGCTGTTTCAGGTTGCTAATCTTAATGAATGTATTTTGGAAAGAATGGACGGGTGAGATCTTTTGTGAGATATATGCCTTTTAAATTTGGAGAACACCTAATTACATACACAACAATAATACTTGCTGCTGAGATAGTCATGTTTTAATTGCTTTGGGCTCTGCTTGAATTGACTGCAGTATCAATCTCTGTAGAAAATATATTTGTAAATGTTCCTTTTTGAAGTAGTTAAGATCTATGTTTTTAGTAGAATTGAACGGGAGTCAAGTGTCAAACGACAGCTATAAACATCGTCAATAATATTTAGAAATTAGTATTATTTCACATGCGCAATGATCAAACGATACATTGAGTAAAAATCATTCAAAATGGATTGTTAAAATACAATGGTTATAAAAAGGAAGGTTCGATATTTAAGTAGTTAACGTAAAGTTAGATTTTTAATCTGTTCTGTAGTGAGGGACCATTTTATTTTATATGCTGAATCAATTCGAAAATACACCTATTAACGCCACAAATCCCTTGCTGTTGTGAAATACTCCTTTTTAATTATGGTGATTGTGACCTGAATTCATTTCTTCTTCTACATTCTGTTCGATTGGCATTGCTTTTATTCTTGAAAATGCCATTATTTAAGGATACAAGTGTGACCTTTATATTTCAAATGCATTTAATGTGCTCACTTTCACAGCAAACCGATAATGGTTGATTATATGCAGTTTAAATGAGTACACTATGCATTAAGACGGGCTTTATTTTTATACAAATTCAGAATCAATGGAAACAAAATTTAATTAAATATTGGAGCAATGTAAGACAATAAGAAGTCTCCTTGAATTTGAGTGTTTGTGTACAATAAATAAAAAATGTTTCACATCATCAATATAATGACACGCTCATTTCAACTGTTAAATTCTCATTAAGTATGATGAACGATCATGCATCAATTGTCCTTTGATTATGGAGAATTTAGTAAACCAAAATGAGCAAACATAATAAAATGGCACCCATCATAATTTCTGTCAAATTTCCTTGAAGAATTAGTAGTTGTGATGTAGCGTTCTTGGATTTATTTTGATGAATGCACCAAACTCAAAGGATTTCATTTCCACCTTACTCTTCTCTCAATAAACAATCAGTGTTACAAAAACAGTGTAAAAAAAACATAGTTTTACATTTGAATGTTCACAATATGAAATGTGCTGCAAGTTGATGAAAATCCACAAAAAATAGTATTATTTAGAATTGCTCTACCCCTCATGGTGTACAATCATGACTCCACAGCTAATTAAAAATGGTCTGCGGAAATCACGTTGTGGTGTATTAGCAAGGGAGCAAAAATCTCTCTTGTGTAGTAGCAAGATTCGCATGATATGTTTTGGGAAATGACCCCATAACTCATCACTGTAATTCAAATGACATGGAAAGAAGACATGGCCAAGTGTTAAACGATACTCATTTGAAATGGGAAAGTTGAGCTTTAATCAGTTCATTACAGATCTGACTGAATTGAGTCTCCCTGTTAAGTTTCCTATCCAAATTAATTCCTAGTATTTTAGAATTTTCAACATCAGTACATTTTTATATACTATAACTACATACAATATGCTGAGTTTTGTTAGTAATTAAACGTAAATGATTAATATGAAACCTGCCTTTTAGCCTGTCTTTGAGTGGCTCTGAATCGTACCTTTGCATCTTCTAGATTTTGATATTTTTGCACACAAAAAGTTTAATAAGGATATAAAACATATGTTTTTTTAATTTTACAGGGCATATCAGTAATCATGATGATACCAAAAATAGCTCAAAGACTAGAAATTCTTCATGAAAAGATGGGCATTGAAATTATAATTGGAAGCCGAATGAGGCCATGTCTTCATGGACAAATTAACCTTAGAACTACTAAAAATTTAAGAGAAATTAGGTAAATCAGACTGTTGTGCTAAGATACAATTTTCAAGGAAATAATGAAATTAACTCCTAGTAATAATAATCTAGAAGGAAGTTGAATCCTTAAATGAAACATCCCTATCCTGTTCCTTCCCTTTTCTTGCTTGCCTAACATTCTCCCCTCTATTACCATCTTGAACAGTCCCCTGTCGGTCAATATGCCCTTCATCCATTTTTACTGCCTCAATAGGATTTCTCCCAACCAACCCCTCTCTTCACCTACCATACCAAGTACTTTCTCATTGGTTTTCTTCTCGGTCCATTTCACCTCCATTTTCTCCACTCCCACATGTCAAAAGCCTCCAGTCCACAACTATCCTCCTGCTTCAATGACCACATTTCCGTATATAACCATGCACCATATCAAAAGTTTCACGAGTCTTTTTTTAATATCCTTACTCAACGTCCCATTTGTCAACTCTCTCCTCCTTATGAAAGCCCCTTTGCCTAGCGCAATTCTTTTCCATATGTCCCAACTACTTTGACCATGTTGGTCCAAAATGCTTCAGAGATACGTCAAATATTCTACCTGCATTAGTTTTTTCCTGCCTATTTTAATGTTTAGCTTAGTTTTTTTCTTTCTAGAAAATTGCATATCCTTTGTTTTATTAATAATGATTCTCATCCCATACCTGTCGTCCTGAATTTCCAATTCACTCAGCAATGCTTACAGCCCCTTGGCTGACTGACAAACTAAAGCTTGGTCATCCACAAACCTAATTAATTTTACGAATTCCCCGCCCACTTTCATTCCAGTTCTTCCCATGCCTCTTTGATCATTTCCTCTGCATTGTTGTTCAAGATGGCGTCAACTTTGGCCGTACAACGATGTGGCTCTTGTAAAACACGACTCGAAGTACGTGATATGGTCGTTAGTTGCGATATTTGCTCAGATGTATGTCACCATAAATGCTCCGGCTTAAGTGATATAACATTAAAAGCTCTCTCGGACTGCCATGACATTTACTGGAAGTGTTTTTATGCCGTGAAAATAAGCCCAATAATTACAATATGGTGGCGGACATTGAAAATTTGAAAATTGAGTTACAAACTCTCCAATCTACCGGATCTACGGAAAGTACTACCTTGCAGCCAATTGCAAAGGAAGCTGTAACATTGTCTACGGAATTGAAACCTGAAGTCAACGAACAATTAGGCCTCAATAGTGACAACTCTGATTTGTGCCCCAAAAATGTAAACGCAAAATTTAACACCATGAGTTTCTAATCCATCGTTACTGACGAGGAAGGTTTTCAAAAGGTGAATTACAAGAGAAACAAAGGCAAACGAAATACGGTTTTGGGGAGTTGTAAGCAGCCTGCTGTTACGTGCAATTTTGTGGGAGTTCCTCGCAAGACTCACTTCTAAGTTGGTCGCGTCCAGTCCAATGCAACGCCTGATGACATTTTGAAGCATCTTTCCGGAATATTTCCTGGGAATGACTTCAAAAGTGAAAGTTTGAGAGTTGGTGAAGTTTATAATTCTTTTAAACTCTGTGCGCCAATTAGCCTTAAGGATCAACTTCTTAAAGAAGATATTTGGCCAGTAGAAGTGAAAGTTGGGAAATTTTATCCCCCAAAACCGCGGAAACTGACCCCTACTCATGAAGAGACAGAGAATATTGCTGAAGGGTCAGCTGCGGTGGTAAATCCGAACTCCGAGTTGAAAACTAGTGATGCACCGGTATCCACCTCAGCAACAAAAGGCCACACCGATAACACTACGGAAAAGTGTTCCTTAGAGAAACGTGTTACCCGCCTCCAAACGGGAATATCAAAACCAAAGTCCTTTTGACTAGATAGTTTTAATTTATTTTGCCAAAAAGTGAGATGTCTACGTAATAAGATAACGGAGATAGAGGCAATAGTCAAACATGGTGGCTACAATGTGCTATGTTTCAATAAGCACTGGATTGCAAAAAATGAATTTGATGTGTATAACATTAGTGATTTTGGCTTGGCATCATTCTACTGCCGATCTGTAGCAAAAAACGGTGGTAACTGTATTTATGTCCTGAAAGGTATGCCCTTCAAGGTAATTGACTTGGACAAATTCTGTCTGGAATTGCACTTTGAAATATCTGCGATCATATTGAAGGACCTGAATTTGATCATTGCTTCTGTGTATCGCTCCCCTAATGGTGTTTTTGAACACTTCTGCAATCAACTGGAACTAGTACTATCCCTATTCTTGACTCTGAAAGCCAATATCATAATTTGTGGAAATCTCAACATTGACATAACACTAAAAACTAGTGATTGTCAGGTTCTTGAAAATCTTTTGCTTTCTTATAATTTATACTGGGCAAACAAACAGCCTACTCGACTTTCTGCCTGCCTAGATAATGTAATTACCAATTATGGTCCTGAACTGTACAGTATAAGTGTTATTGACTTTCTCCTATCTGACCATCAAGGCATAAGCTTCACTTTTAATACTCAAATAACTCAAAAGATATATCCAAATAGAGGTAAAACCATAATCGTGAGGCCCATAACAATAGAAGGTTTAGAGAGTTTTCAACTGTTTCCATCTTGTATTGATTGGCATGGTTTTATCACAGACTCTGTAGAACCAACATGTTTTTCAAGTTTTTTAGGTAATTTCCTAGGCATTTTTGAGCAATGCTTTCCTAAAAAAATTCCTAACTCTATCCCCACAAAAAATAAAAAAAATCTCTGGTATGCTGGGGAGTTATTAGCTCTTAGAAATGATTTACTTAGTTACTACCACTCTTACAAAACCAGTGGAAGCCGGCATGACAAAGAGGCCTACTTGAAATACAAAAGAGATTATTATAATTTAGTTAGGTGTGCAAAAAATAATGCTTACAAGGATTTTATATTGAATGCAAAAAATAAACAAAAGGCAGCATGGAGTATAATCAATCAAGAAGTTGGTCATGGTAATGGAAAATAAAATCTTCCTTTCACCCCAGATGCTGTAAATAATTTTTTCTTAAAAGCTGTTGAAGACAATTTGTTCTCTCGAAAAGTTGATGCTGCCAATATTGGTAATATGCTGCAAAATCTTCCTCCGAATAACATTAATTTTAAATGGAATTTTTTTACTCCACTTGATATTATATCGACTGTTAAAAAATTTAAAAAATCCAACAGTAAGGATATTTATGGTCTTTCTAACTCCCTAATAAAGGACATTATTGTGCTCATTGCGGAACCATTAGCAATGTTAGTCAATTTATGTTTTGAGACAGGAGATTTTCCAACAGCTCTAAAATATTCCAAAACAGTACCTGTTTTAAGAAAGGTGATAAAGATGATTTAGCTAACTACTGCCCCATTTCCATAGTCCCCGTTTTTGGTAAAATTTTTGAAGCTATTATGAAAGATCAAATATGTAATTTTTTTGCATTAAATAATCTCTTTTCCAAATCCCAGTATGGCTTTCGATCTGGGAAATCTACAATTTTGGCAGTAGAGTCCATAGTTAATTATGTCATTAATGCATTTGAAGAAAAGGAATCAGTCTCAGTGACACTATGTGATCTTAGTAAGGCCTTCGACTATGTTAATCATTATATATTACTAACAAAGCTAGAATATTATGGTATTAAGGGAGTTGCACTGAAACTAATGAAGTCATATTTGGATGATCGCCACCAATTGGTTGAACTTGATGACAGTCGGTCTGCAGCTCTTAAAGTATGCCTTCTTTCAATGTCATTTGAATTATGGTGTTGAGTTATGGGGTCATTCCTCTCATGTTAAACAAATTTTGCTACTGCAAAAGAGAGCTATTCGCTCTCTTGCTAATATACCACCATGTGATTCTTGCAAACCTTTTTTTATTAGGTATAGAATCATGACTGTATTTTGTTTGTATATCTTTAAGGCTCTGACTCATGGGAAAGTTAATCTAGAAACTTACCAATTAAGATCCAACCTCCATAACTATTCCACTAGAGGTAAATCGAATCTAAATACTACTTATTGTAGATTGTCATTAACTTACAACACATTTCACAATATGAACATACCACTGTATAACTATCTGCCTACTCAGTTGAAATCAGATGCTATCCAGAGTTTCAAGAATAGGGTATATACCTGGTTACTTGCTCACCCACTATACTCATTGGATGAATTCTTTTGTGACAATTTTCATCACATTTAAGAAAGTATGTTTATATGTTAAATAATACTTATATTTACGACATTTAAAATGGTTGTACCATTTTTAAAATGAATAAAGTATTATTATTATTATTATAGGTTGAACAGCAACGGTGATAGTGGGCAACCCTGCCTTACACCTCTTCCTAACACTACCCATCAGGACTCCTCATTTCCCATTCGCACCTGAGCAGTCTGAGACATATACAGGTTGCGGATTAGCCTACTGTCCCGCCAATCTATTCCTATTTTCTGCAATATACTCATTAGTTTTTCCCAATTCAACCATATCAAATGCTATTTCGAAAGCTACAAAACAGGCAAATACATCCTGGTTGTGTTCTATATTCCTCACAATTAATCATCTCATTACTGCAATGGCATCACACCTATCTTTCCCCTTCCTAAACCCAAACTGATCCTCCCCTAAGAAATCATTTGCCCTATTCTCTATCCTTTTGTTTATGATCCTTAGAACAACTTTAGCTTCATGGGATATCAATCCTATCATCCTGTAGTCCTCACTTGATGTTCCCCTAACCTTTTTGGAATTGGAATTAAAAATGATCTGACAAAGTCTTCCGACCAGATTCCCTCATAAATACTACGGATCAGCCCATGTAGCCTCTTTCTCCCACATTTTCCTAAGCCTTTTAAAAGTTCGGCTGGAATGTTATCCACCCCACGGCCTTATTTTGTTTCATCTCCCTTAATGGCCTTTCTCTCTCATTGTCTAGTATGCCTGGACCTAAGCTATCTTCCTCTACATCATGTTCCTCTTCTATGTCTAACTTTGTTGGTCTAAGTTCTTTATTATTACAGTTCTTCTTTATATTCCTTCCATCTCTCTTGGATCTTCCCTGCGTCCAATATTACCTTACCAAACTTATCTCTAACTGCGATCGTTGATATCCCTTTCTAACTTCCCGAAAAAGAGTTAACTTTGCTGTACAGGTGCTGCGTGTGTTCACCAAGTGGCTCAATTTCACCGGCGTCCGAGGCTTTGGCCGCCGGGATTCGGAGGGCGGCGCTGCCGGACTCTCTCGGAAGTCGAGGTTCCGATCGTGTTTTGTTTCGAGCGGCGGTTGACCGCCTAGTCCATCAAGAAACGTGCGGTTTGACTCTCGACTTCTGCTGCCGGGAAGGCCGTGCTTTCGTTCTGTTTACTGGATCAAGACTGACCTTGACTATTGGTGTAGAGCTTAGGCTCATTTTTATTTGCTACAAACGGTTGCGTGTAGCGGGGAGGGAGTACGCACGAGTGTTTATTTCTTTTTTGGAGTGCTTTCGGTGCGCTCTCACTTTTTTCGCGCTGGCGTGCTCAAATTGATTTGTTTCAAAATGGTCGTACGTCACGTGGACACGCTCGCCTTGCAAATTGACGATAAGGCGAAGGCCCCTGCTCCGTTGGAGGTCCACCTCCTTACACTAGAGTCACTGGGCCTCACACCGGAAAAGATTGTGGATATCTAATTTGGATATAACCGCCATTTGGTATTCCTGTTGGCAACTGAAGCTACTATGAAGAGGATTCTATATTATATCCCAAGAAAGCTACCGTTTCCATCCATAACGATCCGAGGACGACGATTACCATTGACGAGACCTTCGGTAGCCTTTGTAATGTCAGGGATCTTCGTCTTCCCGTGGATACCCCATTGGAAGATATAACAAGTGAGCTTCACCGTTTTGGAAAAATCCATCGCTCGTGGGAGAACAGGTGGGAGGGCGACAAAATGGCGCGCGTGCTGACAGGGACGACAGAGGTGCGGATGACGGTGGAAAGAAATATCCCGTCGTACCTCCACATTGGCGGCAACCGGGCCATCATCATCTAAGAGGGTCAGCGCCGCACCTGCGCCCGTTGCAACCAAGAAGGCCAAGGTGGAGGAAAGCCAAGGTGTCCGCAATATTACCAGGGCTCCTCTAGAGGTGGGACAATTCGATCGATCTCCTCCGATTTCTCCCGATGGAGCCCCTTCGGCAGATGACCTCCAGTCCGCTCCCGGTCCTCCCGAGGCCACCTCCTGGGTTGGGCCGGTCACCAGCTGTGCTGCCTAAAAGAAGGCCCCCCGTTGAACGCTGCCGAGTAACCCGCTCTTCGTAGAGACCACGGCTGGGTCTTCTTCTTTTGACGAGGTCGAGGGGGAGGTATGCAGTGACAACTCGAGGCCTCGATCGTCGGCCCGTCGGACGAAGCGTCCCGGGAAGCTGCGAAGCTCTTGTCGCTTGGGCTCTAGCGGCGACCGAAGCGACGTAAGCCAAGACCAGGACTCTGGTAAGTGATGTCCGGTGCCCATAGCTGTCCTCTCATTCCACCAATTAATATTATTTCGCTTCATATTGCTGGGGTTTATAGCGCTTTAAAAAGTGCAGTCCAACGTTTTCTCCGCGATCTCAGGGCTGATGTAATCCTCCTTCAAGGGGTAAAAGAGGACATACTCTGGGATACAAACATCTTTTAGGCTTTCGGCAATTTCGCCGAAAGTCATTCTGGCACCACCACCCTAGTCCGAAATGGCATTCCGTTCTCTCATGTTCGCCGCCACGCTTCAGGTACGAAAAACGTTCGCTATCTTGTTGGTATCCATATCACGAACCTTTACGCTCCCTCCGGTGAGCGCGCGAGGGCAGAGCGCGAATCATATTTTAATGAACTCCTTCTCCCCTACCAGTATTCTTTCTTGGGGAGGGCCATATTGGGCGGAGATTTCAACTCCATCTACCGCCGAGAGGGTAGTGCCTCGAAAAGGGATGGGGTGACATACTATCCAAGCCGGGCACTCTCACTGATACGAGCGATTGACGCAGTGCGTTCTTATTGCGTCGGTCCCACCTCCTTCACGCGATCAGGGCCTAACTCTCGGACGCGGAATAACTGCCTCTTCGTCTCGGCATCCCTAAAGAATGATGTTTAGAGAGTGGACACGGGCCCCAACGCGCGGAAGGACCTGGCCAGAAGTTTTCGTCCTCAGCGTCTACCCAGTTAGTGAGGGGTGCCTGAACTTCCTCTGGGAATGGCGCCACCTAAACTACATAGCCCCTTTTTACCTTTTGTTCGCTGCTACGAATGTTACAAAGTAATATGGGGACATTGCCTTCAGGTGACACCGAAGCAATGCTCGGCAGAATAAATAAATCTCTCTCGCTTCCAATGACTCGCACTTCTTTGCCTTCAACCATCTGACTCTTTATCTTCGACAACACAACGGATAACGGCGGTACTCTAATAGATTCCTCTGATACAATTTTACTCGATCGGCCAATCCCATTACTAGCGCCGGTCTGAGTTTCGCGAACTTTGCCATCGCACAAGGGGACAACAAATCTATCCTCTCTTACTGGTGAAAAAACACTATCATCACCCGACTTCTTTATCCCAAACCGGGAGTCGGTGGAAACCTCGAAGACATCGCCATTAACTTCGTCCCTAGCGGTGCTGCTTCCTTGCGACGCGGGTGGCAACCTCTCTATGACTCTTTCGGCCTTCGCCACCTCTGCTAATTTCTGTGAATCCTTATTTAGAGATCCGTTATCCTTATTCCCTTCTGTCGATTACTCCGTCGTTACTTGAAAACAAATTCCCTCCATACTGCCGTTTATTCGCGAGTTAAATTTCATTATCTCTGCCGGAAAAGCACTTTGGTTTTTAGTGTCGCTTATCGTTTTTTCCTCAAGGTATGTTAAATTATACGTGGCCATTTGAGAATCATTGCCATTAATTATACTATAAATGAAAGAATCAAACGCCTTGACCTCTTTGGAAACTTCAATTTCATGGGCGCCTATGAGCTCGTTCGTCTGCGATGTTACGCCATTAGATTTAAGGTCTGTCTCGTGTCCCTCACCCATTCTTATTTTCCGTTTATTGAACGATATACTTTTCCCGTAACAAACCATTAAATCAAGGAAACAATTTCAGAGTGTTAAAATCATTCGCCTTGACTGGGATTCAAACCCATATCCCGCAATATCCGGTTGAGTGCTTTAGCCACTTATGCTACCGAGGCGTCCTCTTAAACTCTGAAATTTTGGGGCTTTTAAGGGAACAACAGCACTCGACCGGATATTGAGGGATCTGGGTTCGAATCCCAGTCAAGGCGAGTGATTTTTACACTCTGAAATTGTTGCATTGAAATGCACATTAGCGGATGACTCCGTTAAAGTTACTGTTGCGGCATCTCCCGCAGTTTCTTTGGAATTCATAAAATCAAGGCCTAGAAGACCGTCATAGTTCGTTTCCCCCAAATCCACTACTAAGATGTCATGGGGATATAATTTATGATCAATCAAAAATTGCACGAACACTCTCCGATGATTGGCAAGGGATGACCTGACGCGCTTCGCAACCGAGAATTGTAATCAGAATTCCTTAATTGGCCAAAAGGATATTTTTTACTATCAATGATGGTAACGGCTGCTCTCGTTTCCACTAGAAAATTGTTATCTTTTCTAACATTATTAACTACTATTGTCCATCCTGCTTCTTGAGTTACCACTAGAATTAAATCCGTCCCGACCTCCCAGTCGGGAGATCGGCGTTTCCTGCCACGAAGGGGTTTTCGCGCCTCGGGCAGCGTCTGGGAAGATGGCCAGTCCTTTGACAAATGCCTCATTTCACGAGCGGGCAATCTTTAGCCATATGATTTTCATTTCCACAATTTAAACACAAAGACGGCCTCGTTCCCCTCTCCCTCTATCTACACGCTCGACCAATGTGACCGGTTTTACCGCAGCGAAAGCAAACGCGTGCGCCGTGATTATCTATCCTTCGGTGTCCCTACTTGCATCGGGGGAACCAGTCTTACTTTGGAACCCCTTCCGACAGCCTGTGCGGCGTTAATTTGTTCCACGGGAAACTGCCAACCTGCAACATTTGGAGGATTCGCGTTCATACCCTACCAAGGTGTTATATTTGGAGATGGCGGCCACCTAGGGGGTTACTGACACAACCACGCATGAGACTGTTGTGGTGAATTTACGTCTCTGTTGACGGCGTAATTTTTGACACTAGCTTCTTCAACGCTTGCGAACCCTTCTGTCTCAATCAAGTTTGTTGGATTACGAACCAACACAAACCTACCAATCTCTTCCTTCAGCCCAATTAAAAATTGCACAGGAAGTCTACGTTGAATTCTTCGCTGTTTCTGAATCAATCTCGCCCCATGACTCGCGTAGCCTACGGGCGACATGGCGCAATCTGGTTGGAAATTCTGCGACGCTCTCCAGCGGTTTTTGTACGCAAGTGTTAAATATTTTTTCTAACATGATTGGAGATGCCTTTAGGGAAAATCTCCTCTTGAGATTAATGGAAAAGTCCTTGTATGAACCTAATATGTGATGATTTGCAGAGAAAAAACCCGCGGCGGTTCCTCCAAGCCGAAGTTGAGCGACTCCTAAGGTCTGTGCTTCATTCCAGCTACTAAGATGACTTACAATACGAACGCTTTCCAAAAATTTGCCAACCCCAATCTCATCTTCCCCGCTAAACGTTGGAATTAAATGAATCTCGCTGCCAATAGCGGCGGTTTGCGCTGCTTCTCCGCAACCATTTTGCGGACTCGCGCTACTTCCCGGCTGTTCTAACACATTAACCAAAGGTGTGAAGTCGAGTGCACGGCCGAATTTTAATCAATTTGCGCTTTCTTGATAATCGAGAAAAGGGTTAGGGTACCCAAGTCTATGAGGGTTAAGGAAATCCATCGCGAAATTCAACCCAATGCTAATTACACTAAAATTTGACTGTGCTTAATTAATTTATTTTTTCATACTCCGAGTGTAATAATAATATAATAATAATAAGGAAAGGTGGTGAAGGAGTTTCCTCAATCACAACTTTCCTTTTTTTTTATTGCGGAAGCAAATACAAAAAAGAATAGCATACAGAAAAATAGCATGATATGTTGAGGGGGTTCCTGCTCTCGCTTAATCCCCCTTTTGTGTTCTGATATAATTAACATCAATTACACAATATGAGAAAAAGAAATATCAAACAAGATGATACAGTAGTATTAAAATACAGAAGTAATGTACAACCCAAATTTAGTACAATTAGAGATAATAATTATTACAAGAAATAAATATATTATTCTATGATAACACTTCAGTTTACAGAGTCATACAAGATTTTTTTTTCCTGATCGTACACGAGGCAAAATAGTACACGTTAACTTAAAATAGCAATTACATACAATTTTATTTACACAATAAACGAGCAATACAATTACTAGTTTTATCAAGCATTTAATTTACCAACTTCAAATGTCACTATAATTATCAAATTTCATTGCACCATTTTAAATAATTGGTCGTTGTTATGCTTAAGGCAAAATAGCACAATCTCACGCATCTTGGTTTTCTTACAAGTCATACTGTGCCAAATTTCATGTCTGGGTTTTTCATACTGTAGGCACTCCTCTATTCTATGCTTGGCGGTGTCTTCTGTTAGGCAGGTACTACATAGATTAGTCCTTGATTTTCCTATTCTATTGAGGTAGTGTCCAAAATTTCCATGCCCTGATAGGAGTTGCGTCGCTTTCTTAGTTAGCTTGAATTTTATATTTAGCCTTTCAATGACGTCTGGGAATATTTCTTTAGTGTGAATACCCTTATCGGAATTCAGCCAGTCTTTATTCCAGTGATGAATTGTTTGTTCCCTGAGTATTTCTTTTAATTGTTTTTTGCTTAGGGCGTGATTGTGTTCGATTTCGGAGTTGAAGTATTTTGTGCCTTGGCCCGATTTGACTTCGGTTATGCTAATTCTCTCCATAACCTCGTATTTTAGAGGTGGTTGTCCGGTAATTAAACATAGTGCGTCCGTGCTTATTGTCGAGTAACCTTTGCTAATTGCTAAGAGGCAGGGTCTTTGTGCTTCTCTAAGTTTCCTTTCGATTTTGCTGTAGTTAACCTTGTGACCCCAAATGGAGCAGCCGTAGGTAACAATGGGTATTGCTACAGCTTTGTATATCAATTGAAGGGAGTCCGTTCCAAAATTAATTTTGCAATACCTACGGGCAGCTTGAAAAACTTTTTTGGTTTTGCTGGCTATGAAATTAATGTGGGCCTGATAAGTTAATTTTTCGTCTAAAACGATGCCCAAATACTTAAAAGATGGTGTGCGTCGGCTATTGCTATTGTAGATTTTGACACTGGGGTTCCTAGACATTTTATTTCCGAAGACCATGTATTCTGTCTTGGTTGTTGAACTTACCAATTTATTAACTATTGCCCATTGTTCTATTTGTCCAATACAACTTTTTGTCAGCTTCTCCATTTTATCTCTTGAGTTAGCTTCAATAGACAAAGCCATATCATCAGCAAAAGCTATTAATCTACATCCTATGGGGAATTCTTTCCTTAAGATCTGGTTAGTAATAAGGTTCCACATTAACGGACCCAAAACAGATCCTTGTGGGCAGCCCCTGGTGAGGATTTTCTTTGTTGAGATAGTTTTCATTTTGTATACGACCTGTCTATTTGTAAAGTAATTTGAAAAGAGTCTGGTTAGGTTCGAAGGAATTTTTAGTGTTTTCAGCTCCTGAAGGACAGAAGGCAACCAGACAGAGTCAAATGCACCTTTTATGTCAATGAAAACTACTAATGTTTATTTGATTTGATTATTTAAGTTATTTAGGAGGGCCTTGATTGCGTCTGATGTACTTCGGTTTTTCCTGAAGCCATATTGATTAGGATGATATAGCCTGTCCTCGCGAATTATTTGTATTCTCTCTTTAATTAATCTTTCAAAGATTTTCCCTAGGTCAGGTAGGAGTGTGATAGGACGAAAAGAGCTGGAATCTGCGTGGTCTTTTTCTTTTGATTTTAAAATTGCATGTAGGGTCCCTGATTTCCAAGTGTCGGGGAAGTATGATAGCAGCAGACAGTCGTTGTAAATATTTGCTAGAAAACTTGTTATGTTGTAAACAAGTTTTTTGATAACAAGGCCGTGGATTTGGTCATGTCCAGGCGCTTTTTTCGGTTTAATCTGACCAATTGCATGGAGAACTTCTTCTTCCGTGAATGGATCAAGTTTTTCAGACTCGGGGATTATTTTAGATTCCTTCCTGATTTGCTCATGCTCCTTGTTGTCGAATGTGTCGTCCGGAAGCAGAGTGTCAAGGGATAGCTTGATTTTTTCCTCCAACAAAGGGATGCTTCCGTCGTCCCTGAGGGTAGTCCCTTGGATGGTTGGTAGCTTCATTTTTTCCGAGAACAATTTATAAATGAATCCCCAGGCATTTTCTTCGAGGTTTCAGGAGCTGAACTTCTCCCAGGATTTGTTTTTAGACTCTTTCACTTTAAGTTTATATTCCTTTAGTTTGGCCTTGTATCTACTTCTTAGGATATTTTTGTCTTCCCTATCCGATACCCATGGTGGGCGCTGAATGGGATAATTGATGGTTCCTGATGAAGTGATCTTTAGTTTAATTGCGCGCAGAGAATCGCGATGAGGTTATAGCACGTGTCTTAAAATAATTATTCGTTAGGTCAGCACAGATTAGCATATCCCACCTGTTCGAGAAAATACGGAACTTCCGAATTAAAGAGGTACACGGGCACATGATAATCTATGAGACACTGTCGCATACACTTAATAAATCACAAGTCTAACCGTGCAACCCCTCACCTGACACCAATATGTCGCAAGAGGGGTTTCTATGGTGCGGCACAAAGGGTATCGGGGAAGGTCAGAGAAACTACACCGAGTATTACCAAAGCAGACGTATATTACCCAACATCAGTCATAATGCACCATTTACATAAGTATAAGCAAATTATGGATGGCTATACCCTCGGTAAACCAACGCGAGTGCGGACAGAATTCAAATGGCAGAAAATTAATGCAACAATTTCAGAGCGTAAAAATCATTCGCCTTGACTGGGACTCGAACCCAGATCCCTCAATATCCGGTCGAGTGCTTTAGCCACTTAAGCTACCGAGGCGTCCTCTTAAACTCTGAAATTTTGGGGCTTTTTAAAGGAACTAGATGTTATGACGAAATACCGTACAAAGTTACTGTTGCGGCATCTCCCGCAGTTTCTTTGGAATTTGGCAGAAAATTAGCTGGGACAGGGTACATGCAGGGAGGACGCGGTCACGAAACACATAACCTAGGCGGAGCCCTCGTCCGTCGGAAAGGAAGAGAGTATTGCAGGGTGGACGAGGTCAAACGAACGTAGCCTAGGCAGAGCCCTCTTCCGTAGTTTAGTCAGGAATAGGACACACTGTCGCGACAAGCGCAACATAGCCGAATCATCGTGCCCTACCGGTCACCGCCAGATAACCAACTGACTGCTTTTTTCCCGGCGACCAGGGCTTTTATACCCAATTTAGGAGTCAGGGGAGGAATACTTTTGAAACATTGTCTTTGGTCACGTGGCACATTCGGAGGAGCCAGGGAAGGAGTCCCATGTCGCATACTTGCGACATGGTACTCCTAGAATTTCGTTCAAGTATAATGAGCTCTGTTGTTTGAAATATTAATTAATCTGACTTCTAATGATTTGAACCGAATAGAAATTATTTTAAAATCAAATATTTTCTCAAACAACATTGTTTTACTATTTTTACATTATAAACGAGAATATTAAGAGCATATAACTGTTAAGAGCCTACTGTATTTTATTAATGAAATAAGACTGGATCTGAACTCCAATTTGAAACCTTTCATTCTTCACTTCTTTGTTACTATTGCCATGGAGACGTCGCCATCAAATGTTCAAACCAAACAAACTTAATTCTCAAGTAATGTATTAGATTGTTGTCACATTTTAAATTTCACTTATCGCTAATGCCTTTGAGCGTACTGTGCTTACCTTCAGAAATACACGATACACGTTCATTAAGGCTATATAGTATTCATTCTCTGATTCAGAACGCACAAATTATTTGATTGCATTGTGAATTAATGGGTGACATTAAAGGATCTACCGTAACCAAAAGTTGTATTGCACTCTTTGGAAGAATACATCTCTTTGAGGTGAACTGTCTCAGTGTCAATTTTAAGGTTATTTATGTGTATTTGAACTTCTTCCTATTTACGCCACACATGGAAAGAATGGACTGGTGATATCTTTTATGAAACATATACCTTTCAAATTCTGGAGAACACCTAATTACATTCACGACAAGATTACCAGCTGCTGAGATAGTTGTCTTTTAATTTGTTCTGATGATAAACTCTGCTTGAATTGACTGGAGTATCCATCTAAGCGTAGAAAATATATATGTTAATGCTTCTTTTTGAAGTAATTATGGTCTATGTTTTGGATGGAATTGAACAGGAATCAAGTGCCAACCTACAGCTGTAAATAGTGTCAATATAAATTGAAAATAATACTTCATTTTGTATTCCACGATTAACCAGTACATTGAGACCAAATTATTCAAAGTGGATTTTTAAAATACAATTTATTGAAAGATTCAATATTGAAAAATTAAACATAAAATAAACTGTATTTAATACAGGCTCGGTAGAAGATAGGGCTTCTTAAGTTATTTCCACATCCATTTTGCAATTACCCCATTGGGTGCCACAAATCCTATATTATGAAGCACTCCTTTTTAATTACAGTGTTTGTAAAATGAATTCATTTCTTCATCTTCATTATATTTGATTATCATCTATAGGCTTAGAAATGCCATTTATTTTAGAATATATGTATGACATATATAAGTCAATTGTTTTAAATGCACGCGATTTCAAAGCCAATTAATAATTACTGATTCCATACAGGTTCATTGAGTATATTTTATTTATTTTTATAGGCTTTATTTTCATAAAAAATTCAGAATCAATCAAAACAGATTTCGATGAAATATTGGAACAGTTTAAGACGATGAGAAGTCTCCTTGAATTATAAAGTTTGTGTTCAAAAATTATAAAATATCAAACCAATTTAATGACAGACTCATTTAAACAATTATTAATTCATTTATGCATTCATTGTCATTTAATTTTGGACAATTTATCAACCCAAATTAACATAAACATATTAAATATTAATCTTCATTACCTCAGAATAAAACATCCAGAAACGGACATATTTTTTAATGCAGTTTGTGACAGTATTATATTTCGAGATTATGACTGCCCATTTATGCTTGCTTTAGCACAATTGTATCTGAAATGGGGATTATCAGGATAATCCCATAAAGGTTCTAATAATGGGTTACCAGTATTTCCTATTGCTTGTTGAAATGACGTGGCTAGGTCGCTTAGATATGTTGGAAGGTCCGGCATTTTTAGATCGGTGTGAATATCTGAGTTTCTTACAAACCAGGCATCGTATGTAAGGGTTCATAGAGTATTATTTTGGAAGCGTGTCATTTTCTTCAATTTGGTTGCGGCTATTGAGCCCCAGGCTGGGTAGCCTTAAGATAGGTGGTATCATAGATTTAAATAACAGTACCTTGGTTAGAAGACAAAGGGGACTGGTGCGTTTTATGAGGTGATAGAATAAGAAAGCGGCTGAATTGGCCTTGTTGAGTGCATATTGAGTGTGTGATTGCCAAGTGAGTTTACTGTCTATTTGTACACCAAGAAATTTAACCGATGATGCCTGGGGGATTATTTCCCTGCAATAGTGGATAGGAGTAATGTGAGGTGTCTTCCATTTTCCGGCGTAGTTTACGTTTATGCATTTTGTGGTTTTTATTGTTAGTTTCCAATCGGTCATCCACTCTGCTATGCTCTTGAGGTGTTCTTGGATATTTTTCGCGGCATGATTTGGGTCAAAGGAAGTTGACGCTCCAGCTGTGTCATCCGCATGGAGGTAGCTTTTGGGTCGGAGGGGAGGTTGTTAATGTAGAGGTTGAATAAGACAGGTGACAAAATTGATCCTTGAGGAAAGCCTGCGGATATGAACCGGGTAGTTGATTTGGCATTGTTGAGGGCTACAAAGAATGTGCGGTTTAAAAGAAAGGAGGGGATTTGATAGGTGTTTGCTAAAAGATTTAGGAAGGTTTTTAAGGTGCAGGTAGGAGATTTGATCGGGTCCCGGTGATGACTTGGTTTTGGAGTGGGACATAATGGTGTAAAGTTCATGAGGAGTAATTTCCAGGAATATTTGGAATGGGCAAAGTGACAGGCCAGAGACGCTGTTCAATGCTTCTGAATCCAACAAGGATGTATTATTGTTTTTAAAAATGCAATCGAGGGAGTCGGCAGAAGTATTTGCTTTGTCGCTGTCATCGTATAGAGCTCCCCCATTATGTGGTATTGGCGGGTTGGGTACCTTTTTCCTTCGTAGACAGCGGGCTAGGGTCCATACCGCAGTGTCCTTATGTGAGAGTGAACTTATTTTCTAATGCCAAGTTTTTTCTCCAAGTAGTTCTAGGGCTTCTCTAGTGTTGCACATTTGAAGAGAAGTTCACAGTGAACAATGCCTTCTCTGTAATTGGCTGTTTTTGGACCACCACAGTTAATGCATTTGGCTGGGGAGGTTTTGTGTTTCTGGCATTCTCTATAATGGTGAATGCCAGCACATTCGGTGCATTGAGGTGGGAGGCCGCACGTCTTGTAGGTGTGCCCATTGCATTGGCAACTTAGGCACTGTGGAGGTTCAGGTGGAGGTCTGTATGGTTCCACCGAAGTCTTAAGGTGGAGAACCAAATTTAGCTCTAGAAATTCTTTAGAGCAGGAGGAGACCTGGAGTGGGACTTGGTAGGGCAGGAGAGGAATGGGGACGATTCGTGGGAGCTCGGCATTAGGGTTGGCACCCTTTCTGCCTCTGAAAACAGTTTGGTCGGGTTGAACGCAGTTGAGAGGTATTCTCCGCAGAGAAGCCAATGTCCGACAGAGCTTCTTCAATGTCTTTTTTTGGGATATTTGTGGGTATTCCCCGAAGGACAAAATGAGGCTTTTTGTTTGATTGAAGTTGGTACGTACCTGTATAGTATGCGTAGTTAATGGAGGTGAGTTTTTTAGTGACAGCTCTGAAGTCGGAGATGGTTTGGCATTGAACTCGAATCTCATTGCGAATGAGATTTGCCACAGGAGGAATTGTGCAGGCTTGCCGGATTTCATTTTATTTAATTTGCCAGTTGGTTATGTCGCAGAGAAAAATGGGAGGGATACGGGGTTTAGGAGGTGGAGTGGGCTGAGCTGCAGTGTCAGCATCATCACATGGGGTTTCCTTATTTTGGTCATCCTAGGGGGAGGGGGAGAGCAGGTGAAGCGGTTACATGTGGAAATTTGAAAGTATTACTGGGCAGATTGGTTTCTGAGCTTTCGTTTGGTGGAGACCGTTTGGTAGGGCTAATTGGCAGGAGCAGAGTGCTTGATTGTAGGACTTTGGGTTTGGTATATAGGCTAGGCTCTTGAGGGGATTGAGGAGGAGTTTTACTCCCAGCGCACCTTGGCAAGTGGGCTGACGAACTGGGGGGGTCCTGCTCCAGGAGCGTCTCGCCTTATATAGCATCGCGCCTTTGGGGGGATGACATTACATTGGCAAAAGTAGTGAATGAAAATCATACAAAAATAATAATTAAAAAAACATTCATCTTCACATTGTTTACTTGTGAAATTCGTAACACTACATTAATGCAGTAACGTCGGCATTTTCTTAGCCTGAGTGTTCGTAAAAAAGTCATAGAATTACAGCAAACATTAAAATATAAGTACATATGACTAGGGTTAAAATGAAGGAGCACTCCGTCTTTGTTTTCCTCTTTCCTCAAAGCTTGCACTAATATTCACGTGAGCACTATACACACCGTCTGGAATAATAGAGCGAGGAGCATGCAGAGTCCGCTTGTCCAGCCGGTCTTCTCCTTTAGGAACCACGTTAACTCCTCAATGCAGCCGTAGAAGAAGGTCATAAAGTTGAAGGACTAGCATACTAGTGACACAGTTATTGGCACTTCTGAATTTCGGTTTCCGGGCGGCGTTTGCGGCTCTTTCCCTGCGATTTTGCTTGCGGTGGGTGTGGTGGAGAGGTTTCCTGGCTCTCGGGGAATTTCCTAGGTGCTAAGGGAGTGCGGCAAGGGACCTTGGGATAGAAAGGGAGTAACTGTTGCAGGTAAATTGTCGCATCACCGAATTGGGTGGGCGCATTAGGGGCCAATCGATGTCCTTCCAGGTGTCGAGGCCGCCAGGTGGTTGTGGTCGCGACAGCAACATTGCGTCCATCGTCTTCCGTGCATCGGGCATCTTCTTCCCATGTGGAGGCGGTCATGGTCATCAAAGGTTGGGTCAGGGATGGCACCAAGTGCAGATCCTTTCCAGGGATGGGCGCATACTCGGGGGTGAATGGGATACTCCATTCTGCATCGGCGTCCAAACTGCATCTCCGCCTCTGAGAGTCCTCGCACTTGCAAGTCGGACACATCACTTCCAAAAATGGCAACTAATTTCCTCCTCTAGGGTACCATTGCTCCAGGCAGGCTCAATCCCTCTGCTGGTTAAGAATGGATTTTAGGATTAGAGGAAAGTTCTCTACTTGGTAACGGTCGGAGATTATAGGGGAAAGAGGGATTGAAGGGAGGACTTGGAGTTGCAATATAATCTTCAAGGCCTTCGAAGTTGGATGGTGATAAGGAGACACGAGCGGGTTCTTTTGGAGAGGGGTATGTTGGAGGTTGCTCGGCGTCTTGTGATGCCATGCCGTCAGCTAAAAACAGAAGTAAGGGATTATCTGGCGGTGAGGGTAAAAGGTTACGCATATGACTTAGGAGACGTCTTCCGTGTTTCAGGTCCTCTATGTCTGCGGTAACAGGGCTTCTAAATGTAACTGTATTGGAGGGTCCTCTCCAACGGGAAACTAACTTCCGTGCTTGACCACTTGGTGCTTGCTTGCTGCTTGCTGTTTCGATAAGTGAGCAATGCGAAGCCCAGTTGTTCGTCCCAATCAGAGTGGTCTTGGGCTGCATAATGGGAAGTCACGGAAGCAAAGGAATGGTGTGCATGCCCTAGACGACCATTTGAGGCGGGGTTATATGGAGAGAAGTGAAGATAGATTTTATTTTCAGTTCCCTGCAAACGTTTTTCATTAGTTTCGAAGTGAAGTTTGCACCTCTGTCTGCCAGTAAATATTTAAGCACACCGTGACGGCAAATTATGTGCTCGAAAAAAAATCCTGCTACTGTTTTAGCCGATTGATCTGGAGTCGTAAAGGCTTCATGATATCTTGCGAAACAATCTTGGCGAGTTAAACGATATTGGTTAACTCGGAGGGATAGGGTTAGTGGTCCAACAATATCCAAAACTAATTTCTCAATTGGGTAGGCGGCTTCAACCACTGGCTGTAATGGAATATTATTCACGCGTAATTTGCTCTTTTGGCATTCGATGCAATGCTGAACGTACTGGAGGGTGTCCGAATAACAGCCTTTCCAGTTGAAGTTCCGCTGGACGATTTCCACCATTTTCTCGTTTTCGCGATGATTCCTGATAGGGGATAATCGTGACAACGAGTCAAAATGAATTTCCGCATATTTTTGGGTGCACTTATTTTTAAAATTGGTCCAATCTCCGAAGGGTCAACTTTCTATAGCACATTTTCCTCATCGTAAAAGTAGCCGGACTAATTGGAACTCCTTGAACCCGTCCCATCGCTATTCTCCACGAAGTCATTCAGTTTATGAAACAGTATTGCACCGTGTCGGCCTCTTCGCAGGGTCCTAATGGGGGATTCTCGCACGAAATGAAATCTACTTCCTCAACTTTGCTGCATACAGATTCTAAAGACATCATGTGGTCAGGTTCAAATTTAATGGTCTTGTTCTCAAAATAAATCTAGCTACGATACTTTTTCATAAAATCCAAGCCAAATATGCCTTCATTGAGTGGGTCCCCTAGATTTATTACTAAAGCATCATGAGGGTAAACACGATTGTCTATACAGAAAGGTACGCGACTCTGACCGTTTGTCATCAATACATGACCTGAGGCGCTGCTCACTCACGCGCGGTCGTACGGGGCTATTCCTAATGTATCTAAAAGGAACACTCTTTCGTGAAGTATCGTGACCGCCGCGCCTGTGTCTACAAGGAAGTGACGTAATTTTCCTATAATCAGCACGCTAATCGTCATTCCTTACACTGGAGTGATGGATAGGATGAGGTCTTCCTCAAAACGCTGGTCGGGGTCATCCCGTTTCCCGAGGCCATTCGGTTTGAGCGCTCTGGACAATTAATTGGAAGGTGGCCAACTTCCTTACATATTCCGATGCATAGCGGGGGACAGTCTCGGGGAATATGTCTCCTTGCTCCGCAGTTAAAACAGGCTCGAGTTTTAGAGCTACAATCGCGAGCTATGTGGCCCGCGCACCCACAGGAAATGCATTTTGCAGCGTATCCGGTAGAGCTCAAGAGCACCACAAAAGACGAGATTCCTGCGTAATGAGCGCGCTTTATGTCCAAACCCAGGGGGGACAGGGAATTAACGTTTCTTTCTATATCGGACAGGGATGCGGTGGGTACGTTATGAGTATCTAATTTTGCGATCGACTTTAAGAGGTGCTCAAGGTTGGCGTCGTTACTTGCCAGGTTCAGGTATCGGTCATCAATAACACTTTCATTTATCATTGGCAGTGGTTCTACTGAAATATTTGTTTGCAAGGAAGTACTTACACTGTGGAATTCAGTTAAGGCGGGTATGTAATTATCTCCATCGCTGGCCGAACACCCAGATGCAAGAGTTAGGGTGCCTTGCTTACTGTTGGATAACTTGGAGTATTTTTGAGGGCAGTCGATAGTTAATTCGGTTACGCTACTGAGGCTAAAGCGCCACTTTCCAGGCGTTTCGCCCTTGATAAACATTGCAAATGGAGACTGAGCTAATCCTATCTGGCAGTTCTGCTTTATGAGTTTTGTTTTCCGGAGAAAAACGGCGATGTTACAGGAGCGGGAGTTAGGAGTTAGTATTGGGTAAGCCTGAGGACACAAGATCATGCTTTCAGTTCTACATTACTGTGAGTAGTCGTAGGGTAAGAGTACAAAGTTGCTCTGTTCCGTTGAGACGGCCAGATAAGGCGAGTCAGGCTGTATGAGGACAGATTTATTCCCACCATCGGTGGTCGGGAAAGGTAGCGCTCTCAACACCTAGAAACTCATTCCCTTTTGCGTCAACGGCAGTATTATGAGTAATTTGATGTCGCCCATCCGCCGGATCACTCTCACGCTAGCAATGTCGTACATGATCGCGATTTTGTGGTCCAGATGGCGGGGGAGCGACCAATCGGGCAGCAGAGCTCTGGAAATACTTTTCAGGATACCCTGGAACTGGCTGGGAGGGAGTAGGGAAGGTATGAACTTCCCAGCCTCGGCGAGTCGCACTTTAGCCTTGACAAGGTCTATCTCATGTTGCAGTTCAGCGATCTGGCGAGTGAGGGCAATAAAAGTGGTATGGCTGTAGCTGAAGACTTTAAAAGCGTATTTTGTTGAAGCTATAGTCTCAGTATATGCTTTGATACTCTTTTCTATATTTTTTTTGCATGAGTTCTAGGGCTTTCCCTGTCGAAGAAATCATGTCTTTTAAGTGTATTGGATGCGTTGGACAGAAATGTATATCGCGCATTTAGGGCATGTTCGGTGCGAATGGATAACCCTTCTATTTTCTTATCTAATGCTTGTATCTGATGGTCGGTCGCCGAGCCTGTAAAGTAATGCAGTCCGTAACCGACCACGTCAAACAATCCTCTGTCCTTACGAGTTGCTTCGGTGGCTCAAATTAACATTTCTAATTGCCTTTCCAAATTGTTTAAGTTGAACCGTACACTTTGTTAGATATAGCAAATCATATTAGAAAAGAGATATTAGCAAAGTGAAAAAACATGTTCGCGTTTGGTTGTGCTGTTAATTTTAAATTAATCTCATGGAATTGGGTGTTCTGTCGTTTAACTATGTCCACTGCAGCTGTTAGCTGAGGTATTATAAGGTCTATGTTCACTATCCATTCACTCACTATGAAGTACAATTGTCCTTTCGGGACGAAAAGCATACCAGAGGTCCATTATTGAAATAGAAAGAAAGACTCGTACTTTTCCACAGATTTTATTATACGGCACGACGCGTTTCACCGACTTGCGGCATCATCAGGTACAAATTTGCAAAACAGACAGAGCAAGCATATATACCCTCAGGACAGAGTGGGGGCGGGGAGGGTTGGAAGGATTTTAGGGGGGTGGGGGCTCGCAGGTGCGTTGATGGATTGTTTTGACCATTTCCAGGCTAATTTCTCGGAGAGGAGTGGGGAGGGGTATGGGAATAATTGCTCATTACAAAGTGTCGTGTTGGGGTTCACCAAGTGCCTTCTAATCTCTAATTGCTCGAGAGCGTCCATTTTAATCCTTTTGGGAGTGTGTGTAATATCTCTGGGACAAAGTCACTGCTGTGGTTGAATTCTAGTAAATGCTTGGCGAAGAGAGAGTTTTTATTCTGATTTTTGTGACACCTAGCGTGTTCCTTGACTCGTAATTTGATATTCCTGCCGGTCTGACCGACATAAACGCTGTTGCAATCCTCGCATTTCAGTTTATAAATGCCTGATTTGAGAAGGCTATCCTGGGTGTCTTTTCCATTGGCTAGAAGTTTGGAGAGGGTTATGGGTGGGTAGAAGGCTGCTTTGAGTGAGGTGGGTTGGCAGTTGGAAATCCTATATGAAAGATCTCCCAGAAACGGGATCGAGCACCACTTAAAATCTTTAGATACTGCGGGCTGAGATACGAAAATGCTTTTTATGGCCATTGCTTTTTGTTTTTTCCGTAGTAATGTGTCAACTAGTTTGAGGTTGAAACCATTGTTGGTAGCTATATTAGTGATATTCACGAGTTCAATTTTGAAGTTTTTGGGGGAAAGGGGGATGTGTAGGAGGCGGTGGATCATGGAGTGGAGGGCTGCGTGTTTGTGAGAAAAGTGGTGTGCGGAATCATTAGAAATTATATGGTCTGTTAGAAGAGGCAGAGGTATATGGAACTGTGAGAGGAGGCGGTTCTCGAGCATAATTCCTGTCGCTTGTGAGTCTGGGTCTAGAAAAGCATCTCTTAGTTTTCGTCCCAATTCCCTGAGACGGGAAGAATACTCGTTCACGCTTTCCTAGGGGCGTTGCAAACAGCTTGTGAGCATTCTTTCAACAGAGACCAGTGAAATTTTGGGAATGAAGCGCTTTTTCATTAGTTTAGAAAAAAATTCATAAGACTCAATAACGTGAGGATTTGACTTAATGAATTCGGCAGCGGTACCGCTCAGACGCAGCCGTGCTACGCTTAAGGTCTGATTCTCACTCCACCCGCTAATATGACTCACTTACTTAAGATTGTTCCTCGATGCTTACGTCCCCATCACCGTTAAAACTCGGAATTAAATGAATGTGATGTCCTGAAAATGTTTGTTGCATAGTTGGAGGGGAAACAGGGGCGCTTTCTATCATATTAACAGCAGAAGTAAAATCAATTAAGTTCGTAATGTTTGGTGATAAATCACGCTTCCAAGGCAGAGATTCGCCAAAGCGCCCATACGTGCCCTTGCCACCGAAATCCATTATTATTTAAAGACAATACGGCTAGGACAAAATTCATTCGCCATATGTTAGCAATATAACCGATTCTCGTTAATAAAAAAATGGGGTTAGTTTCCTTTTGGCATTACGCGTAACTACTTCTTAAATCAAAATTCAATCAAACGAATGAAGTATGATGGACGGAAGGCAAGTTGCATTTAAATAAGCCGCTCCAAGACTCCGCCACCCCACACCTGACACCAATATGTCGCGTGGACATAGTAGGGTTGGGTTCGTGGAATCAAAGAGGGGCTTTCATTGCTATACATTTATTTGACTTACTACACAAGGAGTCCGGCCCGGAAGGAAAGAGGAAGCGTAGAGACAACAGCGGAGAAAGCAAGGTTGACTTCTAAGGGGCTCACAGTTTGATTTCAAAGCTGGGGTGATGTCGCGGGGACATAATGCTAGTTCTGATGTTTCGGAAAAGCCAAGTAGATGGCAGTCTCAATACACAATGTCGCGGGGACATGATGCTCGGACATCTAGAAGGACTCATGCGAGCTAGTGTCCTTTTCGCCGAATCCGCGATAGCAAATTTGGTGAACAGTGGCTGGACACAGTCACCCACTACCGAGGTTAACCTGCTCTCTCCCCTTCCGCTAATGATACGGAGTTCGGCGCCCGGTCTTTGTACCCGGGAATTCATATATAAACCCCGAGCGCCCCAAGCAAAGCAGGGCAGTGACTGAAGACACAAAAGGTTGTGGAACTCTCTTGCGGAGGCCGAACCTGCTGCTGTCTCTATGCTTCCTCTTTCCTTCCGGGCCGGACTCCTTGTGTAGTAAGTCCAATAAATGTTTTGCAATGAAAGCCCCTCTTTAATTCCACTAACCCAACCCTGCTATGTCCACGCGACAAATGGAGTAAAGTTCTTGAGAAGTAATTCCCGGGATTATGGGGAATATGCAAAGTGACAGGCCATGGTCGCTGTTCAACGGTTCCGAATCCAACGAGGATGTATTATCGTTTTTAAAAATGCAATCGAGGGAGTCGGCAGAGGTATATGCTTTGTCGCTGTCATCGTATAGTGCTCTCCCATTATGTGGTATTGGCGGGGTGGGTACCTTTTTCCTTCGCAGACAGCGGGCTAGGGTCCAAACCGAATTGTCCTTATGTGAGAGTGAACTTATTTTCTCTTGCCAAGCTTTTCCCAATATTTTCTAGTTTTGGATGTTACAAGGTTTCGAAGTGCACAGAACCGGATTTTATCTTGGCGGAGATGAGTGCGTTGCCAAAGGGCTCTGGCCTTGTTTCTAAGTGAAATTAGGCGCAAAATGTCCGGAGGTAGTGTGGCACCAGCGATGGAGGCCGGAGAAGGAGGGTAGCGAGATTGATGAATGATTTTGGTTATGGTGCTTGTAAAATCTTGAGCCGCTTTCTCTATGCTGTCTGGAGTGCTAGCAGGAGATGGGACAAGTTTAATGGCCAAGCAGTTTTCTTTAAATAGATTCCAGTTAACTCTTCTAGTTGTATGAAGGAGGGTAAGAACATAGTAAAATATGGGGCAGTGGTCCGAGTCTGAGTTATCTAGGTTAAGGATTTGGAATGCGATATCTGCGGATAATAGAACTACATCCAGGATATCGGAGGAGTGGGCGTGAGGGTAGGGAAAGGCGGTGAGTGAATTGCGATATTTTTGGTAAATAGGAGCTTATGAAGGGCTCGCCCTCGTGTGATAGTGGTTTTGCAACCCCAGGCAGAATGTTTGGCGTTTAAGTCACCACCTTTTATGAGCTTTGGGTGCAGTAGGTATGAGAGCGCTGATAAGCCAGGGGCGTCTGACTTTGAGGATGAAGGTGGAAAGCAGGCTGACCAAATGTTAAGGGTCCCAGTAACTCCTTTTATTGCTATTCCAGTGAGTTCCAGTTTTTGGGTGGGTGGGGGTTGAAGTTATGTAAAGAGTAGGGTAGTTTTGGTTAGGATCATGACCCCGCAACCAGGATCATTGGCTCTATAAGTTTAAGGTTACGGGTTCGAGACTCAAAATTTCTGTGCGATCCTACACCTGACACCAGAATAATGTCGCGTGGTTGGCGACACAACAGCCACTCTCAACAAATACCTTGACAATCTACATCTTGCACTCCTCAAATACGGTTACCCAGAAAAGCTACTAAAAAAATAAAATGCACCACTCGACCCGACCACACACACCACACAATAACAAGCTCACATTTGACGCAGGACTCAACCTTTGCGCCACCTATTTCCCCGGATCACACAGACTGAAAACCTTTCTTGAAGAACTATCTCCTATTTGACATGACAATGACGCGAACTCATCCTTACTACCCCAATGCCCATGTCATGCAAACAGACGACCCGCCAATCTCAAAAACTTTCTTAGATCCACCAACCCTTTGGCACCCCCCCCGTGACAAATTTCCTGATATTTCCCCTACTTGCAACCATCCCCGATGTAAAACCTGTCTTCTTATTAGGTCAACTCCCCACTCCCTACATTCTCTCATTGCCCCCTCACCACGTTCCCACACTAATTGCCTATCAAAAAACATAATTTATCTTTCTTCATGCAAACATTGCACATCCTTTGACAGAGGCAAATGCATTACCACCTTATCTATTCGAATGAATAATCACCGGTACTCCTGCAATTCTTCCTCACTCTCTTCTCTTCCTATCCCTTCACACGCCAATTCCCACAACCTTTCATTCGACCAGCCTTTTGCCCATTACTGTGCCGCTCGTGTGAAATTTTCCGTACAATCGTTATATATATATAAAAATAAATATCTCACCGTCCGTCCTACCTTAGCGTCTGCCACATAGACAAATATTAAACAATTGAACACGGGTGAAAATGTCATCGTTCTTAAAGGGGCATGCATACCAACATAATAAAAACAAAATATTGACTATCGGACTGTCCAAATCCGCGAAAAAAAAACATTTCCCGTTATTTTCTGAACACACAGCTCAGTAGACAGTTATATCTAAATGTGTCACATTAACTAACATTCAACAGGAAGAAATGTTAGAGTTCCTGAAATTTGACATGATGCAAGTCCTATTAATTAATGTTTAAATAAATTTTCATCGTATTCTTAATGAAATGAAACCAAAACTGTTTCATTCGTTCTTACATAATATTAATAACTACTTACAGTTGTATGAAGTCCTAAAATCGCAACCATAAACTAACCTGGCGGTATTTTGAATGATGGGTACGGTATTCACTAAGTCACGCTATCACATTATGCATGAGAATAGTGGTCACTTTATATGATGATTCAATCACTTCCAGCTCCTCGGTCCAATCCCTTTTTTATTCATAATATCTGGGATTTTACACATCCTCTCAATGCCCAGTTTCCTATTTTATTTAAATTCTGAATTAATCGTCTGTGTAAAGAATTATATAAAAAAAAAAAATTGAAGGCACGAGGTTTGGCTGAAAACCAAAATCCACACACGTGCTTGTAGACTATGAAAAAAAAATTACCTCTAGAAGCACTCCTGGTCAGTAGACATGTGGAAGCTGCATTACCTCTCAACAGGCATGCTAAGGTTTGAGGTCGTTAAACTATTCATACAGTGTATTTCGAGAAGCGGATGAAGTATGGAGACATGTTCTAGTGTAAAAAAACAAAATGACCTCCATAAGCAATCCTGGCCTCTAGGCTCTTGGAAGTAACATTCCGAGGCATGCGAAGGTATGAGAGCGTTGCGTTCATTTGGTGTATTTTGAGAAGCGGAAGTTTGGATATGTGTTCTAGTACTACAAGCAAAATGCCCTTCAGAATCACTTTTAGTCTTGGCATATGGAAGTAACATTCCCCTCCAACACGCATGCCCAGGGTTGAGGTCGTTGCATACTTCCAGATGGTTTTGAGAAGCGGAAGTATGGAGACTTGTTCTAATTCTGGAAAATGAATGACCTGTAGATGCACTCTTGGTCTTCAATCGTGGAAGTAACAATCCCACACATTACGCATGCCCAGATTTGAAATCTATGCAGTATTCATCCAGTGTTTTTTGAGAAGCAGAAGTATTAAGACTAGTTTTTTGTAGTATTACAAAAACATGACGGTTAGAATGACTCCTGGTCTGGGCACCAGAAAGTAACATTCGCCCAAACACGCCAGCCCAGGTTTGAGGTCGTTGTAATTTATATTCAACCAGTGTATTTTGAGGAGGGGAAGTATGGAGATATGTTCTTGTAATAAAAAGAAAATGTCCTTCAGAAGCACTTTCTGTCTTGGCATATGGAAGTAACATTACCCTCCAACACGCATGCGCAGTTCTGATATCGTTTTATTCATCCAAGGTATTTTGAGAAGCGGAAGTTTGGAGACGTGTCCTAGTACTACGAACAAAATGACTTTCAGAAGCACTCCTAGTTTCGGCATGTGGAAGTAACATTATTCCACTACACGCATGCGCAAGTTTTAAGTCGTTTCATTCACCCAGTGTATTCTGAGAAGCGGAAGTATAGAGACGTGTCCTAGTACTACATACAAAATAACTTCCAGGAGCACTCCTGGTCTGGTAGCATGTGGAAGTAATATTCCCCCTCTAACACATTTGCGCAGGTTTGAGGTTGTCACGTTAATCAAGTGTATTTTGAGAAGCAGAAGTTTGGAGATTTGTTCTAGCGCTATGTCAACACGATTTAAACCTTGCTCTGGTAAAATTTTCAAATGCTGGAAAAGTGATTCCTATTGAGGTTTATCATCGGTTAAGGGCCCTTTATGGAAACAATGCTGGCCATAGGTGAGACGAGGGGACGTGTTCCTGCTATATGTCAGCATGGCGAATTTAAACAGGGCAACTTATAGAAGTGACTCCTACTGAGATTCAACCGTCGTTTTAAAAAGGCTGTTCATTGCGATGATGATGCTGTATGTAGATCTACTGTTAATGGATGGGTGGTAAAATTTCGTGGTTGTGAGCCTGGAAAAGCCAATAATTGGTCAATGAAACCGGCAGCGGACCTCCGATAACTGACCCACAGGCAATATAAACATCGCAAACTCGTCATTGAAGATTTGATTGAAAATGACCAAACGCGAATCACTGATATCAAAAGCATATATCGCAAACCATATTTTTAGAATACAAATACTGTTGTACGTGTCGGCTTCATAATTGAAAATTTGGGACATTGTAAAGTCTGTGTTCACGATGGGTTCTCTTAAAGAGAAGAAACAAAATCCTCCTTGATCCCTTATGCGATCTTGTGCCATGCTATTTTAGTTTTTTTCCCTCTGAACTCAAAAGAAACCTCAAATGGTAATCAATACACCTCGGACGATGAGGAGGCTAAGGCAAAAATTTGATAACAGCACACTGTTTAATCTCGCCATGTAGACATATAGCACACACTAGAACACGTCTCCATACTTCCTCCGCCCCTCAAAATACACTGGATTAGTGTAAAGACCTCAAACCTTCGAATTTGTGTTCGAGAGGGAATGATACTTCCACAAGCCCATGCCAGGAGGAACGTGGAATGTTAGGACAATGATTATGACGGGTAAACTGGAGAATATTAAGCGAGAGATAGAAAATGGAAGAATAGATATTTTAGGTCTATGTGACGTGAGATGGAAGGATAGCGGGGATTACTGGAGTGATAATTATAAAATAATATACAGCAGCAGGGACAACATGCCATGAGGGGTTGCCATAATATTAAATGAAGAGGTAGGAAGAAGCATAGTAACATAGAGCAAGTAACGGATAGATTATTACTAGCATAGATAAAAGCAGAACCGACGAACTTGGTTATTATTCAGGTATACATGCCACCGATCAACCATAAGGAAGAAGATGTCGATAGGATATACGATCAGTTAGAGGGCATAATCGCGTCTATTCCTGCAGGGAAACATTTGATAGCGATGGCGGATTTGAATGCAACGGTAGGCGAAGGAAGAGATAGTGATTAGGTGGGGGACTACGGTTTAGGCACGAGGCATGACCATGGTGAGAAAGCACTGGAGTTCTGAAGGAGACAGGGGTTAGTCATCACCAACACTTGGTTTAGACACCACAAAAGATGCAGGTATACATGGAAAATGCCAGGTGACTCAGAAAGTTATCAGCTAGATTATATCCTGGTAAGACACAGGTTTAGGAACAGTGTGTTAATTCGAACAGCTATCCGGGGGCGGATGTGGACTGTGACCACAATTTAGTTGTTATGAAATATAGCACGCGTTTCAAAAAGATAAGGCAGGGGCGGCAAGTTAGAAAATGGAATGTAGAAGCAGTAAATGGTTTGAAAAGGAAGGAGTAACAACAGGCGGTAGAGGAAATCATGGAGGATAATAAAGGCTAAGTACTATCGAAGAAAAATGGGAAACTATCATGAAAAGGTTATTGAAAGCCGCAAAAGGCACTATTGGAATCGTTAACGCTAAAAGGACTAGAAAACCATGGATCTAGGATGAGATGATTACAAAGTTGGATGAGGGGAGAAAATGGATGAAAGCTTTCCTTGAAATGAAATGATTTTATTTATCCTTTTTAAGCACGTACGGCTGGGGGAGGGAAACAAAGGAATCCCCAAAGGTTCCCAATTCCTCCAAGGGTCCTCTTTGGTACCCACCCCCTGCATAAAACTCCTCAGGAAAGAACAAAGGGAAAATTCTTAATCTCGTTGTTTAAGGCAGACAAAATATGCATTCCCGGGAAAAACCGGTGTCGTCTGTATGCGCATTTCCTTTCATGGTGCCGACTGCCAACCCCACTTGTACGTCAACACCGTAGATAGGAGCAAGAATTCATGTGTGACAATTACTTGACGTGTTTTTTTGATAATCAGGTAGACGCCGCCAAGCCATGGAAATTGTCTTCTTTTAAATAACAAAAAAACGGATCTTATTTGGATTCCATCATTTGTACTTCAAGCATTTGTACTTCAAGTTCTCTGATATCTATGTGAACAGGGGAGACTTGCACTTTCACAAACTCAAAGGGCAATCAAATATTTGGCGGAGACAAGTTACACAAAGATTGTGAAGCTGGGAACATAACGCTTTATTTAGTTGGCACAGGAAAGTACGCAGCAATTACAGGACAATCTAATTGACATTAAGTTCAGGTGAAGCTGTAGAACACATAATTACCACAACTATTAGGGGGCAGAACGACAGTATTGTTTGATCAAGACTCGGGATGTCCCTACAGTGGACAGATTTTTTATTCCGAAGAGCAGAATAGCTAAATTATAGTGCTGCATCAAAATTTTTCTTGACTATAAATCGGGCAATATTTTTAGCCATAAACTGTCCTTGGCTCTGTGAAATGACATCGGAAGTTATTACTTTAAAGGTATCATTGATGCCATTTGAGTGTCTGGCTGCAGATGCCATGGCATTATGGCATCCCTGAAATAGCATCGACAAACGAATTGATATGCAGTAGTCATTTGTCAAAATCGTCCAACAAAACAATCTAAACATGAGACTTAAGAGTTAACTCAGGAAGTTTTAATGCACCTGATTTTTATTCCGTTTTTACTCAATGTGAAAACTTAAGTTTCAACAATTCTAAAGTTGAGCCAACGGCATTAACGAATTTATATTCGCAACATGGGACGATTATTGTCCATTGCTTTTGAGTTCTCTTGAGAATATTGAAGACTGTGATTGATGGGCAGATTGTTAAGAAAGCCAGAAAAGGGAAAGAAAAGGGTTGGGATTAAATGAAAGAAGTGTCCATTATGGAATCAATGCACAAAGATGCAAAGGTGCGATTTAGAGAAAAGGTACTATACTTTCTCCACAAATATATGCTGGCAATTGAAGATGTTCCATAGATACTATATTTTCGTTTATTAGGTATAAAGATCAAATAATGAAAAGGAAAATCAAATTATTGGACATGTGCGGAGACATACAAACGTTTGACTTTCCTTTCTCCACAAATATATAATGGCAATTGAAGATGTTTTTCTTTCTTGCAAGCAAGAAAGTCGTTTCATGATGTATCTGGGCTTCGTTTTGGTAATATAATTTAATAAATAAGTGAATGAATAAATAACCATACATGAGAAGGAGTATATAAAATACGTAAAATATGTAATTAGATTTAAGAATGCGAACCATTGCCTATTAGTGTACACGCCTGGGCTATCTTTCCATCAATGCAAGTTAATACCTCGTAGCTTCATTCTGGCTCGATTTCTTCTTTGTTTCCAAATTCCCGCGTGCTTTGATTAGGTACACTTGGATCACTGCAGAACGGATAATAATAACAATTATATGGTGACAGTTTACCGCAATGCGAATAATCACAGTAGTAAATGGGGCGACTGGATAAATAACGAAGAGAGAACGGAATTTTAGCTTAAACTTGAAAAGTGAATACTACAATACTACAAGTACTAATTAAGTACTTTTTCAGGTAACTACATTTATAATACCAAAGAATATTACCGAAGTGACAAGCTGATGACGGGAGTTTAACATTAACAAATTCAACAGCTTCACGAAGCTATATATACCCTTAGTTTTGAAACTAAGAGATTCGTTAAACTTCGGTCTACATGACTTAAAAAATCAAAAGACGAACATATCAAAACGCATGCTTTTGGCACAATTACGCGGAAATCTTTGTCGTTCTTCATTAGTATTAGGCTAGAAACACACACGCACGTCTTATTTCCGTTATTCACTTGTTTCAAAATAACAACAGTTATAACGTGCAAAAATGATACGTTTCACGAAAACATTACAGATGCAAACAATGCAATTCTCTCAGGATACATTCAGTAAAGATTTATTACTCAAATATTCTAGAACTATTTATACACCCTAATACATAGGATTTATTACGAATCTACATCTACATCTACATAATACCCCGCAAGCCGCCGCAAGGGCGTGTGGCGGGGGGTGTTAGGTCACCAACCGTAAAAAAGAAAAATACCATATGCAAAAAAACAACACGGAAAATTACACCCACAGCAGCGCACACACTCATGCAAAAATCCCTTCATCCAATACTCATGCAAACACATATACCGCAAAACAACTAAAAACTGCACCCCATGATGCAGAACGAAAGACATCCTACAACACGGAAGCCAGGACACAACAAGCAAGAAATTGAAACATCACTACCACATGAAAATGCACCACGAAACACTCTACCCCCAAAGAGTCTATAAATGGCAGGGAATGCGACCCAACGTTGCAGGTAGCAGGAATTTGCCCCCGCGGAGAGGGACGAGGGATTGAAAGGGAAACTTAAAAACAGATGAACAGAACATGAATGAAGTCATTCGGAAAGAATGGGTTATTATAGCAAAACACATAAGGTTAGTGGAAGAGCATGCATTTAAATACAACTAATTATTTTTTAGACGCTGAGGGTGGCAAGTGGAATTTTTGCTATCTATAACCCGGCAGTTGCTATCCCGTATTGTCCGTGGGAAGAAGGAGTCCTTGAGTCGGCTAGTTCTGGCATCTATTTCCCGAATTTTATATGCATGATCCAAGCGACTAATGTATGTAGGAGTACGAATAATTTGCGAGACCTCGGTGCTGAAACATGCGGATCTAAATTTATTTAATAATTTCAATCTTGCATTGAATCGTCTCTCAGCCAATGATTCCCACCCCAAATCCATGAGCATTTCGGTGACGCTTTGCGTTTTATCGTAGGAATTTTTTACAAAACGGGCTGCCCGGCGTTGAACCTTCTCAATTTCCCGAATGAGACCTTTTTCACTCGGATCCCACACGCTGCATGCGTATTCTAAATGAGGCCTTACAAGAGCGTGGTAACAACGTTCCTTGACCTTCGAGTCACTTTTTCCGACAACGCGTCGAATGAATCCCAATTTTTTATTTGCTTGACCGCAGACTTTACGTATGTGAGTCCCCCAAGTTAAGTCTTTTGTGAATGTGACACCTAGGTATTTTACCGTATCAACTACTGCTAGGTCACCTCCAGCTAATTTGTAAGCAAATCCCGTTGATCTTTTAAAGAAATTTACCACTGAACATTTATTATAATTTAGAGTCAATCCCCAGTTAGAACACCATTTAGTAATGCAATCTAAATCCTGCTCTAGAATAAAACGATCCTCATCCCCAGATATCTCCCGATAGATCACCGTGTCATCCGCGAACATCCTAATTTTACTTTTCACTTCGCGGTTCAAATCGTTAACAAAAATCAAGAAAAGCAACGGCCCGATCACACTTCCCTGAGGTACCCCCGACGTGACTCGAACGCTGTCGGAACTAGCGCCATCAAGGACTACCCTCTGTTCCCGCTCCGAAAGAAAATCTTTAACCCAACTTATGGCGCCCTTGTTTATGCCCGCGACCTTTAATTTATGAATGAGTTTACCATGTGGGACCTTATCAAATGCCTTTTGAAAATCTAAGAAGATGGCATCCACTTGCCTACCTCTCTTACCAGATACAAGTAAATCATGTGTAAATAATCCTAGTTGGGTTTCGCAGGAGCGGGTTTTCCTGAATCCGTGTTGATTGTCAATTAAAAAGTTAATATTGTCAAGGTGTCTCATTATTGAACTGACAATTATGTGCTCTAAGATTTTACAACAGATAGAAGTGAGAGATATAGGTCTGTAATTACTGGGATCCTCCCTGTCACCACCTTTAAAAATAGGCGTTATTTGCGCGGTTTTCCAAATCTTAGGTACTTTGCACTCTGTGAGAGATTTGTTAAATATAAATTCAAGGTACGGGGCAATGTTTGGAGCTAAATGTTTTATCACCCTAGCTGGTATATTTTCGGGACCCGGGGATTTGTTGGGTTTAATCTCGTTAAGCAATTTTAGAATTCCTTGTTGGTCCACTGTTATTTTTTCCATGGGTGGAGTATGTATTGTTTCTTGGAGATATGCGGTGGCAACATCATTCGAGAAAACGCTTTGGAAGAATGAATTTAAGATGTTAGCTTTACCCTCACTGTCTGTATGAATTATATTGCTACAATCCCTTAAGCAAGCCACGGTTTGTTTACTCCCATTTACTTCCCTAACATATGACCAGAAAGCTTTGGGGTCAGTGTCCAAGTGCTCGCAAAGTAATTTGCGTTTAAAGTCCAGTAAAGCGCTACGTAATTGTGTTTTGGTTTCAACTTTGGAGGATCTATATGTGTCCCATAATTGTTTATTCTCAGGGGATGATGTGTTCACGCCTGCCCTCTTTACCCTAGAGTGTAGCATTCTCTGCTTTCGGAGGGCTTTTCTAACGTCTTTATTGTACCACCTGGGGTCGCGATTTGCTTTAACGTATTTTATAGGTATGAAATCTACGATTCCTTTTTGCATGATATTGACAAATTCTGTCCAAGTTTCTTCCACGTTGACATGACTTAAGCGGGTTTTGAACTCGGGTAGTGAAGAGTTTAGTTGATTGGCAAAGGATTCAAAGTCTGCTTTATGGTAATTATAAATTTTTCTTTTTGGTTTAATGATCTTTTTTATTTCTATGTCCAAGTGGACATTAATTGCTTTATGGTCACTCAAGCCCTCATCAGTTGATACACTAATAATACGTTCAGGCGTGTTTGTAAGAAATAGATCCAATATGTTCTTTCCACGGGTGGGCATGCGTACTGCTTGATGAAGGGAGTTACTTTGAACCAGTTTTATCATGGAATTGCAAGATTCGCGATCGCGGGTCCCAGATTTAACGATATTGTTGTCCCAATCTATACCAGGGAGATTAAAGTCGCCACCAATTATGTTTATGCTGTTATTATATTTACGTGTAAAATTGTAAATTTGATCGTTGAGGGTGTGAAGTGTTTTAAAATCTGAGTCTGGAGGTCTGTAGAAAGAGCATAAATTTATGTTGGGTTGATTGGTCCGTATTAAGGTGCACCAAACACTTTCTATGTTATTATTCTCAAATGAAACTTGCCTGCTTTCAAAATGACTTTTAACTGCCACGAAAACCCCTCCTCCGGGTCTTGTATCTCTATCGTGTCGGTAAACTTTGAAATCTATTGGGAAAATTTCTTGGTCATTTATGTCATTGCACAGCCAACTCTCTGTGCCTAATACTATATCAGCGGAATGAGTTTGGATTATGTGTTCTAGATCCGCTGATTTGTTCTTGAGGCTTCTGCAATTTATAACAAGTATAGTCAAATTATTTTGATGTTGAATAACGTCCTTATTTGTGCCTGACTGTAATTTAGGACGCCTTTGTGGGGAAGTGCGTGTCACATGTCCTTCTAAATCAATGCCAGTTTTGTCGGTGACTTTTATATTTTTATTAATAATATTATACGCGCTATCCCCAGATGTTACTGACCCACTAAGTGACCTGCCCTCTATCCTAAAAAAGGCCTACAGTGGTCGAGTATCCTATCCGCTACCTTACTCGCCGCTTCCGCCGTGTAATGGACCCCAGATCGGTTAAGGGGAGTCCTGCAAGATCGGAGGGTTGGCCTCAGGTCGACGAAGGAGGCTCTTATGTCCGAGCAGAATCTCGATAGTCTCTGGTTTATGCCTACGAATACGGCACATGTCTACGTGTCAATTAACATACTGTCATGCTATTGAGAACGAAATTAGATGTTCTACAACGCTGAATATGTGGTCACAACACAATAAAAAACGTTGTACTCATGTCGCAATTGACCCACATTGATACACATATTATTCGACAGAAAAAACAAAACCCAATTGAATAATGTAAATATTTGAAATGCTTTGCTAAATGATGTGCTATCAGATATGCTTTACTGTTCTAAAAATGTTCATTCTTTCTCCAGGATTTCCAACATTGCCTGAACTATACATTTAGTACTGATTCCTAAACTGTGCAGTTCATGTGTGAATTCCACACGACTATCACACCGAACTTCGGGTTGATTACAGCTTTTATGGTCTCTCTCCCCCCTCCCCCTCTCGGCATTCCCCTACACATTTATTTGTACATTTATTCCTATTTATTAATTCCTAAATAAAATAGATTTGAGATTTTAGTCATCTTGTCAGTGGTGCAAAATGACCTTAGCCCTTGATGTACCCTATAAACCCTTAATACTACTACCAGGATAACGTGATGTAACATCTATCTGCTGGTGGGTGCCCGGTAGCTCATTTACTCTAGAAGCCCCTGTCCATCAGCTACCTTTGACATTTATATTGATGCCCATGATCCTTTATTGAGAGGGCCAATGACCCTTAGTAAAAGGAGAGGACCAAAGTTAGAATCCGCATGTGTCCACGTGGTGGTCTCTCACTACAATGTAGTCCTGAGGGAATAACTGACCATGTTTTGCAAGAATATTCACAGCCAAACTGTCAGCTATCAAGAGGGCCCTAAAAGACTTTGTCTTTTAGGGCCCTCTTGAAGAGAAAGAGAATGTAATGGCTCTTCTCTCATCTGTTCGCACTCATTGAGCTCCCTATAATCCATATCGGTCTTGTCATCAATGCACCTGATGGTTCAGGAGATCTATTATACCCTGTGGTCCCGTCAGATAAAGGGGAAGTAGGTATCTTCCATATGGACTGCTGGTCATGTGGGAATACCAGGCATTGAAAAAGCTGGCAAAGCAGCAAAGGAAGCCCTGGTCAAACTCAAAACAGACTCAGCATTGCTTCCTGAGATGGACGTCGGGGAATAAATTATAAAAGGCCAGATACCTTTTTTAAAATAAGAGGTAATTTAAGCAATAGTTAAGGGGAGGACCCCCACTTTTTAAGTAAGGTTTCCAGGATAAATAGATAAAGAACGTACTACGGCCGAGTGCATGGAAAGAAAGTAAAACCCAAAGCCGTACACTTAAGGGCACTTATAGGTGGAATATAGAAGGGGGTGGGAAAGTTATTGTTTGGCGGGAAGCCAGAAGCCCGTGACCCGTCACTCAAACAAATGATAATTAAAATAAATAGTTCTACCAATTACTCCCTTGATCAGGTATTTGCACACCAAATTGACCTTCACAAGTCGCAACCACACACCCACACAGGGTTTACGGGGCGGGAAGCCCGACGCCAGTGACCCGTCACTCAAACAAATGAAAAAATAAAATAAATAGTTCAAACAATTACTCCCTTGATCAGGTATTTGCACCACAAATTGACCTTCACAAGTCGCAACCACACACACACGCAGGGTTCACGGGGCGGGAAGCCCGACGCCAGTGACCCGTCACTCAAACAAATGAAAAAATAAAATAAAAATTATATAACACTTACTCCCTCGCTCAGGTATTTGCAAACAAATTGACCTTCGCAAGTCACAAACACACACACACACACAGGGTTTACGGGGTTGGAAACCCGGCGCCAGTGACCCGTCACTCAAACTCGGACGACACAAAAGTACAGTGCTGGAGGCCCCGTCCCGTAAACCCTGCGTGTGTGTGTGGTTGCGACTTGTGAAGGTCAATTTGGTGTGCAAATACCTGATCAAGGGAGTAATTGGTAGAACTATTTATTTTAATTTTCATTTGTTTGAGTGACCGGTCACGGGCTTCTGGCTTCCCGCCAAACAATAACTTTCCCACCCCCTTCTATATTCCACCTATAAGTGCCCTTAAGTGTACGGCTTTGGGTTTTACTTTCTTTCCAAGGTTTCCAGGTTTTTACAGGAAACCGACCTGAGCGGACAACATGAGTTTCCGTTTCTTTTTTTTAAATAATTTTGTTTATAACTATTTATATGTTTTTTATACATTGATGTATTTATCAAAATTGGATTGAGGTTTTAAATGTTTTAAAAAGTGGTGCAAAAACAACCACAGTGGTTGATGCATCCAAAAACCCCAACTATTACTGCGGGTTGGTTTCTTTGGGTAAGACCATTGCCTTTAGCTGAGAGATCTCAATGAAAATGTTGGTTAGTACGGAAGAGAGGGGTGATCCCATGGCTACACTTTCATGATATTCTATGTGCTTATCATTCCAAAGTAAGTATGAGTTCCTGAGGCAGAATTTGCGAGGTCCAGGTTAATCATTAGCTAATCCCGGTAAGGTGAGGTTTTTGATGAGTAGCATGGAGTCATCAATGGGCGTATTTGTGAACAAGGAGATTACATCAAAGGTCACCAGCATGTTGACTATTTCGACTTCAGCATTCCGAAAAATGTGAATGAAATCCATGGAAGTTTTAGCAAAAAAGTCAGTTTTTCTGGGGAAGAGTGAAGAGCATGTGCAACATATTGCACTACCTTGTGGGTTGGTGCATCGATGTTGCTGACAATGGGTCATAAGCAACATCGATGCGTTAGAACCTTAAGTGCCATCAAAGCACGCGGAAATTTGGAAACTAAGAAGAAAAAGAACCACAATGAAACTACAAGATACTAACTTGCATTGCTTGGAACATAGCCCAGGCGTGTACACTAATAGGCAATGGTTCGCATTCTTAAATATAATTACATATTTTATACACTCCTTCCCATGTATGGTTAATTTATTCATTCATTTATTTATTATATTACCAACACGAAGCCCGGATACATCATGAAACGACTTTCTTGCTTGCAAGAAAGAAAAACATCTTCAATTGCCATTTTATATTTCTGGAGAAAGGAAAGTCAAACGTTTGCATGTCTCCGCACATGTCCAATAATTTGATTTTCCTTTCCATTATTTGATCTCTATACCTAATAAACGAATATATAGTATCCATAGAGCATACTTTATTTCTCTTTAAAATTAGATCTTATTCTCAATCTAATTCGAAACCTTTCATTCTTCACTTGTTTGTTACTGTTGCCATGGCAACAGTGTCACCAAATGAACGAATCAAAAGAAACATTATTGCGCACTTCAGAAACAGCATCCTTTACACACTCACAGACCATAGGCTTTCCTTTCCAACTGAATGTCATGGAGCAAATTCTTAACGGTATGGCTTCTCATTTGCTTAAACAAGGATATGGTGTTTCAGGTTGCTAATCTTAGTGAATGTATTTTGGAAAGAATGGACGGGTGAGATCTTTTGTGAGATATATGCCTTTTAAATTTGGAGAACACCTAATTACATACACAACAATAATACTTGCTGCTGAGATAGTCATGTTTTAATTGCGTTGGGCTCTGCTTGAATTGACTGTGGTATCAATCTCTGTAGAAAATATATTTGTAAATGTTCCTTTTTGAAGTAATTAAGATCTATGTTTTTGGTAAAATTAAACGGGATTCAAGTGTCAAACGACAGCTATAAACATCGTCAATAATGTTCAGAAAATAGTATTATTTCACATGCACAATGATCAAACAATACATTGAATAAAAATCATTCAAAATGGATTGTTAAAATACAATCGTTATAAATAGGGAGATTCGATATTTAAGTAGTTAACTTAAAATTAGATTTTATTGTGTTCTGTAGTGAGGGACCATTTTATTTAATATGCTGAATCAATTTGCAAATACACCTATTAATGCCACAAATCCCTTGCTGTTGTGAAATACTCCTTTTTATTTATGGTGATTGTGACCTAAATTCATTTCTTCTTCTTCATTCTGTTCGATTGGCATTGCTTTTATTCTTGAAAATGCCATTATTTAAGGATACAAGTGTGACCTTTATATTTCAAATGCATTTAAGGTATTCACTTTCACAGCAAACCGATAATGGTTGATTATATGCAGTTTAATTGAGTACACTATGCATTTAGATGGGCTTTATTTTTATACAAATTCAGAATCAATGGAAACAAAATTTAATGAAATATTGGAGCAATGTAAGACAATAAGAAGTCTCCTTGAATTTGAGTGTTTGTGTACAATAATTAAAAAATGTTTAACATCACCAATATAATGGCATGCTCATTTAAACTGTTAAATTCTAATTAAGTATGATGAAGGATCATGCATCAATTGTCCTATGATTATGGAGAATTTAGTAAACCAAAATGTGCAAACATAATAAAATGGCACCCATCATAATTTCTGTCAAATTTCCTTGAAGAATTAGTAGTTTTATTGTAGCGTTCTTGGATTTATTTTGATGAATGCACCAAACTCAAAGGATTTCATTTCTACCTGGTCATCTCTTAATAAACAATCAGTGTTACAAAAACAGTATAAAAAACAGATAGTTTTACATTTGAATGTCCACAATATGAAATGCGCTGTAAGTTGAAGAAATTCCACAAAAAATATTATTATTTAGAATTGCCCTACCCCTCATGGTGTACAATCATGACTCCACAGCTAATTAAAAATGGTCTGCAGAAATCACATTGCGGTGTATTAGCAAGGGAGCAAAAATCTCTCTTGTGTAGTAGCAAGATTTGTATGATATGTTTAGGGAAATGACCCCATAACTCATCACTGTAATTCAAATGACATGGAAAGAAGACATGGTCAAGTGTTTATCGACACTCATTTGAAATGAGAAAGTTGGGCTTTAATCAGTTCATTACAGATCTGACTGATGTGAGTCTCCCTGTTAAGTTTCCTATCTATATTAATTCCTAGTATTTTAGAATTTTCAACATCAGTACATTTTTATATACTATAACAGCATACAATATGCTGAGTTTTGTTAGTATTTAAACCTAAATGATTAATATGAAACCTGCCTGCCTGGCCTGTCTTTGATTTGCTCTGAATCGTACCTTTGTATCTTCTAGATTTTGACATTTTTGCACACAAAAAGCATAATAAGCATATAAATTCTATGTAGGTTTAATTTTACAGGGCAAATCATTAATCATGATGATACCCAAAATAGCTTAAAGACTAGAAATTCTTCATGAAAAGATAGGCATTGAAATTATTATTGGAAGCCGAATGAGGTCATGTCTTTATGGACAAACACAATGCAAACAAGAAATTTGCCACTTGTTTCCTTCACAAACCCACCACAAACTCGAGTCCTCATGCTGACGGCATTAACTTCATTCTTCCCTGATTCTATCAAAGCATCAGAATGGCATCGGTCGTATCTAGGGTGAACCAAACCATTGAAGCTGATGAGACGTTTGACAAAAAACATAAGGTGCGCATTATTTATGTTCACTGAATAGTTAGTTTAAAGTACATTAATTAGGTAACTACCATGCAAATGGGAAACAGAAGGAAAATAGAAACCTGATTTAACAAAGTTCAAGGAAGCAACCTCTCGCCAGCAATATTCAACACATGCATCAATGGAAGAGACAAATTGAAGGAAACACAAAAATTGGGCGTCAAAGGAGCCAAGGATAAATGACGAAGCAATAAACATGCTCCGGTTTGCAGATGAAATAGCAGTAGTGACAAAAACACAAGAGGACCTGAAAGCAAATCTGAATATTATGGACCAACTACTTTGGGAATATAATATGAGTCCAACAAGAAGAAAACGAAATCCTTGTGCACGTGGAAGAAAGAAGCTGAATCCAGATATCAAAAATTGAGGAGTGAAACTGGACCAAGTGGAATCCTTCCTTCATCTACTTGTTGGGCAGTAATATAGTAACATGGGATGGAAGAAGTTCGAATGAAGTCAGGCAAAGAATAGCCCAGGGAAAGAGGACGTTCACTGGGAAAAGGCTATTACCATGTTTAAAGAATATAAGATTGCAAACAAGGAAGCAGATGGTCAAAACGTTTGTGTGGAGCATTGAATTCTATGGATCAGAGCCATGGAATAGCAAAAAGGATCCCGCAAGGATGGCCAAAAGACCAGTACATAGAAGGGCAAATTAAGAAGAACGTAAAACAGCAAACCTATCAATGGGAGATTATGCTTAATAGCAAAGAATGGAGGGCCTGCAGTAAACCAATCTTAGGATTGTTATACTGATGTTGATGATGATTTGTTAGTTAACATTTAAAGTCAAATAACTCACATTTACCCCGTGTTTCATAATAATCATTTCTATATCACAGTATCATATCTATATCATACCAAATAAATATTTTATTACTACAAACAAAACAAAAAATCCCGCATTCTCCCAACCAACCCTTCTCTTCACCTACCATACCAAGTACTTTCTCATTGGTTTTCTTCTCGGTCCATTTCACCTTCCCTATTTTCTCCACACCCACATGTCAAAAGCCTCCACTCCACAACTATCCTCCTGCTTCAATGACCACATTTCCTTATATAACTATGCACCATATCAAAAGTTTCACTAGTCTTTTTTTAATATCCTTACTCAACGTCCCATTAATCCACTCACTCCTCCTTATGAAAGCCTCTGTGCCTAGCATAATTCTTCTCCATACGTCCCTACTACTTTGACCGTGTTGGTCCAAAATGCTTCAGAGATACGTCAAATATTCTACCTGCATTAGTTTTTGCCCTCCTATTTTCATGTTTAGCTTAGCTTTTTTCTTTCTACGAAATTGCATAAACTTGGTTTTTTTAATTTTGTTTCTCATCCCATATCTGTCCCACTCAATCTCCAATTCACTCAGCAATCCTTACAACCCCTTGTCTGACTGACAAACTAAAGCTTAATTAATTTATTTTTTCATACTCCGTGTGTATCCGATACCCATGCTTGGGCTAACTTATGGTTCCTGATGAAGTGATCCTTAGTTTAATTGTGCGCAGAGAATCGCGATGAGGTTATAGCACGTGTCTTAAAATAATAATTCGTTAGGTCAGCACAGATGAGCATGTCCCACCTGTCCAAGAAAATACGGAACTTCCGATTTAAATAGGTACACCGACACATGATAATCTATAAGACACTGTCACTTATACTGAATAAATCACTAGTCCAACCGTTCAACCCCTCACCTGACACCAATATGTCGCAAGGGGGGTTTCTATGGTGCAACACAAAGGGTATCGGGGAAGGTCAGAGTAAGTATACCAAGTATTACTAAAGCAGCCGTATATTACCCAACATCAGTCATAATGCACCATTTACATAGGTATTATCAAATTATGGATGGCTAGACCATCGGTAAACCAACGCGAGTGCGGATGGAATTAAAATGGCAGAAAATTACCTGGGACAGGGTAAATGCAGGGTTGACGTGGTAACGACACGCATGATCTAGGCAGAGCCCTTGTCCCTCGGAAAAGAAGGGAGTATGGCAGGGCAGATGTGGTCACGTTACACATAACCTAGGCGGAGCCCTCGTCCATCGGAAAGGAAGGGAGTATGGCAGGGTGGACGCGGTCACAATGAAAGTAACCTAGGTGTGAGTCAATTGTTTAAATGCACGCGATTTCAAAGCCAATTAAAAATGACTGATTCCATACAGGTTCATTGAGTATATTTTATTTATTTTTATAAGCTTTATTTTCATAAAAAATTCAGAATCAATCAAAACAGATTTCGATGAAATATGAAAACAGTGTAAGACGATGAGAAGCCTCCTTGAATAATAAAGTTTGTGTTCAAAAATTATAAAATATCAATCCAATTTAAGGGCAGACTCATTTAAACAGTTATTAATTCATTTATGCATTCATTGTCATTTAATTTTGGACAATTTATAAACCCAAATTAAAAAAAACATATTAAATATTAATCTTCATTACCTCAGAATATAACATCCAGAAACGGACATATTTTCCCAGATTTATGAAGAAGGTTTGATTGCCCAATTGCTTGATGCGTGAGTGTTGTGGTGTCCGATGGATTTCCAGCAAAATCACTAATCACCACTTCCAAGATTTCCTTTGACTGCTTCTCATCCTGTTCATTTAGAGATTGATGAAACTGCTGGAATTCTTCAATGCTTTCGGGCATTAATTGATGATTACTCAATTGAACTAATAACTGTGGAAATCAAGTTATATGCTGACCACTTTACTAATTCTTTTGTTTAAAAAAAATCAAGTTTTATAGATTGGTAGTGTAAAAATACTAATGAAATTAGTGTGTTGTTTTGCATTGATCATTCTTCATGAAACTATGAGCAAACCAGTTCAAGAATGATATTTGTCAAAGAGGCAGGACATTCTCACTCCATTCTCTTCAAATGTTATGTCATAGCATAGATATGTGCTCGTCAAACACTATCTGCATTTTGCAGACAATGGTACCTTTATGAGGGATAGACATTCTTGTGTCAAGCTGAATGAAATTAGCCCTCTGCTTGTGTTTCTCAACAAAAAGTTCTCAAGTTTGTTGACACCTGAGAGGAAGATTTCTATTGATAAAAATGTTATTCTGTACAAGGAGGGGCTCTCACTGATGCAGTATGTTTCCCTGAAAGGAGCCAGATTTGGGGTGGAAACCTTTAGATTTGCTAAGCTTAAGTCTGGATATATATAGTCATTTATTATTATTTCTACAGGAAAAAGGTGGGTCTTGAAGGTCAAAGGTGGTAGAGCATTGGACTATTGACCAGAGGGTCCTGAGTTCAAACCCCAGGCAAGGCACTCAGGGTACCTGATGCTCCACTCAAGCTATGTGATTTTTTCTAGTACCAATCTTCCTGGTAAACTTTATCTGCCACAGTGAAAGTAACTGGCTCCCCTTAATACCCTGATGTGTGAATTTCACAGACTGTATAGAGCTAAGTACTGGGTGAACTCTACCATCACCCATAGAGCGACCTTCCAGCATTGATTACTGTGTTTATGGTACACAGGAAATGGTCAGTATTGAACGTGGAATATACCAATCTTCCTAACACATCCTTAGATTGTGCTAGCAGTAATGAAACCTATGCTAGGTCAAAGATTATTGCCTGACTGCAGACAACTATTACACCTCCTCAGAGCTGGCTGATTTATTGGTTTCGAAAGGAACCGATAGACATGGGACATTGAGAATTAAAAGGAAGGAAGTACTAGATGACGTGTAGGCTAAAGAAGTAAAAAAGGAGGAATTGACTGCCCTAAAGCAAGGCAAAGTGATTGCTATGAATTGGGAAGATAAGATGGCCGTCAAGTCTCTGTACCCTTTACAGTACATAATACGGAATTTGTTGAATATAAATGAAAAGGATATGGTGCTATAAAAGCCAAAAGTTGCTGTTGTGTACAATAAAACAATAGGTTGAGTAGAAAGGAAAGATCAGCACCTGACAAATTTCCCCATTATGAAAAAAGGGGGGCAATCATTATTTAAAACATTTTTCACTTGTTGGACCAGGGCACATGGAATGGATTTCTGTTGCAGAGAAAGGGTGGTGGACCAAAGGGTAAGTTCAGAATTTAGAATCAAACTAGTGGAAGATGTAATTGAGGTGTACATTGCATATGATATAACATGTGAGGGTGGAAGGCCTTCAGTAGAACCAAATCGTTGAACCTCTATGTAAGTTACAATTTCCCAAGTATATTCCACCTACAGAGAAGAAGGAAAAGCTTTGTAGGATGTATGCAGTTTGTTGTGCCAAAAGGGATGGAACAAGCAAAAAGATTGGAAAAGAAGCGGAGTGCCAATTCCAAGCATGTCAAAGCCGCTAAACACAGACATGTGTTTTTATGAACGGGAGGCGATTTTCGTATGTTTTAAAAATATGTTTAAAGAATTTGTAAATTATGCCTTATGTTTCTACGTCATTTCATTTTAATCCCCATGTCCTTTCGTCATCCTGTTTTTAAACAGAAATTAATAATTCTAAATTGTCGATGACTTCATTTGCGTGTGACTGATCCTGAGCAACTTTCATTTGCGGCTGTGTTTGTAATTTAAAATTCGAAAATTATGAAGAAATGTTGCTGTTTCTCTCGCTTTTAATACCCAAAACATTCTATAAAGATATAATTTAATTAGAATGAGCCAATTGCAACATGCCATACATCTTCAATCTTTTTCTCTTTGAATATTTTGATTATGCTGATTAAATCGTAAACAATTTCTTTCACTTTTTCCACGTTTTTTCATTGGTCGTTGTTGATGCGAAAGAGGAATGGGGGTCCTGCTACCGACCAACGAATCGATGCTTATGGACTGTACCGTTAGGTGCATCTTATACCAATATCCAGCTATGCTGATCAATGGTCGTAGGATATAAGCAGTATATGGGGGAAGTTAAGCTAGTGAGTATATTTTAGTGCAGTTTGTGACAGACTTATATTTGGAAATTATGACTGCCCATTTATGCTTGCTTTAGCACAATTGTATCTGAAATGGGGATTATCAGGGTAATCCCATAAAGGTTCTAATAATTAGTTACCAGTATTTCCTATTGCTTGTTGAAATGACGTGGCTAGGTCGCTTAGATATGTTGGAAGGCCCGGTATTTTTAGATCTGTGTGAATATCTGAGTTTCTTAATAACCAGGCATCGTTGGCAAGGGTTCGTAGAGTATTATTTTGGAAGCGTGTCATTTTCTTCAATTTGGTTGCGGCTATTGAACCCCAGGCTGGGTAGCCTTAAGATAGGTGGTCTCATAGATTTAAATAACAGTACCTTGGTGAGAAGACAAAGGGGACTGGTGCGTTTTATGAGGGTATAGAATAAGAAAGCGGCTGAATTGGCCTTGTCAAGTGCATATTGAGTGTGTGTTTGCCAAGTGAGTTTATTGTCCATTTGTACATCAAGAAATTTAGCCGATGATGCCTGGGGGATTATTTCCCTGCCATAGTGGATAGGAGTGATGTAAGGTTTCTTCCATTTTCTGGCGTAGTTTACGTTTACACATTTTGTGGTGTTAATGGTTAGTTTCCAATCGGTCATCCACTCTGCTATGCTCTTAAGGTGTTCTTGGACATTTTTCGCGGCATGATTTCTGTCAACGGAAGTTGACGCTCCAGCTGAGTCATTCGCATAGAGGTAGCTTTTGGGTTGGAAGGGAGGTCGTTAATTTAGAGGTTGAACAGGACGGGTGACAAAATTGATCCTTGAGGAAAGGCTGTGGATATGGACCGGGTAGTTGATTTGGCATTCTTAAGGGTTACAAAGAACGTGCGGTTTGAAAGAAAGCAGGGGATGGTCTTATTTAGGTATAGTGGTATGTCGGTTTTAAGCAGTTTATGCATTAAACCAGTTTGCCAGACCTTGTCAAAAGTTCTTTGGAGATTAAGGAAGACTATTTGGGTGTGCATATGATGTTGAAGCCGAAAGTGATCTGTTCAACTATTCTAGTTATTTGCTGAGTCGTGGAATGGCGACGGCAGAAGCCAGTTTGCTCATGTCTGATCAAGTCTAGGGCCGAGATTTCTTCTTGTAGCCTGTTTAAGATACATTTTTCTAGAAGTTTGCCCACGCAGGGGAGCAAGCCACTGGGTCTATAGTTCAGGATATAAGAAGGATTTTTACCGGGTTTTGGAAGGAGTATTATCATAGCTGTTTTCAATGCCTTTGGGAAGTACGATTGGGAAAGACAGGCGTTGAGGATAGAGAGTAGGTGTTTTATAAAAGATTTAGAAAGGTTTTTCAGGTGAAGGTAGGAGATTTGATCGGGTCCCGGTGATGACTTGGTTTTGGAGTGGGACATAATGGAGTAAAGTTCTTGAAGAGTAATTTCCAGGAATATGGGGAATGGGCAAAGTGACAGGCCAGAGACGCTGATCAATGCTTCTGAATCCAACAAGGATGTATTATTGTTTTTAAAAATGCATTCGAAGGAGTCGGCAGAGGTATTTGCTTCGTCGCTGTCATCGTATAGTGCTCTCCCATTATGTGGTATGGGCGGGGTGGGTACCTTTTTCCTTTGCAGACAGTGGGCAAGGGTCCATACCGAATTATCCTTATGTGAGAGTGAACTTATTTTCTCATGCCAAGTTTTTTTCCAATGTTTTCTAGTTTTGGATGTTACAAGGTTTAAAAGTTCACAGAAGCCGATTTTATCTTGGCGGAGATGAGTGCGTTGCCAGAGGGCTCTGGCCTTGTTTCTAAGTGAAATTAGGCGCAAATTATCCTGAGGTAGTGTGGCACCAGCGATGGAGGCCGGAGAAGGAGGGCAGCAAGAGCGATAAATGATTTTGGTTAAGGTGCTTGTAAAATCTTGAGCCGCTTTCTTTATGCTGTCTGGAGTGCTAGCAGGAGATGGGACAAGGTTAATGGCCAAGCAGTTTTCTTTAAATAGTTTCCAGTTAACTCTTCTAGTTGGTTCTGGTTGTATGAAGGAGGGTAGGAACGCAGTAAAGTATGGGGCATTGGTCCGAGGCTGAGTTATCTAGGTTAAGGATTTGGAATGCGAAATCTGCGGATAAGGGAACTACATCCAGGATATCGGAGGAGTTGGGGTGATGATGGAAGTAAGTAGGGAAAGGCGATGAGTGAATTGCGATATTTTTGGTAAATAGGAGCTTATGAAGGGCTCGCCTTCGTGTTGTAGCGGTTTTTCAAGCTTTTGTTTTTTTTTATGCCACTTATTTTCCATTGTAAAACTTTAAGGAAGTGGTTGTTTATTTGTGAATTAGGCCCCATTTACAAGTTGAAGAAGGGCTGGTATAAGGTCATTGGTGATGATGCTAATAAGGGTTTTATTGTCAGTAGGAGAGAGAAGTTTCGTAATTATGCTCAATAGAGCAGTTCTTATATTTGCGGTTGATGATTGGTCATTGATTGAGGGAGAGTGTTCTCCAGAGGGTGGCGGAGGATGTTGATCGGAGGTTGGGGGAGAGTTAAGAGATGATCGAGGGGTCTCCTCGATTTCGGTTTGATGGTTTTGCCAAGGGTTACGGAGAGGAGGAAACGACTGAGAATTTGTATTTAGGTTCGGTTGCTTCAAGGGCTCGTGCATGGTCTGTAGTTGCAGGGCTTCCATGCCATGCCGTCACCTAAAAACAGGGGTAAGGGATTATCTGGCAGTGAGAGTAAAAGGTTACGCATATGAGCTAGGTGACGCCTTCCATCTTTCAGGTCCTCTATGTCTGCGGTAACCGAGCTTCTAACTTTAACTGTTTTGGAGGGTCCTCTCCAACGGGAAACTTACTTCCGTGCTTGACCACTTGGTGCTTGCTGTTTCGATAAGTGAGCAATGCAAAGCCCAGTTGTTCGTCCCAATCAGACTGGTCTTGGGCTGCATAATGGGGAGTCAGGGAAGCAAAGGAATGGTGTGCATGCCCTAGACGACCATTTGAGGCGGGGTTATATGGAGAGAAGTGAAGATAGATTTTATTTTCAGTTCCCTGAAAACGTTTTTCATTAGTTCCGAAGTGAAGTTTGCACCTCTGTCTGCCAGTAAATATTTAAGCACACCGTGACGGCAAATTATGTGCTCGAAAAAAAATCCTGCTACTGTTTTAGCCGATTGATCTGGAGTCATAAAGGCTTCATGATATCTTGCGAAACAATCTTGGCGAGTTAAATGATATCGGTTAACTCGGAGGGATAGGGGTAGTGGTCCAACAATATCCAAAACTAATTTCTCAATTGGGTAGGCGGCTTCAACCACTGGCTGTAATGGAATATTATTCACGCGTAATTTGCTCTTTTGGCATTCGACGCAATGCTGAACGTACTGGAGGGTGTCCGAATAACAGCCTTTCCAGTTGAAGGATCGCTGGACTATTTCTACCATTTTCTCGATTCCGCGATGATTCCTGATAGGCGATTATCGTGGCAACGAGTCAAAATGAATTTCCTCATATTTTTGGGTGCACATATTATAAAAATTGGTTCAATCTCCGAAGGGTCAACTTTCTATACCACATTTTCCTCATCGTAAAAGTAGCCGGACTAATTGGAACTCCATGAACCCGTCCCGTCGCTATTCTCCACGAAGTTATTCAGTTTATGAAACAGTATTGCACCGTGTCGGCCTCTTCGCAGGGTCCTAATGGGGGATTCTCGCACGAAATGAAATCTACTTCCTCACCTTTGCTGCATACAGATTCTAAAGACATCATGTGGTCAGGTTCAAATTTAATGGTCTTGTTCTCAAAATAAATCTAGCTACGATACTTTTTCATAAAATCCAAGCCAAATATGCCTTCATTGAGTGTGTCCCCTAGATTTATTACTAAAGCATCATGAGGGTAAACACGATTGTCTATACGGAAAGGTACGCGACTCTGACCGTTTGTCATTAGTACATGACCTGAGGCGCTTCTCAATCACGCGCGGTCGTACGGGGCTATTCCTAATGTATCTAAAAGGAACACTCTTTCGTGAAGTATCGTGACCGACGCGCCTGTGTCTACAAGGTAGTGACCTAATTTTCCTATAATCTGCACGCTAATCGTCATTCCTTTCACTGGAGTGATGGATAGGATGAGGTCTTCCCCAACCCGCTGGTCGAGGTCATCCCGTTTCCCGAGGCCATTCGGTTTGAGCGCTCTGGACAATTAATTGGAAGGTGGCCAACTTCCTTACATATTCCGATGCATAGCGGGGGACAGTCTCGGGAAATATGTCTCCTTGCTCCGCAGTTAAAACAAGCTCGAGTTTTAGAGCGAAAATCGCGAGCTATGTGGCCCGCGCACCCACAGGAAAAGCATTTTGCAGCGTATCCGGTAGAGCTCAAGAGCACCACAAAAGACGAGATACCTACGTAATGAGCGCGCTCTATGTCCAAACCCATGGGGGCAGGGAATTAACGTTTCTTTCTATATCGGACAGGGATACGGTGGGTACGTCATGAGTATCTAATTTTGCGATCGACTTTAAGAGGTGCTCAAGGTTGGCGTCGTTACTTGCCAGGTTCAGGTATCGGTCATCAATAACACTTTCATTTATTATTGGCAGTGGTTCTACTGAAATATTTGTTTGCAAGGAAGTACTTACACTGTGGAATTCAGTTAAGGCGGGTATGTAATTATCTCCATCGCTGGCCGAACACCCAGATGCAAGAGTTAGGGTGCCTTGCTTACTGTTGGATAACTTGGAGTATTTTTGAGGGCAGTCGATAGTTAATTCGGTTACGCTACTGAGGCTAAAGCGCCACTTTCCAGGCGTTTCGCCCTTGATAAACATTGCAAATGGAGACTGAGCTAATCCTATCTGGCAGTTCTGCTTTATGAGTTTTGTTTTCCGGAGAAAAACGGCGATGTTACAGGAGCGGGAGTTAGGAGTTAGTATTGGGTAAGCCTGAGGACACAAGATCATGCTTTCAGTTCTACATTGCTGTGAGTAGTCGTAGGGTAAGAGTACAAAGTTGCTCTGTTCCGTTGAGACGGCCAGATAAGGCGAGTCAGGCTGTATGAGGACAGATTTATTCCCACCATCGGTGGTCGGGAAAGGTAGCGCTCTCAACACCTAGTAACTCATTCCCTTTTGCGTCAACGGCAGTATTATGAGTAATTTGATGTCGCCCATCCGCCGGATCACTCTCACGCTAGCAATGTCGTACATGATCGCGATTTTGTGGTCCAGATGGCGGGGGAGCGACCAATCGGGCAGCAGAGCTCCGGAAATACTTTTCAGGATACCCTGGAACTGGCTGGGAGGGAGTAGGGAAGGTATGGACTTCCCAGCCTCGGCGAGTCGCACTTTAGCCTTGACAAGGTCTATCTCATGTTGCAGTTCAGCGATGTGGCGAGTGAGGGCAATACAAGCGGTATGGCTGTAGCTGAAGACTTTAAAAGCGTATTTTGTTGAAGCTATAGTCTCAGTATACTACCTTGATCAAAAAGTTCCCGGAATAACCACCGTGTGGCGCTCCCATTGTTCCGATTTGAGTTCTGTTTTTTTTTTGTTAAATTGGTACATCTGTTGTTGATATTCCCTTTAAATCTTAGTGTCATAACTTGACATTTGCAAAAGTTACGTAGCCAAGAGTACATCTATCTCTGTGTGTGTTGGCGATTTTTTACAATTTCAGAAATGGATTTAAATTTGCAACAACGAACTTGTATTAAATTTTGCGTAAAAAACGGATCTAGTGGCGCACGGACGTTGGAAATGTTGGAAAAGTGTTTCGGCAACGATTCTCTAAAAAAACGGTCGTTTACCAGTGGCACGAGCGGTTCAGAAGTGGTCGTGAGTCAATCGAAGATGATGAACGCAGTGGCAGACCATCGACATCGAAAGTCGGTGAAAAAATTGATAAAGTAAAAGAAATGTTGGTCAATTACCGCAAATTAACCATCAGAGAAATAGCGGAGGACTTGAACATTGCCTATGGATCCGCCCAAGACATTGTGGTTAATGATTTGGGTTTCCGTCGTGTAGCATGCCAAAAGACCTCAATTTCATGCAAAAAAGAGACCGTGTTGACGTCGCAAAAGACATGATTTGCGAGGCTGAATCCGATCCCACATTCATCAAAAGGATCATTACTGGAGACGAGACGTGGGTTTATGAGTACGACACGCAATCCAGACATCAGGCAAGTGAATGGCGTTCACCAAATGAGCCGAGACCAAAAAAACCACGTCGTTTTCAGTCAAAAAAGAAGGCAATGCTGACGGTTTTCATGGATTACAACGGTGTAGTGCATCATGAATTTTTGCCAGAAGACCAGACAGTAAACAAAGAGTATTATTTGGGCGTTATGAGACGTTTGCGTGAAGCAATTCGCCGAAAGAGACCAGAAATGTGGGCAGAAAACTCGTGGATTTTGCACCATGATAACGCACCGTCGCACAGTGCTATCATTATTCGTAATTTTTTGACGAAAAATGCAACAAATACCATCCAACAGCCACCGAATTCACCTGATTTGGCTCCCTGTGACTTCTTTCTGTTCAATCGAGTTAAAAAACCATTACGGGGAACGCGTTTTAGCAGCCGAGAGGAAGTAATGGAAAAATCGCAGGAAGCACTGATGGACATACCGAAAACCGAATATAAAAAATGTTTCGAGGATTGGATCAAGCGCTGGCATAAGTGTGTTGCAGTCGATGGGGATTACTTTGAAGGGGACAATATAGATTTAGATGAATAAACTTGTAGTTTTAATTTTCTGAATAAATTCCGGGAAATTTTTGATCAAGGTAGTATGCTTTGATACTCTTTTCTATATTTTTTTTGCATGAGTTCTAGGGCTTTCCCTGTCGAAGAAATCATGTCTTTTAAGTGTATTGGATGCGTTGGACAGAAATGTTTATCGCGCATTTAGGGCATGTTCGGTGCGAATGGATAACCCTTTTATTTTCTTATCTAATGCTTGTATCTGATGGTCGGTCGCCGTGCCTGTAAAGTAATGCAGTCCGTAACCGACCACGTCAAACAATCCTCTGCCCTTACGAGTTGCTTCGGTGGCTCCAATTAACATTTCTAATTGCCTTTCCAAATTGTTTAAGTTGAACCGTACACTTTGTTAGATATAGCAAATCAGGTGAAAAAACATGCTCGCGTTTGGTTGTGCTGTTAATTTTAAATAAATCTCATGGAATTGGGTGTTCTGTCGTTTAACTATGTCCACTGCAGCTGTTAGCTGAGGTATTATAAGGTCTATGTTCACTATCCATTCACTCACTATGAAGTACAATTGTCCTTTCGGGACGAAAAGCAGACCAGAGGTGTTTGCTCCACTCAACAGTCCTATTGTCACTAGACACACAGTCGGTACGGTAAGGAGGTCCATGGTTTCTATAAGGAGGAAATTAAAGGTTAGATTAGAATATATAGTTAATGCGGTCGCAGAGCTCACATGGCGATCTCGCGATCTCATTTATTTTGTTGGATTAATTGTCTTTTCCGTCTTTTATTGAGAATACGTCGCCTACGCTTATGCTCTTTCCGCGACGGGGGGTATTCCCTCCTTTTTTCAATTCCGGCTGGGGGACGAGGCGCTGAATCTTCCAATGTTAAATTTGAACCTGCAGTTTTGAACACAATGGGGAGGGAGGGCAAGTTGGAGTTTGTGAAGTATACACCGGCTTCCACGACAGCGGTTGGTGGACTGCTTTGTCCGTCGAAGGGTGAGGAGGCAGGAGAGGAATCCCCTCCTCTCTCTTCGTTGGGCGGGATCTCCGGTGTTGAGAGACTGCGACCCGGCGTGGGTGGCGGTCCATCCGCCTGGGCTGGAGGCGAAAACGGTGGGGTTTCATCCCACCAGGAGTAGTTTCTTCCCTGGTTTGGTGACGCTGGAGCTAGACCCTCTCCATCTCCTGCGGAATACATTGGCTGGCTGCGTTGCCCTTCCCCATGCTGTAGATACCGGAAGGCACTCCAATACTCATCACCGCCACCCAGGTGTTGTCGCACGGGAGAAGGGAAGTGACCCGGTGTGGTTGGTGGTCCATCCGCCTGGGCTGAAGGCGAACGAGGTGGGCTTTCATCCCACCAGGAGTGGCCATCGGCCGCCGGAAGGCGGTCGTAGATTGGAGTTGTCTCGCCAAACGATTCTTTGATCTTCCTAGCTACCTTCTTTCTCCGTAGCAATTGTCTTACTGCTATTACTCGGGCCATACCTAATAGGCAGATACAAGGGAGGGAAGTAGGGTGAATTAAGAGCGTATCCTCCCGGGCAGGGGCCGCAAGTCATAAAATTTTTCTGACGATGGAGGATGATTTTGAAGATTTTGCCCTTGAGAAGGGTCGGTCGGTGAACCATTGGTGATTTCATCTGGCTGCGGAATGTGGACTTGATTATGGTTGGTCTGGGCGCCTTGCTCAGTCTCGAACTCGTCAATCACGCGTCCTGCTTGTGCGTAATTAGGTGGCGGTTCGGGCTCTGGTGGTTGTGGAAGCAAATTCCTGTGGTGCGCTGTCAGAATCCTCCCGTCCCGGATATTCTCAATGTCAAAGGTCACCTTACTTCTAACTTTGACTACGTTGTAGGGGCCAACCCACTTCGAAGTAAACTTTTTTGACTGCCCGGGCGTAAGTACCAAGTTGCGCAGCAACACGAGTTGCCCGTTAAGAATAGGCGGCAACCGTAAGTTCCTATTGTATTTATAATGCTCATTTTGTATGTTACGCTGGTTATTCTCTGCCGCTTGCGCGCGCGCGATTTGGAGCCGGCGTTGCAAAACGTGATCGTACGGGGGTACCTCCGTGTAACACGGTAGGAGGGGTCGTAAGACATCATCCCAAGGCATATCCAATTCCCTCCTATATAAAAGGTAAGCAGGAGTTTGCTCTGTGATTCGATGTTTGCTATTTCTGTACACAAATAATGCAAAATTTAGTTGATCGTTCCAATCCGAGTGGTCTTGGTTGACATAGTGAGAAATAACGGCGGCATAAGATTGGTGCGCCCTCTCCAGCCTACCATTGGAAGCGGGATTGTAAGGGGAGGTAAAAATTGTCTTTACTTTCAATAGATCACAAATTCGCCTCACAAGCTGTGATGTGAAATTGGCACCTCTGTCAGTGAGATGGGTGGCTGGCACCCCATGACGGGAAATGATCTGCTCTACGAAGGCTCGAGCTACAATTTCTGCGGATTGATCGATGATAGGTATGGCCTCCGGATATCTCGTAAGATAATCTTGACATGATAGTATGTAGCGATTGCTTCTATTGGATACTTTTAATGGACCAATTATATCCAAAGCAATTTTCTCGAACGGATATGACGCTTCGGTGACAGGTTGAATAGGTATTCTTTCCTTTCTTTCCTTTCGTTTCTTGCAGCTTACGCAATTACTAACGTAATTTCGAGTGTCGGCGTACAGCCCGGGCCAATTAAAATGTCTTTGCACAATATTTAATGTTTTGTCTATTCCTTGATGTCCTGCTAGGGGGCTTTCATGGCATCTTTTTAATATGTAATCTCTCATGCTTACGGGTGCACAGATGGTGTATAGTGGATCGGGGGTCTTAACGTGGACTTTATAGAGTACTCCATGCTCGTCTAAGAGATAGTTGGGGTTTCGTTCTTCCGCTAGCGTACGCAGTGGTCGAAGTTCCGGACAAATTGACTGTTCTTGCGCAATCTTGGTTTTATCCCAAACTGGCTCGTATTCCGTGTCTTGATGGAGGGCATTTACTATTGGGTTCACTGCGCGGGAGAGAGCGTCTACGTGCGGAATATCTTTTCCTGCTTTGTACTTTATTACAAACGAGTATTCGGTGAGCTCCATTAGCTATACTAGTCCACCTAGCCAGTCTGGGTTTCGGCTCGGAAAGGGCAAGTAGCCATCGGAGCGGGCTATGATCAGTGATTAAAGTGAACGGACGGCCTAAAAGATATACTCTGAACTTTATAATCATATGTACGACCGCCAAACACTCAAGTTCAGTGGCGGAGTATGCTTTTTGCTGCTGTTTCAACTGCTTGCTGGCGCATGCTATCATATGCTCGCCGTCTTCAAAATTCTGCGACAGCACTCCTCCAATCACCACGGAAGAAGCGTCAGTGGTCAAAATGAATTCTTTCGAAAAGTCAGGGAATCGCAATACGGGTTGACTCGTGAGACAAGCCCTTAATTTTTCAAAAGATTCTTGTTGCTCTCTTTCCTAAATAAACTCCGTATCCTTCCTTGTTAGCGAGGTAAGAGGACTCGAAAATTGAGCAAAATGCAAAATAAATTTCCTGTAATATCCCACTAACCCAAGGAACGATTGCAGTTGCTTAACGTTACGTGGTGCTGGAAAACTGCTTATTGCATGTATTTTTTCTTCATCGGGTTCCAACCCACATTTTTGTGGTTTCAGTTTCAAATTCGCTTCCCTCAGTCTTGAAAAAATTTCTCTCAAGCCTAGTATGTGTTTTTCCATGCTCTCATCATCCCGTAAAATGTCGTCGAGATGGAACAAAACTCCTCGATTGATCATTCCATCTAGTACGGTTGTCATAAGACACATGAATGTGGAAGGCGCGTTCGAAAGGCCGAATGCCATCCTGTTGCACTCGTAGTGCCCGTCTGGAGTGCTAAAAGCGGTTTGTGCCCTGTTTTTTTCGTCTACTTCAACTTGCCAGTAACCTTGAGATAAATCTAGGCAACTGAAATATTTTGTCCCTCCTAACTGATCGAATATTTCGTCCATATTTGGCAGTGGAAATACTTCCTTTCTAGTGACGGCGTTCGGAGCGCGATAGTCAAAGCAAGGCCTATACTTGACAGGTTCTCCTGGAACATGCTTTTTCTTTACTAGAATCAGAGGAGCAGACCATGGACTGGTAGATGGAGATATGACTCCCTGCTCAAGCATATCCCCGATGGCCTCCTTAAGAGCTTCACTTTGAGAGTGAGGGACGCGATATGGAGCCTTTTTAATGGGTTTGGAGTCTCCTACATCTATGGTATGCTGTACCAGGTTGGTGCATCCCAATTTAATATCCCCGTGGATAAAAATATTTGCATACTCTAGTAAAAGTTGCTTTAAAGAGTCAGTCGCTTCATTTGGAGTATCAGAAAACGAGAATAGTGGCAGTAACTCAGCGGTGGAGTGGTGCTTGGGCCACATTTCTGGGGTTTCTGTTTCAATCGAATTTACAGCTAGTAATTCATGACTTTCTGAAAAAATGTTGAAACTGTATAAGGACCCTTTTCTTAACATCTTTGGTTCGGGCCGTGTGTTACACAACAACAAAGGTATTACACCATCGGGGGAGACGGTTGCTAGAACTGGAAGTATTAATACATCTCCCTCCCTTCCCTGAATAATGATATCCTCGCCATAATAGTCCTGAATCTTTGTACTCGTCAACATAACCGAGCGTGGAGGAATTTTAATTGGTTAAACAAATGTAGCTTCATGCGACGCTTTCTCTTGCGTACAGGTTACTCGTCCTTCTGTCCCGCAATTACTTTCTGCATGGACTACGGATGGATCGCTTTCAACAACTGACGTTTTACATTCGCCTTTCTGCCCAACAGTTATATTTGCTCCATTAAAAACTTCTCGCGTACAGGTTACTCGTCCTTCTGTCCCGCTAGAGTGAGTGGCCTCAACCAAGACATCTTCAGTATCCCCAAAAATGTCCCCAAGCAAACCGGTGCTTGTGACTTCGATTCCTGACGGCACTAATATATCATCACTCAACTCTTCCCAATTAATATTAAGCGAATCATCAACAGCCACGAGTCCATCATTCACTTTATCCTTTGAGCTCCTGCTGGCGTTATCCTCTTTGAAAGATTCATTACTCGGTGTTTTAGGCACTGCTTGGATATCATCACATGAAATTATGTCCTCTAAAAATACAGCGGAAATTTTCTGTTTTGAGTAACATGATTTTAACATGGTTTCGTGCCCTTCTGTTATTTTCATTTTACCTTCTCCGCTCGAAATGCTACTTCCGTATTTTACCATGAAGTCTAGTCCAAGGATACCGTCATACGGTACTTTCCCTAGATTTGCAATCAATGTATCGTGAGGGTAAACTTCTCCATCGATAATGAAAGGTATGTTGCATTGCCCTACTGTGGCGAGCGCATGGCCGGAGGCACTTCTCTCAAAGGAGGAATAGTCGTCAATTTTTAGGTTTCCAAAAGGGAAATTTATACTCTGCATAATACTCACAGCGGCACCGGTATCCACTAAAAAGGAATACACTCTACCTAGTACTGTAACCGAGACCGTGAAGCCGACTTCTGGTGCTACGACGAGCACTAATTCGTCCCCGACCTGCCGGCCGGGGTGGCCGCGTTTCCCTGATCTCGTTTTTGGTTGGGGGTGGGACAATCTATCGGGCGATGACCCGCTTGCTTGCACACGCCGCAAATCATCAGACGGCAATCTTTACTGACATGGCTCCCTTCCCCACAGTTATAACATGCGCGGGGTTTTGTACGGCAATAGCGCGCGATGTGCCCCACCTTTTTACAGTAATTACAAGTCCGAGCCGCATTAGTTACGTTCCCTCCACCCACCGACAGTGTAGACTGTGAAGGCTTCGTGTTTACATTTGTCTGGATTGCGTGCACTTGATCCGAAAGACTAGGGCTCACAGTGGGGTTTAAGATTGGCTCGAGATGGGGTTGAACATGACTCGTTGTGAAATATCGTGTCGGGTCACTGTACGAAAAGGTTGTCGGTGTCTTCACGTTAGGACTGCGCACGGGCATACCAAAGTCATGGTTCTGCAAGAAGTTTACTTCCCTAACGCCTGAGTAATTACGAGCATTGAATTCCTCTAGGTTAGCAAATTCCTCAGCCTCTTGCATGGTTCTTGGATTGCGCACTAGCACGAATCGCCCAATTTTTCCCTAAGTCCGACCAAGAACTGTGAGAGGAGGCGGTTGTCGAGCATAATTCCTGTCGCTTGTGAGTCTGGGTCTAGAAAAGCATCTCTTAGTTTTCGTCCCAATTCCCTGAGACGGGAAGAATACTCGTTCACGCTTTCCAAGGGGCGTTGCAAACAGCTTGTGAGCATTCTTTCAACAGAGACCAGTGAAATTTTGGGAATGAAGCATTTTTCATTAGTTTAGAAAAAATTTCATAAGACTCAATAACGTGAGGATTTGTTAATGAATTCGGCAGCGGCACCGCTCAGACGCAGCCGTGCTACGCTTAAGGTCTGATTCTCACTCCACCCGCTAAGATGACTCAGTATCTTAAGATTGTTCAAAAAATCCTCGATGCTTACGTCCCCATCACCGTTAAAACTCGGAATTAAATGAATGTGATGTGCTGAAAATGTTTCATTTAAAGTCAAATAACTCACATTTACCCCGTGTTTCATAATAATCATTTCTATATCACAGTATCATATCTTTATCATACCAAATAAATATTTTATTACTACAAACAAAACAAAAAATCCCGCATTCTCCTCTATATCAGGTACCTCTTCAGCTCTGAGTACTTTTTTCCTCCCTTCATCCCATCCAACATCCTTATCCTGTTCCTTTCCTTTCCTTGCTTGCCTCACATTCTCCCCTCTATTACCATCTTGAACAGTCCTCTGTCGGTCAATATGCCCTTCATCCATTTTTACTGCCTCAATAGGATTTCTCCCAACAAACCCCTCTCTTCACCCACCATACCAAGTACTTTCTCATTGGTTTTCTTCTCGGTCCATTTCACCTTCTGCATTTTCTCCACACCCACATGTCAAAAGCCTCCAGTCCACCACTATCCTCCTGCTTCAATGACCACATTTCCTTATATAACTCTGCACCATATCAAAAGGTTCAGAAGTCTTTTTTTAATATCCTTAGTCAACGTGCCATTCATTAACTCTCTCCTCCTTATGAAAGCCTCTGTGCCTAGCATAATTCTTCTCCATACGTCCCGACTACTTTGACCGTATTGGTCCAAAACACTACCGAGGTATGTAAACTGTTCTACCTGCTCTAGTTTTTGCCCTCCTATTTTAACGTTTAGCTTAGCTTTTTTCTTTCTAGAAAATTGCATAACCTTAGTTTATTTAATTTTGTTTCTCATCCCATATCTGTCCTACTGGATTTCCGATTCACTATGGAGTGCCTCATGCTCTTGGCTGACTGAAAAACTAAAGCTTGGTCGCCAGGAAACCTAACATATTTTACGAATTCCCCACCCACCTTCATTTCTAGCTCCAATTCTTCTTATGCCTCATTAATCATTTCTTCTGCATACAGGTTGAACAGCAACGGTGATAGTGGGCAACCCTTCCTTACACCTCTTCCTAACACTGCCCAACCGGACTCCCCATTTCCCACTGGTACCTGAGCATCCTGAGACATGTACAGGTTGCGGATTAGCCTCCTTTCCCTCCAATCTATTCCTCTTTTCTGCAGAATACTGATTAGTTTTTCCCAATTCACCATATCAAACTCTTTTTCGAAAATTACGAAACAGGCAAATACCTCCTGGTTGTGTTCTATATTCCTCTTGAATAATAATCTCATTTCTGCAACGGTATCACGCGTACCTCTCCCCTTCCTAAACCCAAACTGATCATCTCTAAGTAATCATTTGCCCTACTCTCTATCCTTTGGTTTATCATCCTGAGAACAACTTTAGCTGCGTTGGATATCAAACTTATCATCCTGTAGTCCTCACATGATGTAGCTCTACCTCCTTTGGAATAGGAACTAAAACTGATCTCACATAGTTTTCCGGCCAGATTCCTTCCTCATAAATACTACGGATCAGCCCATAAAGCCTCTTCCTCCCACATTTTCCTAAGCCTTTTAAAATTTTCGCGGGAATGTTATCAACCCCGACGGCCTTATTTAGTTTCATCTCCCTTAATGCCCTTCCTATCTTATTGTTTAGTATGCCTTGATCTAAACTATCTTCTTCTACGTCATGTTCCTTTTCTGTGTCTAACTTTTTTGGTCTAAGCTCTTTACTACACAGTTCTTCTATATATTCTTTCCATCCCTCTTGGATATATCTTGCGTCAACTTTCATCTTACCCGCCTTATCTCTAACTGCTATCGTTAATCTTCCTTTCTTACTTCCCGATAAAGATTTAACTTTGCTGTACAGCGCACTGATTTCCCCTTTCCTTTGCAGACTTTCAATATCATCGCACTGCGTCTTCCACCATGCTTCCTTTGCTTTATTTGTTGCCCGTCTCAATTTATTGTTTAATTCTTTGTACTTCATTTTGCCTAATTCTGTATTTAGATTCTTTCATTTTTGCCGCTCATCCATCTTTGTAATCATCTCATCCGTGATCCATGGTTTCCTAGTCCTTTTAGAGTTAACGGTTCCAATAGTGTCTTTTGCGGCTTTAGACAAGCCTTTCTTAATACTTTCCCAATTTTCTTCAATATAACTTAGCTCTTTACCATCCTCCATGATATCCTCTACCGCCTGTTTGTATTCCTTCCTTTTCAAACCATTTAATGCTTCTACATTCCATTTTCTGACTAATCGCCCCTGTCTTATCCTTTTGAAACGTACTCTACATTTCATAACCACTAAATTGTGGTCAGAGTCTGCATCCCCCCCCGGGAAGCTGTGCAAATTTATCACACTGTTCCTAAACCTGTGTCTAACCATGATATAATCTAGCTGATACCTTTCTGAGTCACCTGGCATTTTCCATGTATACCTGCATCTTTTGTGGTGTCTAAACCAAGTGTTGGTGGTGACTAGCCCGTCTCCAGCAGAACTTAACTGCTTTCTCCCCGCGGTCATTCCTTGTGCCTAAACCGTAGTCCCTGACCTCATCACCATCTTTTCCTTCGTCTACCGTCGCATTCCAATCCCCCATCACCATCAAATGTTTCCCTGCAGGAACACACGCGATTATGTCTCCTAACTGATCATATATCCAATCCGCCTCTTCTTCCTTATGGTTGCTCGGTGGCATGTATACCTGAATAATAACCAAGTTTGTCGGTTCCGCTTTTATTTTTTATTATTTACTAGTAGTATTTTATCCGTTACCTGCTCTATGTTGACTACGTTTCTTCCTACCTCTTCATTTAATACTATGGGACCCCTCGTTTGCTCTCGTCCCCGCCGCTGTATATTATTCTATACTTATCACTCCAGTAATCCCCGCTATCTTTCCATCTCACCTTGCATAGACCTAAAATATCAATATTTCCCCTTTCCATCTCTCGCTTAGCATTCTCCAATTTCCTTTTCCTCATGATTGTCCTAACATTCCACGTTCCTATTCTAACTAATTTGGTCTTCTTCTGCTGTGTTTTCTCTCCTGCTGCTACCGGTTTTCTCTAGCAAGGGTTTCGTGGGATGACGACCGTGGAAGCCTTGCCTCCCCCGCAACCGGGTACGACACACGGCCGATTCGGCCGAGCCCCATAGTTGCACGGACTCAAAATCTCTGTATAGTCCAACTTGTTAATCTAGGGAATGATAATTGAATTCGTTTCCCGTTGCCTTCCTCAATAGTGTTTTTAATGTGACACCATTACTTATTGGCCGCCCCACTTGGGTCTAACGCCATTGCAGCCGCCTCACTGAGGAACAGACGCTGCGTGGACTACCTTTCGTCTGGCTGCTAACCTTCGACCTATCTGGCATGGGTGACCCTACCAGGAGATATAATTATTTCTCCTGCCAGCACCGCTCTAGGGGTCATCGGAACGCACAACCCCTTCCACCACGTCAAGGTTGTAGTCCGAGTAGGGATATATATATATATTATATATTTAAATCTATATATATAAAGGAGAGTGTTTGTTTGTATGTATGTAATTTGTTTACTTTTTTGCTGTCATAGAAACAGCATTTTTCCAACTATGCCAGTAGGATACTTTTGCAAGAATACTATTATATTCAGAATTGCCGAGATATTATACGTGGAATACATCAAGGAAAGTCTTTTGTAGAAGAAAAATGGGCAACTTTGATCCTGAGTATAATATTTATTCATGTGACGCATTGGGCCGAGTCTACACAGTCCATCCTAACAACGCCGAATGTTATTTTTTAAGAATGTTTCTACATACCATTAGAGGACCTCGCTCATTTGCAGAATTAAGAACGGTAAACGGAGAAATATGTGAGACATTCAGAGAAGCTTGCCAGAATTTAGGGTTGCTAGAAGGAGATCAACACTGGGATGACTCATTGCGAGACGCCAGTTTGATTTCTCTTCCAGGACAAATCCGAATTTTGTTTTCCATCATAATAACCTCCTGTAATCCATCTAACCCAAAAACATTATGGGAAAAATATAAAGAATCAATGAGTGAGGATATACTGGCTAAAGTTCGAAGTGAAAATCCTACATTGGATATTACGTTTAACTCCGACATTTTTAATAAAACTTTGATTATTTTGGAGGAAAAGTGTATCACCATGGTTAACAAGACTTAAGTGGAACTCGGTCTTTTTGCACCTGTACAAGATCAACAGGGTGTATTTTATCCAGATTATATACGTGAAACTAGCTACAATGTCTTAGACTTAAAACCATACATGGCGGATAAAAAGCCACTTCTTAATGAAGATCAGAAATTCGCATACGAAACAATAATGGATCAAGTAGATAAACAAGAAGGAGGTATCATTTTTCTTGATGCTGCTGGTGGCACGAGAAAAACATTTTTAATTAATTTAGTTCTCGCTGAAATCAGGGTTCATGGAGAAATTGCTCTAGCCGTTGCATCTTCAGGTATTGCAGCGACATTAATGGAAGGAGGAAGAACAGCCCACTCTGCCCTTAAGTTGCCACTTAATATTTCCCGACAAGAAAATCCCACATGTCATATAAATAAAACAAGCGGCCAGGCACAAGTTCTTATAGAATGTGAATTGATAGTATGGGATGAGTGTACGATGGCTCATAAAAAACCTCTTGAGGCCCTCAACGCAACACTTCAAGATCTTAGAGGAAACTGCAGTTTAATGGGAGGAGCTCTGGTACTCCTGTGTGGAGACTTCCGTCAAACTATGCCTGTCATTCCAAAATCGACTCCAGCCGATGAAATTTATGCCTGTTTAAAACATTCTGTTCTATGGAATCATGTCCAAGAAATTAGCCTTAAACAAAACATGCGAATCCTCTTAAGAGATGGGAATGCTCAAAATTTTGCAAATAACCTTTTGGAGATTGGAGAAGATAGATTAGTTATTGAAGCATCTGGTATGATAAAATTGTCATCAGATTTATGTGTATCGGTGAAAACTGTCCGCGATATGATACAAGCAGTCTATCCTAACGTTAATCAAAATTATAAAAATTTAGAATGGTTGCGAGAAAGAGCCATTCTTGCTCCTAAGAACGATTATGTTAATGAAATTAAGAAGGAGATACTAGCCATGCTGCCAGGAGACGTGATTGAATATAAATCGGTTGATACCGTAGTGGATGCTGACGAAGCCGTCAATTATCCAACGGAATTCCTAAATTCACTTGATCCAGCTTGATTGCCACAACATCGCCTTATACTTAAAGTAGGATCTCCAATCATTTTATTGCAAAATTTAGATCCACCAAAAATCTGCAATGGGACACGATTGTGTGTGACAAAATTGATGAAAAATAATCCAGGCATCCATTTTAACTCGAAAAGGAAAAGGTGAAATAAATTTTATTCCACGGATACCTCTAATCCCAACTGATCTTCCCTTCAACTTTAAAAGATTATAGTTTCCAGTCCTGCTAGCTTTTTCAATTACCATTAATAAATCACAGGGACAGTCTTTAAAGTTTTGTGGTGTTGATCTAAGATTGCCATGTTTTAGCCACGGGCAACTTTATGTTGCTTGCTCCAGAGTAGGTTCGCCCAAAAATTTATATATTCTTTATCCTGGATATGAAACGAAAAATTTAGTTTATAAACAGGTGTTAAATAAAAAAGATTCTTAAATTTGTATGAAGTAGTGTATTATTGTACTTTATAATTTGTTGTTTTTATTTATGTAGTATATTTCTATTTTTGTTTCTCCCTAACCCGTGCAAAGCCGGGTATTCAGCTAGTATACTATATATATAAATATGTACACACACATATATATATATGAATATATAAATATATACACACACATATATATATATATATATATATATATATATATATATATATATATATATATATATATATATATATATATATATATATATATATATATGTTTAACATATACAGGGACCTACCCAAAAGTGGTAGGACTTTTTTTCTCTGGTGCGAACGGTGTGATAGAGGAGGGTGCGCCTTGCAGGGTAAGGTGAAGGGGGCTCTTAGCAACAGAGCAACTCCAACCTCAGTCACCTGCGGGCTGTCGTTGAGTGAGGAGACCGTTTTAGTGAAGCAAGTTTTCTGCCCGTGTCGAAAAACAAAATGAATCTGAATTTAGAGCAATGTTATTCCGTGAAGATTTGTGCGAACTCGGGAAGACGGCACCTAAACCCTCGATATGATGAAGCAGGCTTATGGGGACACTTCTATAAGCCGTTCCATAGTATTTGAGTGGCACAAGTGGTTTAAATAGGGTAGGGAGCTCGTTGAAGACGACCATTGCTCCGGACGGCCGTCGACGGCAAGAACCGACACGAATGTGGACAGAGTGAGGACACTGCTGAACACAGACCGACGCTTAACTAGAGAAGAAATGGCAGACCAGTTGGGTCTGTCTGCATTCAACATCCAACGCATTATTACACAGGATATGACCATACGCTAAGCTATTTGGTGCTGTTATACTGATGAAGTTCTCTGAATGTTGAATGTTTCCCATATTTTCTCCACTATCGCCGCACTATATGCTTGTATCTCTCAATTTTCAGGGAATATTGATTTTTCATTAAACGTCTGACTATGGTACCAAATCGGGAGAATAGGTCAGGTGCGGATACATGGCAACGCCGTATTTGGCCAGGAGCTGTCTCACGACGAGCACGATCACTTGGTCGACGGAAAGAATATAAAACCCAAAGCCGTACACTTAAGGGCACTTATAGGGGGAATAAAGAAGGGAGTTTACAGGGAGTGAGAAAGTTATAGCAATCACTCAACCACTCCGGTATATGTAGACACATTGACCGTCGTGAATCGCAAACACACAACACTCAGGGTTTACGGGGCGGGAAGCCCGACGCCAGTGACCCGTCACTCAAACAAATGAAGTATAAAATAAAAAAATATAACACTTACTCCTTCGCTCAGGTATTTGCAAACAAATTGACCTTCGCAAGTGACAAACACACACACACTCAGGGTTTACGGGGTTGGAAACCCGACGCCAGTGACCCGTCACTCAAACTAGGAAGACACTGTAAGCACAGTGCTGGTGGGGAAATAGTGCCAAAAAAACTGACACCAGGTGTTTCGCATGCTAAGCAGGCCTCTTCAGAGAAGAATGATGAAATTAGTCGGAGCCAAAATATAGTATACTACCTTGATCAAAAAGTTCCCGGAATAACCACCGTGTGGCGCTCCCATCGTTCCGATTTGAGTTCTGTTTTTTTTTGTTAAATTGGTACATCTGTTGTTGATATTCCCTTTAAATCTTAGTGTCATAACTTGACATTTGCAGAAGTTACGTCGCCAAGAGTACATCTATCTCTCTGTGTGTTGGCGATTTTTTACAATTGCAGAAATGGATTTAAATTTGCAACAACGAACTTGTATTAAATTTTGCGTAAAAAACGGATCTAGTGGCGCACGGACGTTGGAAATGTTGGAAAAGTGTTTCGGCAACGATTCTCTAAAAAAACGGTCGTTTACCAGTGGCACGAGTGGTTCAGAAGTGGTCGTGAGTCAATCGAAGATGATGAACGCAGTGGCAGACCATCGACATCGAAAGTCAGTGAAAAAATTGATAAAGTAAAAGAAATGTTGGTCAATAACCGCAAATTAACCATCAGAGAAATAGCGGAGGCCTTAAACATTGCCTATGGATCCGCCCAAGACATTGTGGTTAATGATTTGGGTTTCCGTCGTGTAGCAGCAAAGTTGGTGCCAAAAGACCTCAATTTCATGCAAAAAAGAGAGCGTAATGACGTCGCAAAAGACATGATTTGCGAGGCTGAATCCGATCCCACATTCATCAAAAGGATCATTACTGGAGACGAGACGTGGGTTTATGAGTACGACACGCAATCCAGACATCAGGCAAGTGAATGGCGTTCACCAAATGAGCCGAGACCAAAAAAACCACGTCGTTTTCAGTCAAAAAAGAAGGCAATGCTGACGGTTTTCATGGATTACAACGGTGTAGTGCATCATGAATTTTTGCCAGAAGGCCAGACAGTAAACAAAGAGTATTATTTGGGCGTTATGAGACGTTTGCGTGAAGCAATTCGCCGAAAGAGACCAGAAATGTGGGCAGAAAACTCGTGGATTTTGCACCATGATAACGCACCGTCGCACAGTGCTATCATTATTCGTAATTTTTTGACGAAAAATGCAACAAATACCATCCAACAGCCACCGAATTCACCTGATTTGGCTCCCTGTGACTTCTTTCTGTTCAATCGAGTTAAAAAACCATTACGGGGAACGCGTTTTAGCAGCCGAGAGGAAGTAATGGAAAAATCGCAGGTAGCACTGATGGACATACCGAAAACCGAATATAAAAAATGTTTCGAGGATTGGATCAAGCGCTGGCATAAGTGTGTTGCAGTCGATGGGGATTACTTTGAAGGGGACAATATAGATTTAGATGAATAAACTTGTATTTTTAATTTTCTGAATAAATTCCGGGAAATTTTTGATCAAGGTAGTATAAGTAACAGTTAAGTAGGGGAGGGGGGGATGGTAATGGACAGGGGAAGGTTATGGGGGGGGGGAAGCGCGGGTGGGTGGGCGAAGGGCCAACAGTAGAAGGTTCAATTCTTGGGAAATTTGAAGGTCAAAGGGGGGGGGTGGTCGTTTGACCGTTGGGGAAGGGACGGTCATGATTCCGGAAGGGAGATTGAAAACAAGGATGACGATATTGGGCCTTTGTCACTGTTCATGAGTTTTTCTTTTGTTTTGTTAATGTACAGACTTTCGTAATGGTCGAGTAGGTGATTAGGCACATGTTTCAATAGCTGTAGGTCTTCAATTGTGATGTTGTGTGAGTTTTCGTGTATGTGTTGGGCGACGGATGATTTGTTGAAATTTCCCAGTCTGTAACATGCAGCGTGTTCTTTAAAGCGTGTGCGAATATTTCTGCGACTTTGCCCGATGTAAGAAAGGTCACAATGTGGGTAGGAGATTTTGTAGATTCCAGATTTGTCTAGGGTCTCAATAGGATCTTTTGGATTAACAAATAGGTGTTTCAGTTTAGTTTGACTAACAAATGTGGGTGTGTATTTGATTTTTTTGAAGATAGAAGGAAGACCTTTTGTTAGTTATGGGTGGTGAGGTAGTTTGACAAATTTCCTGTCACCTGGTGTATACAGTGTAGTGTTATTTTGGAGATGTCTTTTGTTCCTGTGTTTTTTTAAGATATTATCAATGAGCTTTTCAGAGTAGCCGTTCACCACGGCCGTGTGTTTTATGTGTTTTAATTCTGTTTGGAAATCCGCTTTGGACAAAGGTACATTGAGGAGCCTATGTACTATGGAGTGGTAGGCAGCGAATTTGTGTGTTTTGTGATCGAAAGAAGATTCGTGTATGTAATTGTTGGTGTGGGTTGGTTTCCTGTAGATGTTGAATGAGAGGTGGTTGGAGGGGGTTCTGGATATCTTAAGATCAAGAAAGGGGAGGGACCGATCTGTTTCAGATTCGACTGTGAACTTGATTGAGGGGTATTGGTTGTTGAGTTGTTTTTGGAATGCTTCTAAAGAGGATGAGTTAGTATCGAAGACTGCGAATATATCATCGACATATCTGAACCAAACCTTTGGGAAATAGGTAAATTTTTCTTGACATTGCTCTTCAATGCGGGACATGAACAGGTTTGCTAGAAATGGAGAAAGGGGATTTCCCATCGTGGTGCCGAAGTCTTGTTTGTAAAAGGAATTGTTGAAGGAGAAATAGTTGTTACTCATAACAAGGTTCGTCAGGAGGATGTATTCTCTAATTTCTTCCGGGGAGATGTTCTTAGACTGGAGCCACTCCGCCACAAATGTTATGGTATCCGGGATTGGAACACTTGGAAAGAGTGACTCTACATCAAAGGACAAGAATTTCATGGTCTGTAAGAGTGATGTTTTTGATTTTTTCAATGAAATCGATGGAATTTCTGATATTGGATGAACTTTGAAACCCAATCTTGGAGAATTCACCCGTAAGCCACTTGGATATTTCGTAGGCGGGAGAATTGATGGCGGACACAATGGGGCGCATGGGGCAATCTGTTTTATGTATTTTTGGGAGTCCGTATAGGCGTGGGAGGTGTGGGTTCGAAACATTAAGTCTGAATTTAAGTTTTTTATCGATTAGGTGCTTGCAATTAGTTAATGCAGACTTATAGCTTAGGATCATTTTGTTGAGGGGGTTTTTTAAGATATTGGTGTAGGGACCATTGTCAATAAGAGATTGCATTTTTTGAAGATAGGTGTCTTTGTCTAGAATAACACAGGAATTCCCTTTGTCAGATTTTAAGTAGAAGCAGTTTGTGTTACGAAGTGAGCGGATAAGAGGAAAGAGGTTTCTCGGAGGTTGTACACTCTTGTTGGGGACTTGCGTAAGGTTTTTCGTAATTTGGTTCCCACAGCAATTCCGGATTTGATTCTTGGTTCCCATATCAAGGTATTTAATGGCAGATTCAATGTGTGCAATGAGATCATTCAAAGGTGGTTTTGGGGGTTTAACACTGAAATTCAGGCCCCGGTTTAGTAAAATTAACTCCTCACGGGAGATGCTGGTCTCGGAAAGATTAACTACAAAAGGGAATTGCTTCGCCTTGGCGATATGTGGATGGGTGCTTTCGTCCTTGAGGGAGGAGAATTTCTAGGAAAGTGAGAATTGTTTTTGCCGTAGCTTATAGATGCTGACTCAATGGACTTTCCTATCATATTCTAACCACTCGGTAAATTCAATTGAATCCAGACCTGCCGTTAACTTAAGATGAATATTGTAGGCTTCAATTTCAAGTTTTTATCTTTTTGCGTAAAGGAATTGGATTTTAGACTTCAAAAATACGGCTTTTTATCATGGAATCATAGCGGAAAAATTGGTTTTTCCGAAGGTGGTCGAGGAGATGAATCGGGGGAGAATTCCGTTACTTTGGGAGTCTGTTACATGCAGCGTGTTTTCTAAAGCGTGTGCGAATATTTCTGCGACTTTGCCCGATGTAAGAAAGGTCACAATGTGGGCAGGAGGTTTTGTAGATTCCAGATTTGTCTAGGGTCTCAATAGGATCTTTTGGATTAACAAATAGGTGTTTCAGTTTAGTTTGACTAACAAATGTGGGTGTGTATTTGATTTTTTTGAAGATAGAAGGAAGAACCTTTTGTTAGTTGTGGGTGGTGAGGTAGTTTGAAGTGGTGGGTAGTTGGTGACCTAACACCCCCCGCCACACGCCCTTGCGGCGGCTTGCGGGGTATTATGTAGATGTAGATGTAGATGTAGATGTAGTTGAGGTAGTTACTTACAGTGTCTTCCTAGTTTGAGTGACGGGTCACTGGCGTCGGGCTTCCCGCCCCGTAAACCCTGAGTGTTTGTGTGGTTGCGACTTGTGAAGGTCAATTTGTTGTGCAAATACCTGATCAAGGTAGTAATTGTTAGAACTATTTATTTCATATTTCATTTGTTTGAGTGACGGGTCACTGGCGTAGGGCTTCCCGCCCCGTAAACCCTGAGTGTTGTGTGTTTGCGATTCACGACGGTCAATGTGTCTACATATACCGGAGTGATTGAGTGATTGCTATAACTTTCTCACTCCCTGTAAACCCCCTTCTTTATTCCCCCTATAAGTGCCCTTAAGTGCACGGCTTTGGGTTTTATATTCTTTCCGTCGACCAAGTGATCGTGCTCGTCGTGAGACAGCTCCTGGCCAAATACGGCGTTGCCATGTATCCGCACCTGACCTATTCTCCCGATTTGGTACCATAGTCAGACGTTTAATGAAAAATCAATATTCCCTGAAAATTGAGAGATACAAGCATATAGTGCGGCGATAGTGGAGAAAATATGGGAAACATTCAACATTCAGAGAACTTCATCAGTATAACAGCACCAAATAGCTTACTGCCCTCGACAAACGGTATTATCGTGGAGGACTCATATTTTGTGAAAAAATAAGGAGGATGAGGAAAAATAAGTCAGTGGGACCGGATAATATCTCAATTGACATTCTAAAACTGGGTGATACCGCAATAGCTTTGTACCTGAGTCATCTATTCAAAGTAACTTTAAATGATGATGCCTTGCCCAGTGATTGGAAAAAAGCAAATATTACACCAATTTCAAAGAAAGGGGATAAAACAATTGCCAGCAGTTATAGACCGGTAAGCATTACCTCAGTTGTTTGCAAAATAATGGAAAAAAGAATTGCTGACTACATTCGGTAATGGTGGACAAGAGATAAATGGGTATTCAAACACCAACATGGGTTTAGAACGCGATACTCGAGTGAAACGCAGCTTTTGGGATCGGCGACGCAATAGACGAAGGAAAGGATGTGGATGCAGTAATTGCTGATTTTTTGGCAGCTTTTGACCGAGTGCCTCACGATAAATTATTGTTAAATTTGGATTCGATACCATTGGACTTGAGGGTAAAACAATGGATAAAAAAATTTCTTAGAGGCAGAACTCAAAAATTAAAATTAGGGGATACATTTTCAAATGAGGCGAGCGGTTTAGCAGGAGTTCCACAAGGCAGTGTTCTAGGGCCATTACTCTTCCTAATTTACGTAAACAATCTACCAAACAATTTACATTCCCAAATAAGACTCTTTGCCGATGACTGCATTATATACAGACGGAAAGAGCATGTAAATGACCACGTAATACTACAAAATGACATGGATCGCCTTGGTGACTGGGTTAAAAATAATAATATGGGCATTAATATAAGTAAAAGTAAGCATATACATTTTTCAAATAAAAATAATGCAGAAAAGGAAATTTACACCATCTTTGGAGAAAGAATCCCATGTACCAGTCAATGCAAATATTTAGGCATTTATTTAACTAGGGAGTCCAAGTAGATAATTTGACACGGAAGGCATTTAAATTATTGCATTGGGTGATGAGAAATTTAAAAGGAGGTAGCGTAGCCACAAAAGAAAAAGCATATAAGGCAGTGGTTACCCCTATCCTAGAATACTCCTCCATAGTGTGGGATCCATATGAGGTGGGACATATTAAAAAGATCGAAAAAGTTCAAAGAAAGGCAGCAAGATATGTACTCGGAAGGCACCAAAGAACAGATAGTGTCACAGAAATGTTAGATATACTGAAATGGGAGAGTTTGAAAAATAGAAGAAAAAGGAGTAGGTCAGGCGCGATGTATAGAATTGTTAAAAAGGACGAAGCGTGGGAAGATTTATTGCAAGGGATAGAGAAGCCTAACTTAAAGGGAAAAAACGACCATAGCCACAAAATAAAAATAAGGACTCAAAAATCAAATAAGAAAAAATACTCTTTTTTAAATAGAACTATAACTGATTGGAACCAGCTGCCTGGAGGTTTGTTTGAGCCCTTTCCATCCAATTTTAGAAGTTTTAAGTATAAATGTAAAGCAGCCACTGTGTAATAAACATTATTGTTGATATTAAAATATTGTTCGTATGTGATGTGGACGGCATTTTGTATGTGATGTGGAAGTTTGTTTGTATGTGATGTGGAAGTGCCATTGTATGTAAAAATATTTTGTCTTTTATCTGTTTTTATGTGTCCGTATGTAATTTTCGTTGTAAGAGCTGTGACCAAACTTGACCGTTGCCACCAGGAAAATCGCCTAATTGTAACGTATTTGTGTGAATAAAAATAAATTAATGTTCTTGTAATATTGTGTTAATGGACACTTTAAGGATTTGCAGAGTATTGTTTAAACTAGGAGATAGGTATTTGTTTAACAATATTTGGGATTAAAGCGTAGGTTCTAATTATTAATGGTTACCAGATTAGAATCCAAAATTTCGTGCCAAATGATCCATAAAACGCATATAGTTCAAGGTATTGTATTAAGGTTCGTAAACCTGACTTGTAATCACTGGCATTGTAATGATGAACAATGGTTTTAATCAGCTAAGGCTCTTTTCGCTTTCAGAAAATATTTAATTGTGGTCTGGGGTCTAATTCCGTAAATACAATCAAAACCTTGGAAAGGTATTCTCGACGATATGGTCTTGTGCTCTTTTGTTGAGTCGTTCGATCGCGGTAAGTTCGTACGTTTTAAATGTTACTGTCCCGAATGTTCCATTTTTGTTGGGTACATAAGTTTCAGATATTTTGAGAAATGCTTTTTGGTTTTCCGAGTCTAGCATTAGATACGGTGAGTCTTCGAATTGCTTCTCATTCGAACGCTGGTTTTTGGAATGAAGGGATGCTGTCTTTTGTTCACGGTTTTCGTTGTGAAAGTACGGAGTTCCAGTAATCTCACCTTGTTGGGGTTCACCTTTGTTGAATGATTGGAACACCTGTTGGATGCTGTGACCTTAGTAACCATTAGTCGCTTCAACTTCCCCCTTCGGACGCTGTATATTATCACACTGCTCAGTTACAAAATGTGAGTAGGTGCGGACGGAGCGAGCTGCTGCTTGTTGCGATATCTCTTGCTGCCGACTGCCGGCTAATTGGTTTATGAGCCTTCGTCTCCGCACTCTAGTACTTTCCTCTGGTGGGAGGACTAGGAAGACTCCGTAGTTGACAGATGAAATGTGGTAACCGCTGCATAACCCCCCTTGCAGTGGGTAAGCCTTGCCAACAGGAGAAAGGAAAAACAAATAAATAACAATTTACAAAGCAAAATCCCTCAGATTCCGTGGGAACTGGACCCGGCGGCCACTCCGGGTGCTCAGTACCGGGGGCATAGTTGTTCCGGGCTTTAGCCTCTTGGGATTCGGAGGGACTGGACGTAGTAATCATCCTATCTCGATGGCTGTCATCTTTCAAAAAGAAGGCTGGCTTAAGTCTATCAATAGACACCGTTGAATCCTTCCGTTTGACTCGAAGGGTGAAATATTTTTCCGTCCTATTTAGCATTTGGAAAGGTCCATCGTATGGTGGCTGGAGGGCACGCTTTGTCGCCTTGTGGCGCACAAACACTTAAGATGAGGAGGCCAAATCACGGTGCTGAAAAACAACCTTCTCTCCATGACGGGTGATGGGAATAGGGTGCAGCTGCTGCATATGACCTCTCATGTGTGCGGCGAAGTGGGTCTCAGCAATAGGAGGATTCGTTTGAGGTGAGAATAACTCTCCAGGAAGGCATAATGGTTCTCCATACACCATCATGGCAGGGGTGGCCTTCCGGTCCTCTCTCCATGCTGATCGAATGCCGAGTAGTACCCATGGGAAGGCATCTGACCAGCTTTGATCGGAATGCCACATAATGGCTTCCTTTAAATGGCGGTGGAAACGTTCCACCAATCCATTAGCGGCAGGGTGGTAGGCTGTTGTTCGTAGGTGTTCTGCACCGGAAGTCTTTGCTAAGTCCTGAAATAGAGAGGAGGTGAACTGCGAACCACGATCAGTGGTTATTCTCTGAGGAACTCCGAAACGGGCAAACCATCCAGAAACCAGCGTCCTTACCACGACTTCCACTGAAATATCTGTGATGGGAAATACCTCCGGCCATCGTGTGAATCGGTCAATGATCAATAAACAGTAGCGGAAACCGTTGGACTGGGGCAGGGGACCGATGATGTACACATGGATATGATGAAACCGTCCTGTGGGAAGAGGGAAACTCACGACATGGACGTGGCGATGAATTTTGCACTTTTGGCATTCCAAGCAGGATTGGGCCCAATTACGGCATTCTTTACGTAGGGAGGGCCACACGAAATGATCGGCAACCAGCTTGACAGAGGTTCGGATGCCAGGGTGGGCAAGGGAATGTAGCATGTTAAACGCACTTTTGCGGAATGGGGCTGTCAGGTATGGTCGTACCGTGGTGGATGAAGTGTCACAATATACTTCCATTTTCCATCGGGGACCTTTAACTTTTTAAGACACAAAGGGGAGTTGGGTGTCAAGAATTGCTGCATTTCTTCATCACACGTTTGGGAGGCTGCCAGTGCCTCATAGTCAATGGGGGCACTAATTGCTGTCACTCTGCCGAGAGCGTCGGCGACCGCATTTCCTACCCCGGAGACATGACGGATGTCCTTGGTGAATTGGGAGATAAAGTCTATGTGACGAAATTGTCGAGGGGAGCACTGTTCGGCCTTCTTTTGCAAGGCAAGCGTTATAGGCTTGTGATCCGTATAGACCGTGATTGATCTCCCCTCCACCATGTGGCGGAAATACTTAATGGCTTTGTACACATCAAGTAGTTCACGGTCGTACGCGCTGTAATTTCGTTCAGTTGGTGTCAATCTCGTTGTGTCAAAGGCAAGCGGCTGCCACTCTTGCCCGCATTTCTGCTGTAAGGCTGCACCGAGTGAAATATCTGACGGGTCTACGACGAGAGCAAGTGGAGCGTCGGGGTTGGGATGGGCTAGAAGGGCAGCTTTTGCGAGGCTGTCTTGACAGGTGTTGAATGCATGTCACCTCTCCGCAAGATCTAGCCTGGAAAACACCGAATTGACAAATAAGGCGTGCGCAAAATCCTGTTTGTGGGGCACCGGATATTTATCAGGTAAGGTGCATTGAGGGGTCTGTAGTCCCCGCAGGGCTGCTACTCGCCGGTTTTCTTTGGGACCAGATGGAGGGCAGACGACCAGCTGCTTTCGGACCGACGCACAATCCCTTATTTGGGCATTGCATCGAATTCGCGTTCCGCGATGGCAAGCCTGTCTGTTGCCAAACGACGTGACTTACACGAAACGGACTTACCTGGCGTGGTTCGAATATAATGCATTGTAGTATGGTCAACGCTATGAGGGAAGCCTGGGGGTCTCGTGATTTCTGGGTAGTGGCAAGCAATTCGTGGTTACGAGAATGACCGCTCACAGATTTCACTTGATCGGGAGAAGGCTGGGCGTAACTCCCGGGGACTGAAATGGTAGTGAATCCATCAACCAATCTATGGTTGCGCATGTCCACCAATAACCCGTAGAATTTCAGGAAGTCCGCCCCAATGATAGGTTGTGACACGTCCGCGACAGCGAAACACCACGAAAAATCGCGACGGAGGCCGAGGTTAAGGCTAAAGGTCATCCGACCATACGTAGAAATAACACTGCTGTTCACTACAAACAGCTCGTAATCAGTCTTGGAGCGGGGCCTTTCCACTTTGACTCTAGGAAAAACACACAAATCGGACCCAGTATCTATCAAAAACCGCACCTTTGTGTTTCGGTCTGTCACGTACAAGCGGCATGGTTCGGGACTACCATCGGAGGCTGCTATCACCGACTGCCCTAGGGGTTTTCCGACGCATAGGAGCACGGAGTCGAGCACTTCCGGGCATCGGCGCCAAACCGACGGTGGTACCAGCAAACGTCTCTTCTCCCATCCGAATTTTGTGAGGAATGAAATTCCATTGATTCATGTCCACAGTTTAACCCAAATCATATTTCTTAAGGACGGTTATATGTATACAAAGCATTGAAATATTTCTTTCATCATCTTTAGAACTTGTAAATCAACTAAGTCCGAAACAAACATCATCGAATGTAAATATGATCTTGGACTTTATCTTGACTTGCGTCCTCTTTGATTGCATTTATTACTATTGCAACCGGAATGTATACGCATACATACTCTCAGGTAAGTTTCATTCAAAATGATTTACTTGGGCTAAAGTCTGAGTGAACGTGTGTGGACTAAGCCAATAGTATTGCCTACATGCTACGACACGGTTTACCAAACTCGAGAATCGGTTTGATGAATTATTTTGGAAATGTTATTTAAATATTTTTAATCGGTTTTAGGAGAGTCATGTCAATATGTTTAAAGAGATGAATTGTAGAAGAGATTTAGTCATTTTACAATGATGAGTTCCCCATTTAAAAAAAGGGAATCAGAAAAACATTCTATCTTACGGACCCACTACTTTGGCTCAAAATAATATAAGTTGTAATAGACTAAATAATGACGACAAAAGACTGATATTTGCAATTTGCTATAAACAAAAGTTTAAACTCTTCTCCTTTAATTAAAACTTTGGCCTTCTGTGTACTCTACTAGCAAAATTCAAAACTGGATGAGCATTATATAGTCACCAATTTCATATTTAATACGACAATATTCATTGAAAACATCATTATTCTCACCTTCTGAGCAGAGATTACATCTGATATCTCTAACTACACTTCAAAAAATAAACACATTTTCTTCATATATTTTAAGGTAATCGCAAAGGTATTCGGAATGGAAAACTTTTATATTACCTCTTAAATTGAAGGATAGTGGGGATATATTCATTTAGAAAGGAGAAGTTTGAAGATATTGCAAGTAAATCATCCTTTCGTGATCGCACAAGGTTGAATATATGTCTGTCTATATATTGTTTATCAATCTTTACCGAAACTGCAACTGGGGCCAATGATAAAATGGGGAAAATACTTTCAATTTTAAACAGCAATTTAGACTAGACTCTTCAATAACATATAGAATCTCCTAAGGTATTTTAAATATCGAGGTTTATTGACCGAGAATGTAAACCGCATAGCTTTCTTCAATAATATAATAGCAGACACACGACCTGCTGTCAACAAAATGTCAAAGTGCAGTACCATAACCCAGCAATGGACATTAAGGTCATAATGCCGAGAATAGTCATCTCGACCCCGAATGATATCACACTGAGACCGGTGAAGTTCTAAGAAGTAGTCGAGGGCTTTCTTCTTCTTCTGGCCATTGCTCTTGCTCTTCACACCCTGTGGGTGCACCTATGCAAAGAGGTACTTCATTTCCAAGGTCACTAAATGCTCATCCCCCAGACGATTCATGAAGAAATGATCAACTTGCTTGAAGAAGTTCAGCACATCCTTCCCATTAAGGTCACATTTTCCTGAACAACCTAAATGGACAAACAATGCTAATGCCACTTGGCAAATGCATTCATTCACAATTCAAACTGCTTTCTCCCCCAATCCTGCCGTGACCCATCAGTTGAACGGTCTCTCTGTGCCAAAGGTCCTTCCTCTTGGAGAAAATTTGCTAGAACCTTTGAGAGAAACTTACCAGCAAACCTGACCTTACCCTGGCGAACATGTCCATGAATTATGTTGATTGTCGCCCTAAAAGCAGGACGTTTGATATTCAAGGATCCCCTAGTCTGGTAAACGCAACTGGAGATTAATAATTCCATGCGCTCTTCCTATCAACCCAAACAATTCAATGCAAGACCTAGCACATGTTGAAAACCTTTAGATATAGGTTGCATAGTCGGATTGCAATCCTGATCCAACTCCCCTTCAGTCAGGTGGAGTGCTTTTTGATGTAGACCTTTGAGAGTCGCGTTGGATGCCAAATTCATTCAGATCTCCCTCGTCTTCAAGTGTTTCTCGCCCAAATTCATGACAAGACCGTGACGAACACAATCGTAATGTAGGCGTCTTTATTTGGCTAATTGATTCTCAATTCTCTCTGTAAAACAACCCATTGGGCTGTCAGTTGAACACCAATCTTTGAATCCACGCTCACCCATGATTGCCTAACAGAAGCATTTCATTACGATATCCTTTTCCATTGGATGGTAGTCTATCTCTGGACATACTGAAGCCGAAATCTCTATCGACCCTTGCGTTTGTTTTACCCCATCCAGAAACCCAGTAACAGTTTATTCCGTGGAAGAAATATCTACCAGGCATATTACTATTTAAACATCTGGACAAAATACTAGCCAACTTGTAGGAAGAGTGATGACCAATATTAATTTTATTGTTTTTAGGCTCAAAACTAATGGCAATTAAAG
>NW_027286888.1:0-222046 GCF_022747635.1 Hetaerina americana
AAATTGTCTTAGTGGTTGAGATCACGGTTTTGTGGTAGATGAAATCTTCCATAAATACCGGCCGGGGGGAGGGGGTCATCCGAACAGATCGGGCGTGAAAAGTGTCGAACTGTCGCTTGACCGGCGTCGTGTCCGAAAAGTAAACCGCGCGCCGTTCATAACACCAAATCTGCTCCGATACGTATTTGATCGACGTAGGGTGCCCTCGGGGGCCCTTTGGGGGCCGAAGGGCCTCGCTGCTCAACCTACTGGTGCGAAGGGCACCTGCAAGTGCACCATGGGCCGGACTACACTTTGAATTTAGCCATAAAGCCAAGAAGAAAAATCGGGGGGCAGTAGTGTGTGATTTTTCGCGGACGGCTCGTCCTACGCGCCGAAGCACCTCCGGTCGCGCCAACCGTAGGTGTAAGGGAGGGAAGGTGTCGGGCTCCAACACCTCGACTTTCCTCCTCTACAGATTGCGAGAGGTGGAAGGGGGCGGAGGAACAAGCACGCGAGGATTCATTCTGGTGGGCGCGACGCGCTAAATTTAAAATTTATAATTTTGAAATTTTTCGTTCCGCGGTCCCTTAGAAAACGGGAAAGCCCTCCGTCGCCCCCCTCGGTCTTCCGCATTAAATCTTTTAAACATTTTCTTTGTTCAAAAGGAAAAATTTTCAATTAACATTCCACGGTGTTTCAGGCCGTAGAATATTGTCCACCAGGCTCCGTGGTGCCATGATTTAATGCCCTCCCATGCCCCCACGTCCTTCACATAAAAACGGGGCGGCGGGGGCCATTAGAAAAGCATCCTCGCGTGCTAGTTCCTCCAACCCCTTCCACCTCTCGATTCTGCGGAGTAGGAAATTCGAGTCGTCGAGGCCACCTACTCCACCGGGCGGTGTGTACGAAGGCACTTCGGCGCTTAGGATGCGCAGTCCGGTAAAAAACATACAGTTCATCTATATCTACATAATACCCCGCAAGCAGCCGCAAGGGCATGTGGCGTGGGGTGTTAGGTCACCAACTGTAAAAAGAAAATATACCACATGCAAAAGAAACAACACGCAAAAATACACCCACAGCAGCGCACACTCTCGAAAAAATCCCTTCATCCAATACTCATACAAACGCATATACCGCAAAACAACTAAAAAACTGCACCCTATGATGCAGCACGGAAGCCATCCTACAATACGGAAGCCAGGACAAACAAGCAAGAAATTTAAACATCACTACCACTTGAAAATGTACCACGTAGCACTCCACCCCGAAAGAGTCTGCAAAAGGCAAGGAATGCGACCCAACGTTGCAGGTAGCAGGAATTTCCCCCCGTGGAGAAGGACGAGGAAATGAAATGGAAACTTAAAAACAGATGAAATGAACACAAATGTGGTCATTCGGAAATAATGGATTATAACAAAACGCATAAGGTTAGTGGAAGAGCATGCATAATACATACAACTAATGATTTTTTAGACGCTGAGGGTGGCTAGTGGACTTTTTTATCTAAACCCTGCAGTTGCTATGCCGTATTGTCCGGGGGGAGAAGGAGTCCTTAAGTCTTCTAGTTCTGGCATCTATTTCCCGAATTTTATATGTATGATCCAAGCGACCAATGTATATATCAGTACGAATAATTTGCGAGACCCCGGTGCTGAGACATGCGGATCCAAATTAATTCAATAATTTCAATCTTGCATTGAGCCGTCTTTCAACCAATGATTCCCACCCTAAATCCATTAATAATTCGACGAAAACTCATACATTAATGCACCCTCATTTCTTCTTCTTGGCCTTATGGTTAAGATCAAATTGAGGTCCGGCCCCCGGTTCACTTTCAAGTCCGCCCTGGACCGGTAGCTTAAGCACCGAGGCCGCACGGCCCCTTAAGGACCCCGGGGGCACCCTTCGTCATTCGCGTGCGTATCCGAGCAGGGCGGATGATTTGAACGACGCGCGGTTTCATTTTCGGCCGCGACGACGGTCAAGCGACAGTTTTTCGAGCTCTACACCCGATCGGTTTTGTTGACCACCTCATTCCGACAGGTATTTGTAGAAGATAATATCTACCAAGAAAGCATTATCTCAAATCCCCAAACAATTTAATTTCCCCCCGATTGCACCGGTACTGGCCGAGACCAGGCGTAGGGACCGAGAAGCAGGTTGAGTGCCTTCAGCGCCTAACTCGGCGGCCACCTAGACTTCATTCAGGTGGGTTCAACGCGCTGAATTAAAGGTTTGAAATTTTGAAATCTTTCGTTTCGCGGTTCCTCAGACCGCGGAAAAGCCGAGCGGACCGGTCCGGAGGTGACCTGGAAGTGCAACATGGACCGGACTACACTTTGATCTTAGCCATAAGGCTAAGAAGAAGAATCGGGGGACCAAACTATGATTTTTCGCGTACGGCGCTCCTACGCGCCGAAGCGCCTTGGGACGTGCCACCCGTGGGTAAAAGGGGAGGGGAGGAGTCAGCCTCGAATGCCACGACGTTACACCTCTACAGATAGCGGGAGGAGGGGGCGGAGGAACTAGCACGTGAAGATTCATTCTGGTGGGCGCGACGCGCTAAATTTAAAATTTATTTTGTTGAAATTTTTCGTTCCGCGGTCCCTTAGAAAAAGGGAAAACCCTCCGTCGCACCCCTCTGTCTTCGGCATTTACATCATTTAAACATTTTGTTTGATCAAAAGGAAAAATTTTCAATTAACATTCCACGGTGTTTCAGGCCGTAGAATATTGTCCACCAGGCCCCGTAGTGCCTTGATTTAATGTCCTCCCATTACCCCACGTCCTTCACATAAAAACGGGGGGCGGGGGCAATTAGAAAAGCATCCTCGCGTGCTAGTTCCTCCGCCCCCTTCGACTTCTCGATTCTGTGGAGTAGGAAATTCGATTCGTCGAGGCCCCCTACCCCAGCGGGCGGTGTGTACGAAGGAACTTCGGCGATTAGGATGAGCAGTCCGGTAAAAATCATACACTTCATCTATATCTACATAATACCCCGCAAGCAGCCGCAAGGGCGTGTGGCGTGGGGTGTTAGGTCACCAACTGTAAAAAGGAAATATCCCACATGCAAAGAAACAACACGCAAAAATACACCCAAGCATTGCACACGCTCATGCAAAAATCCCTTCGTCAAATACTCAAGCAAACGCATATACCGCAAAACAACTAAAAAACTGCACCCCATGATGCAGCACAAAAGCCATCCTACAACACGGAAGCCAGGACAAACAAGCAAGAAATTTAAACCTCAATACCACATGAAAATGTACCACGTAGCACTTCACCCCGAAAGAGTCTGTAAAAGGCAAGGAATGCGACCCAACGTTGCAGGTAGCAGAAATTTCCCCCCGCGGAGAGGGACGAGGAAATGAAATGGAAACTTAAAAACAGATGAAATAAACACAAATGTGGTCATTCGGAAAGAATGGATTATAACAAAACGCATAAGGTTAGTGGAAGAGCATGCAATATAAATACAACTAATGATTTTTTATACGCTGAGGGTGGCTAGTGGAATTTCTCCTATCTATAACCCGTCAGTTGCTATCCCGTATTGACGGGGGGAGAAGATGTCCTTAAGTCTTCTAGCTCTGGCATCTATTTCCCGAATTTTATATGCATGATCCAAGCGACCAATGTATATATTAGTACGAATAATTTGCGAGACCCCGGTTCGGAGACATGCGGATCAAATTTATTCAATAATTTCAATCTTGCATTTAGTCGTCTTTCAGCCAATGATTCCAACCCTTAACCCATGAATATTTCGACGAAAACTCATACATTATGGCTCCCTCATTTCTTCTTCTCGGCCTTATGGCTAAGATCAAATTGAGGTCCGGCCCCCGGTGCACTTGCAAGTCCGCCATGGACCGGTAGCTTGAGCAACGAGGCCGCACCGCCGCCATAGGACCCCCGGGGCACCCTTCGTCAATCGCGTACGTATCCGAGCAGGGTGGATGATTTGAACGACGCGCGGTTTCATTTTCGGCCGCGACGACGGTCAAACGACAGTTTTTCGAGCTTTACGCCCGATCGGTTTTGTTGACCACCATATTCCGACAGATATTTGTGGAAGAAAATATCTACCAAGAAACCATTATCTCAAATACCCAAAAAATTTAAATTCCCCCCCGATTCCTCCCGTACTGGCCGAGACCAGCCGTAGTGACCGAGAAGCAGGTTTAGTGGCTTCAGCGCCTAACTCGGCGGCCACCTTGACTTCATCCTGGTGGGTTCCACGCGCTGAATTAAAACTTTAAAATTTTTTAATCTTTTGTTTCGCGGTCCCTCAGACCGCGAAAAAGCCGAGCGGACCGGTCCGGAGGGGACTTGGAAGTGCACCATGGGCCGGACTCTACTTTGATCTTAGCCAAAAGGCCAAAAAAAAGAATCGGGGGACCAAGCTATGATTTTTCGCGGACGGCGCTCCTACGCGCCGAAGCCCCTTCGGACGCGCCAACCGTAAGTGAAAGGGGGGAGAGGAGTCGGGCTCCTACGCCTCGACTTTCCTCCTCTACAGAGTGCGAGAGAAGGAGGGGGGCGGAGGAACCAGCACCTGAGGATTCATTCTCGTGGGCGCGACGCGCTAAATTTAAAATTTATAATTTTGAAATTTTTCGTTCCGCGGTGCCTTAGAAATCGAGAAAGCCCTCCGTCGCCCCCTCGGTCTTCAGCATTTACATCTTTTAAACATTTTGTTTGTTCAAAAGGAAAAATTTTCAATTAACATTCCACGGTGTTTCAGGCCGTAGAATATTGTCCACCAGGCCCCGTGGTGCCATGATTTAATGCCCTCCCATGCCACCACGTCCTTCACATAAAAACGGGGTGGCGGGGGCCATTAGAAAAGCATCCTCGCGTGCTAGTTCCTCCGCCCCCTTCCACCTCTCGATTCTGCGGAGTAGGAAATTCGAGTCTTCGAGGCCCCCTACTCCACCGGGCAGTGTGTGCGAAGGCACTTCGGCGCTTAGGATGCGCAGTCCGGTAAAAAACATAAAGTTCATCTATATCTACATAATACCCCGTTAGCAGCCGCAAGGGCGTGTGGCGTGGGGTGTTAGGTCACCAACTGTAAAAAGGAAATACACCACATGCAAAAGAAACAACACGCAAAAATACACCCACAGCAGCGCACACACTCATGCAAAAATCCCTTCATCCAATACTCATGCAAACGCATATACCGCAAAACAACTAAAAAACTGCACCCCATGATGCAGCACGGAAGCCATCCTACAACACGGAAGCCAGGACAAACAAGCAAGAAATTTAAACATCACTACCACATGAAAATGTACCACGTAGCACTCCACCCCGAAAGAGTCTGTAAAAGGCAGGAAATGCGACCCAACATTGCAGGTAGCAGGAATTTCCCCCCGCGGAGAGGGACGAGGAAATGAAATGGAAACTTAAAAACAGATGAAATAAACACAAATGTGGTCATTCGGAAAGAATGGATTATAACAAAACGCATAAGGTTAGTGGAAGAGCATGCAAAACACATACAACTAAGGATTTTTTAGACGCTGAGGGTGGCTAGTGGAATTTTTGCTATCTATAACCCTGCAGTTGCTATCCCGTATTGTCCGGGGGGAAATGGAGTCCTTAAGTCTTCTAGCTCTGGCATCTATTTCTTGATTTTTATATGCATGATCCAAGCGACCAATTTATATATTAGTACGAATAATTTGCGAGACCTCGGTGCTGAGCCATGCGGATCAAATTTATTCAATCATTTCAATCTTGCATTGAGACGTCTTTCAGCTAATGATTCCCACCCTAAATCCATGAATATTTATATAAAAACTCATACATTATGGCACCCTCATTTCTTCTTCTTGGCCTTATGGTTAAGATCAAATTGAGGTCCGGCCCCCGGTGCACTTGCAAGTCCGCAATGGACCGGTAGCTTGAGCACCGAGGCCGCACGGCCGCCTTAGGACCCCCGGGGGCACTCTCCGTCAATCACGTACGTATCCGAGCAGGGCGGATGATTTGAACTACGCGCGGTTTCATTTTCGGCCCCGACGATGGTCAAGCGACAGTTACTCGAGCTTTACGCCCGATCGGTTTTGTTGACCTCCTCACTCCAGCAGGTATTTGTGAAAGATTATATCAACCAAAAAGCCATCATCTCAAATCGCCAAACAATTTAAATGTCTTCCCGATTCCACTCGTACTGGCCCAGACCAGCCATTGAAACCGAAAAGTGGTTGAGTGCCTTCAGCGGGTAACTCGGCCGCCACCTGGACTATGCAGTGAGCACTTGTGCGAGCGCTTTCTGTCTTCGGTGTCTCTCCGGAGAAGCCATTTTGAGTCTCGAGTTTGGCCGAGGTTTCCCTTGGGAAACATTCTCATCTTTTCCCCCTGGGAATTGATTAAGTTGCCAATCTTGTGACTTTTATTTCTTGTGAAGTGTAGGGTCAGCTCCTCTGGCGAGTAAGTGTCCTTCGGGACCGAGGGGCCCTCCGTCTAAGCCAGGGAGGGAGGAGAGGCTCTTGAGGGGTGTGGGCAACTGAGAACCACCTTCTCACCTTTGAGTGGTGCTCGAAAACTGAGTTTGTTGTCTCGTTTGGGGACTTGAGGAAGAGGGCTTCGACCTCATTGCACTCCTCTTGAAACCAAGCGGGTCCACTTCTTAGGGAGTCAATTAGGGAATTAGGGCCCGGAATAGTGGGGGGAACCGGGGCAAAGACCCACTGTGCCCGCACTGCTTGCAGTCGGATCGGTGGGATTGCTTTTGGGACCTCTTTTCTATCCGGATCTTAGAGAGTAGGATAGAGCGTAGGTAAAAAGAGAAAACAGAAGAGATAGATCAGGCGGGAGCGAATATCTCTCTGGAGATGATTCGCTCGCCCGCTAAGAAGAAAGAGGCGGCCACAACCCTGGCTACGGAAGAAATCAATGTGCCAGAAAAAAGGCACATACCCTTACCACCGGCAATATCGTCTGTTCTCTTTAGAAGAGAGACAAGACAGGATTTACGACCTGAGACTCCGCCAAATAGAAATCAGATTATTGATGCTGCTGATCTTACGGGTTACAGGCAAGGACAGGAGGACATGGATACCAACACGGAGGAGGGTTGAATATTCATCACCGTTGCAGAGAGCAAAAACAAACGGAAGAGAAGCAACACTATCCAGACTTCGCCAAACTCAATAGAGGTTAACAACCGATACGACCCACTAATAGGACAATGCCAAGATGGTGTCCGAAGATTGCCCGAAGGAAACAATTCACCAAGTGGTGCACCTAAAAAAGGGAAACGTCCGCCACCCATTATCATATACGAAGTAAAAGATCAAGCAGCCTTTGTAAAAGCAATCAAGGACCAGGCAAGGGACCAGATGTTTTATCTAAGAAAAGTGAAGGAAGGCTGTCGCCTTCAATTAACTAACGAGGCCGACTACATAAAAATTAAAGATTTCTTGGATAAGTCAATGCGCAATATTCCACCTGGGCAACAAAAGAAAATAAGATCCAGAAATATGTTATTCACGGACTGAGCCCAAAAATGGACCTGGATTACATTGTAGAAAACTTAAAAGAACAGGGAATACCTGCCCTGAAAGCGCTGCCCCTAGGCAAAAGGGATGACATATATACCGTCACGGTACAAATGGGGAACGGCTTTAAAGCTAGCAGGATTGGCGAAATATATTCCATCTGCCATTATCAAGCTAAATTAAAAGTGTACCGATACGACACTCCCCAAATGTGTTATCGATGCAATAGATATGGTCACGGCTCTAAGGGATGCACAGCTGCACCTAGATGCTATAAGTGCGCAGGGCCACATGAAGGACGAGACTGCACCAAGACAAGGGATGATAAAGCCACTTGCTGCAACTGTGGAGGAGATCATGTCTCATTTGCGAATGCCTGTCCCCTTAGACAGGAAAAAGTCAAGGCCTACCAAAATGCCAAGACGCCAAAGGCCCTGCCAACTTATAAGGATGCACCCTTACCAACAGTAAACGCATGGAATAGAACTCCAAGAGCCACAACGGAAAATATATATAGAGAAAGACCTGTTTCAGCGGGATTTGAAACGACGATTCCCTCAAATGCAGAAGGAAAAAACAACGAGCACAATACACAGCAAACAGAAAAAAAGAACGAGGAACTAAGAGCAATGATGGCGGCTCTAACAGAATTAGTCAGAATGATGCAGACACAAATGTCCGCCATCACAACACTATTAATGAGGCTCTTACCCGCAAACCCATAATGGATTACACACCATTACGAAATACCTCAATGGCCGTGACCATTTGGAATGTAAATGGTGGATTAATAGGAAAAATTGACGAATTGTTACATTTTCTAGATAACAAGAAATGCAATATCTGCCTGCTGAGCGAAACGCATTTAACACCCAAGGAAAACATCAATATTCCTAATTGGACAGTAATCAGAAAAGATCGTGATGACAACGGCAAGAAAGGTGGCGGTGTTGCCATAATGATTAGAGAGGGAACTCAATACAATCTTAGTGAACCGCTTGATACCAAGACTATTGAAATAGTGGGGATAAGAGTGGCGGGCTGTAAGATATATAGCTGTTACCTCCCGCCCTCAAAGACATTGCATGCTGATGACCTCAGAAAAATATTTTCTGGAGAACCAACAATTGCAGCGGGAGACTTTAACGCTAAAAGTCCCCAATGGAATTGTAGGACTGAGAATTGTAGGGGCAAGACGTTAAGAACCTGGACATGTGACAATAAGGCAAGAATAGTAGCTCCAAACAACAGTACGAGACCAATGAGGAATGGAGTGGGAGATGTGATAGATATCGCCATTCTTCACGGTCTCACGTTAAGAGCAAAAGCAACTACATCCATTGCGCTACCTAGCGACCATTTACCTGTCATCCTACAATTAGGAAAAGGACCAGTGATGCCAGTTCCAACCACTGACAGACTCATTTACGGGAAAGCAAATTGGGAGCTTTTTCGTAAAAGAGTTGCCGACTTACTTCCAGTCACAATACCGAAACCAGAAACTCCCACCGAGCTTGACGCAATGGCGGAAACCATAACCTCCGTCATTAAGAAAGGTATAGAAGACGCAATTCCTTGTGGGACTAAGAGGAATCCAGACTTCCTTTCTCTACCGCCAGAAATAATACAAAAGATTAGAGAGAGGAATCGTCTCAGAAAGCGGAACATTCGCATTGGAACCAATAATCTGAGGCGAGATTACTACAAATTAAAACACAATGTGCGAGACGACATTAGAGAACTAAGGAGAAAAAGGTGGGAAGACAAACTGGCCTCATTGAATATGCAGGATGGTAGCATTTGGAAAATGGTCAGGGAAGAAAGAATCCGCAATTCAGGCAGAGAAAAGATAACTGCTCTGAAAGCACCAAACAAGAAATTGACTACTGCCGAAGAGAAAGCTGATCACATGGCAGCATATTTAGAAAGAGTATTTACAACCCCTCATGGATTGGATGACGACGGAGAAGACAGTGCCGAAGACTACAGAGAAGATGACGAGTTTCCAGAAATTGTAATTGACGAGGTAGTGGCAGTATTGAAAAAACTACCACTTCGAAAAGCCACTGGAAATGATAGAATACCCAACGAGATCCTCAAACGTATTCCCAGAGCTGCCGGATTATATATGCTAGAGATAGCAAACTCATCCATTAGACTAGGCCATTTCCCGAGTCCATGGAAAAAATCAGTAGTAGTGTGTATCCAAAAAGGCGGAAGGGGGCCACTTACTGCTGACAAATACAGACCATTATCGCTACTCTCCGGATTGGGAAAAATTTTGGAGAAATTAATCCTGCCATTATACCAAAAAACCACGGACGACAAGGGAATCATCCCACCGGAACAATTTGGCTTTCGGGAGGGGAGAGGAACGGAGCAACAGCTGCATAGAGTAGTTGAATTCATCGCAGACAGCTTTAATAGAAAAGCATACTCTGCCGCGGCGTTCTTGGACATATCCAAAGCGTTCGACAGAGTGTGGCATAAAGGACTGATTAGGAAGATGTCTGTGATGGGTTTCACCTGCTGGCAGATAAAATTAATAAAATCATATCTTAGTGACCGCACCTTTCGAGTAAGGTGGGACAACGCCCTGAGCAGGGAAGGAATGATCTCTGCGGGAGTTCCACAGGGATCAGTCCTTGGTCCGTTCCTTTTTAATATATTTACGGCAGATGTCCCTAATATAGGAAAAAATGGGAATACTATGTTAGCTCTCTATGCTGATGATGCAGCCATTATCTGCCGAAGTGTTCAGGCTAAATACGCAGCAAAATACTTACAAGATGCAGTTAACAAGCTCGCAAAATGGTATAGAGAGTGGAGGATCGACCTAAATCCATTAAAGACGCAAGCAGTAATCTTCTCCCGAAGAAAAATAGACTACGTAGATCCCTTAAACATCGAGGGAAATCCAATCCAATGGAAAGACACGGCGCTATACCTAGGAGTTACTTTAGACACAGTGTTGCATTTCGTCCCACACATAAGAAAAACAATTCTCAAAGCAGCTGGTAGCAGAGCAGGCCTTTCATACCTGCTCAGATCAGGAAATGTAGACAGGAAATTAAAACTGAAATTATACACAGCATGCATAAGACCCATTGTCACATACGCCAGTACGGCATGGGCAGGAATGGCAAATGTGACAGCAAAATTACAATTTAATGGATTTGAAAAGAAAACCCTCAAAATGATCTTTCGTTTACCAAATAACTACCCTGAGAAGGACCTTTACTCAACGGCCGGAATATTAGAAATCGACAAATACATTAAAAACAAAGCAATCAATTTCTACAAAAAACATGAAACAAAAGATGACGAAATTCTCCGAAATATTGGCAAAAATACAGTTTCAAAGAAATGGGATGTCCATAAAAGGCCAAGGGCAATTACAGAAGACGACAGTGACCAACCACTACCCAAGGCAAGACGCCGAGACAGTTGAATAAATACCTATTAAAATTAATTAATTTTTAAAACCAAAATGCTGAAGTGTTGATCAGCAAAACAAATAGGTAAAGTCGCTTGTCGAAAACACCCCTTATTGGGATAAGCCACAAGGGCGGCAATCCCAAATAAAACATATAGTCACACGGTGCAGGTGGGAATCACGCGCTCAATGCAAACTTTGAAATTTTGAAATGTTTCGTTCCGAGGTTTCTCAGACCGCGGGGAAGCAGAGCGGCCCGGTCCGGAGGGGACCTGGAAGCGCACCATGGGCCGGACTACACTTTGATCTTAGCCATATGGCTAAGAAGAAGAATCGGGGGACCAAACTGTATGATTTTTCGCGGACGGCGCTCCTACGCGCCGAAGCGCCTTGGCACGTGCCACCCGTGGGTAAAAGGGGAGGGGAGGAGTCGGGCTCAAATGCCACGACGTTCCTCCTCTACTGATTGCGGGAGGAGGGGGGCGGAGGACCTAGCACGCGAGGATTCATTCTGGTGGGCGCGACGCGCTAAATTTAAAATTTATTATGTTGAAATTTTTCGTTCCGCAGTCCCTTAAAAACGGGAAAACCCTCCGTCGCACCCCTCTGTCTTCAGCATTTACATCTTTTAAACATTTTGTTAGTTCAAAAGGAAAAATTTTCAATTAACATTCCACGGTGTTTCAGGCCGTAGAATATTGTCCACCAGGCCCCGTGGTGCAATGATTTAATGCCCTCACATGCCCCCACGTCCTTCACATAAAAACGGGGGGGGCGGGTACCATTAGAAAAGCATCCTCGCGTGCTAGTTCCTCCGCCCTCTTCCACCTCTCGATTCTGTGGAGTAGGAAATTCGAGTCGTCGAGGCCCCCCACTCCACCGGGCGCTGTGTACGAAGGCACTACGGCGCTTAGGATGCGCAGTCCGGTAAAAATCATACACTTCATCCATATCTATATAATACCCCGCAAGCAGCCGCAAGGGCGATTGACGTGGGGTGTTAGGTCACCAACTGTAAAAAGGAAATACACCACATGCAAAAGAAACAACACGCAAAGATACACCCACAGCAGCGCACACACTCATGCAAAAATCCCTTCATCCAATACTGATGCAAACGCCTATACCGCTAAAAAACTAACCCCCTTGATGCAGCACGGAAGCCATCCTACAACACGGAAGCAAGGACAAACAAGCAAGAAATTTAAACATCACTACCACATGAAAATGTACCACATAGCACTCCACCCCGAAAGAGTCTGTAAAAGGCAGGGAATGCGACCCAACGTTGCAGGTAGCAGGAATTTCCCCCCACGGAGAGGGACGAGGAAATGAAATGGAAACTTAAAAACAGATGAAATAAACACAAATGTGGTCATTCGGAAAGAATGGATTATAACAAAACGCATAAGGTTAGTGGAAGAGCATGCATAATACATACAACTAATGATTTTTTAGACGCTGAGGGTGGCTAGTGGAATTTTTGCTATCTATAACCCTGCAGTTGGTATCCCGTATTGTCCGGGGGGAAATGGAGTCCTTAAGTCTTCTAGCTCTGGCATCTATTTCTTGATTTTTATATGCATGATCCAAGCGACCAATTTATATATTAGTACGATTAATTTGCGAGACCTCGGTGCTGAGGCATGCGGATCAAATTTATTCAATCATTTCAATCTTGCATTGAGACGTCTTTCAGCTAATGATTCCCACCCTAAATCCATGAATATTTATATAAAAACTCATACATTATGGCACCCTCATTTCTTCTTCTTGGCCTTATGGTTAAGATCAAATTGAGGTCCGGCCCCCGGTGCACTTGCAAGTCCGCAATGGACCGGTAGCTTGAGCACCGAGGCCGCACGGCCGCCTTAGGACCCCCGGGGGCACTCTCCGTCAATCCCGTACGTATCCGAGCAGGGCGGATGATTTGAACTACGCGCGGTTTCATTTTCGGCCGCGACGATGGTCAAGCGACAGTTACTCGAGCTTTACGCCCGATCGGTTTTGTTGACCTCCTCACTCCAGCAGGTATTTGTGAAAGATTATATCAACCAAAAAACCATCATCTCAAATCGCCAAACAATTTAAATGTCTTCCCGATTCCACTCGTACTGGCCCAGACCAGCCATAGAAACCGAGAAGTGGTTGAGTGCCTTCAGCGGGTAACTCGGCCGCCACCTGGACTATGCAGTGAGCACTTGTGCGAGCGCTTTCTGTCTGCGGTGTCTCTCCGGAGAAGCCATTTTGAGTCTCGAGTGTGGCCGAGGTTTCCCTTGGGAAACTATTATCATCTTTTCCCCCTGGGAATTGATTAAGTTGCCAATCTTGTGACTTTTATTTCTGGTGAAATGTAGGGTCAGCTCCACTGACGAGTAAGAGTCCTTCGGGACCGAGGGGCCCTCCGTCTGAGCCAGGGAGGGAGGAGAGGCTCTCGAGGGGGGTGAGTAACTGAGAACCACCTTCTCACCTTTGAGTGGTGCTCGAAAACTGAGTTTGTTGTCTCGTTTTTGGGACTTGAGGAAGAGGGCTTTGACCTCATTGCACTCCTCTTGAAACCAAGCGGGTCCACTTCTTAGGGAGTCAATTAGGGAATTAGGGCCCGGAATAGTGGGGGGAACCGGGGCAAAGACCCACTGTGCCCGCACTGCTTGCAGTCGGATCGGTGGGATTGCTTTTGGGACCTCTTTTCTATCCGGATCTTAGAGAGTAGGATAGAGCGTAGGTAAAAAGAGAAAACAGAAGAGATAGATCAGGCGGGAGCGAATATCTCTCTGGAGATGATTCGCTCGCCCGCTAAGAAGAAAGAGGCGGCCACAACCCTGGCTACGGAAGAAATCAATGTGCCAGAAAAAAGGCACATACCCTTACCACCGGCAATATCGTCTGTTCTCTTTAGAAGAGAGACAAGACAGGATTTACGACCTGAGACTCCGCCAAATAGAAATCAGATTATTGATGCTGCTGATCTTACGGGTTACAGGCAAGGACAGGAGGACATGGATACCAACACGGAGGAGGGTGGAATATTCATCACCGTTGCAGAGAGCAAAAACAAACGGAAGAGAAGCAACACTATCCAGACTTCGCCAAACTCAATAGAGGTTAACAACCGATACGACCCACTAATAGGACAATGCCAAGATGGTGTCCAAAGATTGCCCGAAGGAAACAATTCACCAAGTGGTGCACCTAAAAAAGGGAAACGTCCGCCACCCATTATCATATACGAAGTAAAAGATCAAGCAGCCTTTGTAAAAGCAATCAAGGACCAGGCAAGGGACCAGATGTTTTATCTAAGAAAAGTGAAGGAAGGCTGTCGCCTTCAATTAACTAACGAGACCGACTACATAAAAATTAAAGATTTCTTGGATAAGTCAGGTGCGCAATATTCCACCTGGGCAACAAAAGAAAATAAGATCCAGAAATATGTTATTCACGGACTGAGCCCAAAAATGGACCTGGATTACATTGTAGAAAACTTAAAAGAACAGGGAATACCTGCCCTGAAAGCGCTGCCCCTAGGCAAAAGGGATGACATATATACCGTCACGGTACAAATGGGGAACGGCTTTAAAGCTAGCAGGATTGGCGAAATATATTCCATCTGCCATTATCAAGCTAAATTAAAAGTGTACCGATACGACACTCCCCAAATGTGTTATCGATGCAATAGATATGGTCACGGCTCTAAGGGATGCACAGCTGCACCTAGATGCTATAAGTGCGCAGGGCCACATGAAGGACGAGACTGCACCAAGACAAGGGATGATAAAGCCACTTGCTGCAACTGTGGAGGAGATCATGTCTCATTTGCGAATGCCTGTCCCCTTAGACAGGAAAAAGTCAAGGCCTACCAAAATGCCAAGACGCCAAAGGCCCTGCCAACTTATAAGGATGCACCCTTACCAACAGTAAACGCATGGAATAGAACTCCAAGAGCCACAACGGAAAATATATATAGAGAAAGACCTGTTTCAGCGGGATTTGAAACGACGATTCCCTCAAATGCAGAAGGAAAAAACAACGAGCACAATACACAGCAAACAGAAAAAAAGAACGAGGAACTAAGAGCAATGATGGCGGCTCTAACAGAATTAGTCAGAATGATGCAGACACAAATGTCCGCCATCACAACACTATTAATGAGGCTCTTACCCGCAAACCCATAATGGATTACACACCATTACGAAATACCTCAATGGCCGTGACCATTTGGAATGTAAATGGTGGATTAATAGGAAAAATTGACGAATTGTTACATTTTCTAGATAACAAGAAATGCAATATCTGCCTGCTGAGCGAAACGCATTTAACACCCAAGGAAAACATCAATATTCCTAATTGGACAGTAATCAGAAAAGATCGTGATGACAACGGCAAGAAAGGTGGCGGTGTTGCCATAATGATTAGAGAGGGAACTCAATACAATCTTAGTGAACCGCTTGATACCAAGACTATTGAAATAGTGGGGATAAGAGTGGCGGGCTGTAAGATATATAGCTGTTACCTCCCGCCCTCAAAGACATTGCATGCTGATGACCTCAGAAAAATATTTTCTGGAGAACCAACAATTGCAGCGGGAGACTTTAACGCTAAAAGTCCCCAATGGAATTGTAGGACTGAGAATTGTAGGGGCAAGACGTTAAGAACCTGGACATGTGACAATAAGGCAAGAATAGTAGCTCCAAACAACAGTACGAGACCAATGAGGAATGGAGTGGGAGATGTGATAGATATCGCCATTCTTCACGGTCTCACGTTAAGAGCAAAAGCAACTACATCCATTGCGCTACCTAGCGACCATTTACCTGTCATCCTACAATTAGGAAAAGGACCAGTGATGCCAGTTCCAACCACTGACAGACTCATTTACGGGAAAGCAAATTGGGAGCTTTTTCGTAAAAGAGTTGCCGACTTACTTCCAGTCACAATACCGAAACCAGAAACTCCCACCGAGCTTGACGCAATGGCGGAAACCATAACCTCCGTCATTAAGAAAGGTATAGAAGACGCAATTCCTTGTGGGACTAAGAGGAATCCAGACTTCCTTTCTCTACCGCCAGAAATAATACAAAAGATTAGAGAGAGGAATCGTCTCAGAAAGCGGTACATTCGCATTGGAACCAATAATCTGAAGCGAGATTACTACAAATTAAAACACAATGTGCGAGACGACATTAGAGAACTAAGGAGAAAAAGGTGGGAAGACAAACTGGCCTCATTGAATATGCAGGATGGTAGCATTTGGAAAATGGTCAGGGAAGAAAGAATCCGCAATTCAGGCAGAGAAAAGATAACTGCTCTGAAAGCACCAAACAAGAAATTGACTACTGCCGAAGAGAAAGCTGATCACATGGCAGCATATTTAGAAAGAGTATTTACAACCCCTCATGGATTGGATGACGACGGAGAAGACAGTGCCGAAGACTGCAGAGAAGATGACGAGTTTCCAGAAATTGTAATTGACGAGGTAGTGGCAGTATTGAAAAAACTACCACTTCGAAAAGCCACTGGAAATGATAGAATACCCAACGAGATCCTCAAACGTATTCCCAGAGCTGCCGGATTATATATGCTAGAGATAGCAAACTCATCCATTAGACTAGGCCATTTCCCGAGTCCATGGAAAAAATCAGTAGTAGTGTGTATCCCAAAAGGCGGAAGGGGGCCACTTACTGCTGACAAATACAGACCATTATCGCTACTCTCCGGATTGGGAAAAATTTTGGAGAAATTAATCCAGCCATTATACCAAAAAACCACGGACGACAAGGGAATCATCCCACCGGAACAATTTGGCTTTCGGGAGGGGAGAGGAACGGAGCAACAGCTGCATAGAGTAGTTGAATTCATCGCAGACAGCTTTAATAGAAAAGCATACTCTGCCGCGGCGTTCTTGGACATATCCAAAGCGTTCGACAGAGTGTGGCATAAAGGACTGATTAGGAAGATGTCTGTGATGGGTTTCACCTGCTGGCAGATAAAATTAATAAAATCATATCTTAGTGACCGCACCTTTCGAGTAAGGTGGGACAACGCCCTGAGCAGGGAAGGAATGATCTCTGCGGGAGTTCCACAGGGATCAGTCCTTGGTCCGTTCCTTTTTAATATATTTACGGCAGATGTCCCTAATATAGGAAAAAATGGGAATACTATGTTAGCTCTCTATGCTGATGATGCAGCCATTATCTGCCGAAGTGTTCAGGCTAAATACGCAGCAAAATACTTACAAGATGCAGTTAACAAGCTCGCAAAATGGTATAGAGAGTGGAGGATCGACCTAAATCCATTAAAGACGCAAGCAGTAATCTTCTCCCGAAGAAAAATAGACTACGTAGATCCCTTAAACATCGAGGGAAATCCAATCCAATGGAAAGACACGGCGCTATACCTAGGAGTTACTTTAGACACAGTGTTGCATTTCGTCCCACACATAAGAAAAACAATTCTCAAAGCAGCTGGTAGCAGAGCAGGCCTTTCATACCTGCTCAGATCAGGAAATGTAGACAGGAAATTAAAACTGAAATTATACACAGCATGCATAAGACCCATTGTCACATACGCCAGTACGGCATGGGCAGGAATGGCAAATGTGACAGCAAAATTACAATTTAATGGATTTGAAAAGAAAACCCTCAAAATGATCTTTCGTTTACCAAATAACTACCCTGAGAAGGACCTTTACTCAACGGCCGGAATAGTAGAAATCGACAAATACATTAAAAACAAAGCAATCAATTTCTACAAAAAACATGAAACAAAAGATGACGAAATTCTCCGAAATATTGGCAAAAATACAGTTTCAAAGAAATGGGATGTCCATAAAAGGCCAAGGGCAATTACAGAAGACGACAGTGACCAACCACTACCCAAGGCAAGACGCCGAGACAGTTGAATAAATACCTATTAAAATTAATTAATTTTTAAAACCAAAATGCTGAAGTGTTGATCAGCAAAACAAATAGGTAAAGTCGCTTGTCGAAAACACCCCTTATTGGGATAAGCCACAAGGGCGGCAATCCCAAATAAAACATATAGTCACACGGTGCAGGTGGGAATCACGCGCTCAATGCAAACTTTGAAATTTTGAAATGTTTCGTTCCGAGGTTTCTCAGACCGCGGGGAAGCAGAGCGGCCCGGTCCGGAGGGGACCTGGAAGCGCACCATGGGCCGGACTACACTTTGATCTTAGCCATATGGCTAAGAAGAAGAATCGGGGGACCAAACTGTATGATTTTTCGCGGACGGCGCTCCTACGCGCCGAAGCGCCTTGGCACGTGCCACCCGTGGGTAAAAGGGGAGGGGAGGAGTCGGGCTCAAATGCCACGACGTTCCTCCTCTACTGATTGCGGGAGGAGGGGGGCGGAGGACCTAGCACGCGAGGATTCATTCTGGTGGGCGCGACGCGCTAAATTTAAAATTTATTATGTTGAAATTTTTCGTTCCGCAGTCCCTTAAAAACGGGAAAACCCTCCGTCGCACCCCTCTGTCTTCAGCATTTACATCTTTTAAACATTTTGTTAGTTCAAAAGGAAAAATTTTCAATTAACATTCCACGGTGTTTCAGGCCGTAGAATATTGTCCACCAGGCCCCGTGGTGCAATGATTTAATGCCCTCACATGCCCCCACGTCCTTCACATAAAAACGGGGGGGGCGGGTACCATTAGAAAAGCATCCTCGCGTGCTAGTTCCTCCGCCCTCTTCCACCTCTCGATTCTGTGGAGTAGGAAATTCGAGTCGTCGAGGCCCCCCACTCCACCGGGCGCTGTGTACGAAGGCACTACGGCGCTTAGGATGCGCAGTCCGGTAAAAATCATACACTTCATCTATATCTATATAATACCCCGCAAGCAGCCGCAAGGGCGATTGACGTGGGGTGTTAGGTCACCAACTGTAAAAAGGAAATACACCACATGCAAAAGAAACAACACGCAAAGATACACCCACAGCAGCGCACACACTCATGCAAAAATCCCTTCATCCAATACTGATGCAAACGCCTATACCGCTAAAAAACTAACCCCCTTGATGCAGCACGGAAGCCATCCTACAACACGGAAGCAAGGACAAACAAGCAAGAAATTTAAACATCACTACCACATGAAAATGTACCACATAGCACTCCACCCCGAAAGAGTCTGTAAAAGGCAGGGAATGCGACCCAACGTTGCAGGTAGCAGGAATTTCCCCCCACGGAGAGGGACGAGGAAATGAAATGGAAACTTAAAAACAGATGAAATAAACACAAATGTGGTCATTCGGAAAGAATGGATTATAACAAAACGCATAAGGTTAGTGGAAGAGCATGCATAATACATACAACTAATGATTTTTTAGACGCTGAGGGTGGCTAGTGGAATTTTTGCTATCTATAACCCTGCAGTTGGTATCCCGTATTGTCCGGGGGGAAATGGAGTCCTTAAGTCTTCTAGCTCTGGCATCTATTTCTTGATTTTTATATGCATGATCCAAGCGACCAATTTATATATTAGTACGATTAATTTGCGAGACCTCGGTGCTGAGGCATGCGGATCAAATTTATTCAATCATTTCAATCTTGCATTGAGACGTCTTTCAGCTAATGATTCCCACCCTAAATCCATGAATATTTATATAAAAACTCATACATTATGGCACCCTCATTTCTTCTTCTTGGCCTTATGGTTAAGATCAAATTGAGGTCCGGCCCCCGGTGCACTTGCAAGTCCGCAATGGACCGGTAGCTTGAGCACCGAGGCCGCACGGCCGCCTTAGGACCCCCGGGGGCACTCTCCGTCAATCCCGTACGTATCCGAGCAGGGCGGATGATTTGAACTACGCGCGGTTTCATTTTCGGCCGCGACGATGGTCAAGCGACAGTTACTCGAGCTTTACGCCCGATCGGTTTTGTTGACCTCCTCACTCCAGCAGGTATTTGTGAAAGATTATATCAACCAAAAAACCATCATCTCAAATCGCCAAACAATTTAAATGTCTTCCCGATTCCACTCGTACTGGCCCAGACCAGCCATAGAAACCGAGAAGTGGTTGAGTGCCTTCAGCGGGTAACTCGGCCGCCACCTGGACTATGCAGTGAGCACTTGTGCGAGCGCTTTCTGTCTGCGGTGTCTCTCCGGAGAAGCCATTTTGAGTCTCGAGTGTGGCCGAGGTTTCCCTTGGGAAACTATTATCATCTTTTCCCCCTGGGAATTGATTAAGTTGCCAATCTTGTGACTTTTATTTCTGGTGAAATGTAGGGTCAGCTCCACTGACGAGTAAGAGTCCTTCGGGACCGAGGGGCCCTCCGTCTGAGCCAGGGAGGGAGGAGAGGCTCTCGAGGGGGGTGAGTAACTGAGAACCACCTTCTCACCTTTGAGTGGTGCTCGAAAACTGAGTTTGTTGTCTCGTTTTTGGGACTTGAGGAAGAGGGCTTTGACCTCATTGCACTCCTCTTGAAACCAAGCGGGTCCACTTCTTAGGGAGTCAATTAGGGAATTAGGGCCCGGAATAGTGGGGGGAACCGGGGCAAAGACCCACTGTGCCCGCACTGCTTGCAGTCGGATCGGTGGGATTGCTTTTGGGACCTCTTTTCTATCCGGATCTTAGAGAGTAGGATAGAGCGTAGGTAAAAAGAGAAAACAGAAGAGATAGATCAGGCGGGAGCGAATATCTCTCTGGAGATGATTCGCTCGCCCGCTAAGAAGAAAGAGGCGGCCACAACCCTGGCTACGGAAGAAATCAATGTGCCAGAAAAAAGGCACATACCCTTACCACCGGCAATATCGTCTGTTCTCTTTAGAAGAGAGACAAGACAGGATTTACGACCTGAGACTCCGCCAAATAGAAATCAGATTATTGATGCTGCTGATCTTACGGGTTACAGGCAAGGACAGGAGGACATGGATACCAACACGGAGGAGGGTGGAATATTCATCACCGTTGCAGAGAGCAAAAACAAACGGAAGAGAAGCAACACTATCCAGACTTCGCCAAACTCAATAGAGGTTAACAACCGATACGACCCACTAATAGGACAATGCCAAGATGGTGTCCAAAGATTGCCCGAAGGAAACAATTCACCAAGTGGTGCACCTAAAAAAGGGAAACGTCCGCCACCCATTATCATATACGAAGTAAAAGATCAAGCAGCCTTTGTAAAAGCAATCAAGGACCAGGCAAGGGACCAGATGTTTTATCTAAGAAAAGTGAAGGAAGGCTGTCGCCTTCAATTAACTAACGAGACCGACTACATAAAAATTAAAGATTTCTTGGATAAGTCAGGTGCGCAATATTCCACCTGGGCAACAAAAGAAAATAAGATCCAGAAATATGTTATTCACGGACTGAGCCCAAAAATGGACCTGGATTACATTGTAGAAAACTTAAAAGAACAGGGAATACCTGCCCTGAAAGCGCTGCCCCTAGGCAAAAGGGATGACATATATACCGTCACGGTACAAATGGGGAACGGCTTTAAAGCTAGCAGGATTGGCGAAATATATTCCATCTGCCATTATCAAGCTAAATTAAAAGTGTACCGATACGACACTCCCCAAATGTGTTATCGATGCAATAGATATGGTCACGGCTCTAAGGGATGCACAGCTGCACCTAGATGCTATAAGTGCGCAGGGCCACATGAAGGACGAGACTGCACCAAGACAAGGGATGATAAAGCCACTTGCTGCAACTGTGGAGGAGATCATGTCTCATTTGCGAATGCCTGTCCCCTTAGACAGGAAAAAGTCAAGGCCTACCAAAATGCCAAGACGCCAAAGGCCCTGCCAACTTATAAGGATGCACCCTTACCAACAGTAAACGCATGGAATAGAACTCCAAGAGCCACAACGGAAAATATATATAGAGAAAGACCTGTTTCAGCGGGATTTGAAACGACGATTCCCTCAAATGCAGAAGGAAAAAACAACGAGCACAATACACAGCAAACAGAAAAAAAGAACGAGGAACTAAGAGCAATGATGGCGGCTCTAACAGAATTAGTCAGAATGATGCAGACACAAATGTCCGCCATCACAACACTATTAATGAGGCTCTTACCCGCAAACCCATAATGGATTACACACCATTACGAAATACCTCAATGGCCGTGACCATTTGGAATGTAAATGGTGGATTAATAGGAAAAATTGACGAATTGTTACATTTTCTAGATAACAAGAAATGCAATATCTGCCTGCTGAGCGAAACGCATTTAACACCCAAGGAAAACATCAATATTCCTAATTGGACAGTAATCAGAAAAGATCGTGATGACAACGGCAAGAAAGGTGGCGGTGTTGCCATAATGATTAGAGAGGGAACTTAATACAATCTTAGAGAACCGCTTGATACCAAGACTATTGAAATAGTGGGGATAAGAGTGGCGGGCTGTAAGATATATAGCTGTTACCTCCCGCCCTCAAAGACATTGCATGCTGATGACCTCAGAAAAATATTTTCTGGAGAACCAACAATTGCAGCGGGAGACTTTAACGCTAAAAGTCCCCAATGGAATTGTAGGACTGAGAATTGTAGGGGCAAGACGTTAAGAACCTGGACATGTGACAATAAGGCAAGAATAGTAGCTCCAAACAACAGTACGAGACCAATGAGGAATGGAGTGGGAGATGTGATAGATATCGCCATTCTTCACGGTCTCACGTTAAGAGCAAAAGCAACTACATCCATTGCGCTACCTAGCGACCATTTACCTGTCATCCTACAATTAGGAAAAGGACCAGTGATGCCAGTTCCAACCACTGACAGACTCATTTACGGGAAAGCAAATTGGGAGCTTTTTCGTAAAAGAGTTGCCGACTTACTTCCAGTCACAATACCGAAACCAGAAACTCCCACCGAGCTTGACGCAATGGCGGAAACCATAACCTCCGTCATTAAGAAAGGTATAGAAGACGCAATTCCTTGTGGGACTAAGAGGAATCCAGACTTCCTTTCTCTACCGCCAGAAATAATACAAAAGATTAGAGAGAGGAATCGTCTCAGAAAGCGGTACATTCGCATTGGAACCAATAATCTGAAGCGAGATTACTACAAATTAAAACACAATGTGCGAGACGACATTAGAGAACTAAGGAGAAAAAGGTGGGAAGACAAACTGGCCTCATTGAATATGCAGGATGGTAGCATTTGGAAAATGGTCAGGGAAGAAAGAATCCGCAATTCAGGCAGAGAAAAGATAACTGCTCTGAAAGCACCAAACAAGAAATTGACTACTGCCGAAGAGAAAGCTGATCACATGGCAGCATATTTAGAAAGAGTATTTACAACCCCTCATGGATTGGATGACGACGGAGAAGACAGTGCCGAAGACTGCAGAGAAGATGACGAGTTTCCAGAAATTGTAATTGACGAGGTAGTGGCAGTATTGAAAAAACTACCACTTCGAAAAGCCACTGGAAATGATAGAATACCCAACGAGATCCTCAAACGTATTCCCAGAGCTGCCGGATTATATATGCTAGAGATAGCAAACTCATCCATTAGACTAGGCCATTTCCCGAGTCCATGGAAAAAATCAGTAGTAGTGTGTATCCCAAAAGGCGGAAGGGGGCCACTTACTGCTGACAAATACAGACCATTATCGCTACTCTCCGGATTGGGAAAAATTTTGGAGAAATTAATCCAGCCATTATACCAAAAAACCACGGACGACAAGGGAATCATCCCACCGGAACAATTTGGCTTTCGGGAGGGGAGAGGAACGGAGCAACAGCTGCATAGAGTAGTTGAATTCATCGCAGACAGCTTTAATAGAAAAGCATACTCTGCCGCGGCGTTCTTGGACATATCCAAAGCGTTCGACAGAGTGTGGCATAAAGGACTGATTAGGAAGATGTCTGTGATGGGTTTCACCTGCTGGCAGATAAAATTAATAAAATCATATCTTAGTGACCGCACCTTTCGAGTAAGGTGGGACAACGCCCTGAGCAGGGAAGGAATGATCTCTGCGGGAGTTCCACAGGGATCAGTCCTTGGTCCGTTCCTTTTTAATATATTTACGGCAGATGTCCCTAATATAGGAAAAAATGGGAATACTATGTTAGCTCTCTATGCTGATGATGCAGCCATTATCTGCCGAAGTGTTCAGGCTAAATACGCAGCAAAATACTTACAAGATGCAGTTAACAAGCTCGCAAAATGGTATAGAGAGTGGAGGATCGACCTAAATCCATTAAAGACGCAAGCAGTAATCTTCTCCCGAAGAAAAATAGACTACGTAGATCCCTTAAACATCGAGGGAAATCCAATCCAATGGAAAGACACGGCGCTATACCTAGGAGTTACTTTAGACACAGTGTTGCATTTCGTCCCACACATAAGAAAAACAATTCTCAAAGCAGCTGGTAGCAGAGCAGGCCTTTCATACCTGCTCAGATCAGGAAATGTAGACAGGAAATTAAAACTGAAATTATACACAGCATGCATAAGACCCATTGTCACATACGCCAGTACGGCATGGGCAGGAATGGCAAATGTGACAGCAAAATTACAATTTAATGGATTTGAAAAGAAAACCCTCAAAATGATCTTTCGTTTACCAAATAACTACCCTGAGAAGGACCTTTACTCAACGGCCGGAATAGTAGAAATCGACAAATACATTAAAAACAAAGCAATCAATTTCTACAAAAAACATGAAACAAAAGATGACGAAATTCTCCGAAATATTGGCAAAAATACAGTTTCAAAGAAATGGGATGTCCATAAAAGGCCAAGGGCAATTACAGAAGACGACAGTGACCAACCACTACCCAAGGGAAGACGCCGAGACAGTTGAATAAATACCTATTAAAAATAATTAATTTTTAAAACCAAAATGCTGAAGTGTTGATCAGCAAAACAAATAGGTAAAGTCGCTTGTCGAAAACACCCCTTATTGGGATAAGCCACAAGGGCGGCAATCCCAAATAAAACATATAGTCACACGGTGCAGGTGGGAATCACGCGCTCAATGCAAACTTTGAAATTTTGAAATGTTTCGTTCCGAGGTTTCTCAGACCGCGGGGAAGCAGAGCGGCCCGGTCCGGAGGGGACCTGGAAGCGCACCATGGGCCGGACTACACTTTGATCTTAACCATATGGCTAAGAAGAAGAATCGGGGGACCAAACTGTATGATTTTTCGCGGACGGCGCTCCTACGCGCCGAAGCGCCTTGGCACGTGCCACCCGTGGGTAAAAGGGGAGGGGAGGAGTCGGGCTCAAATGCCACGACGTTCCTCCTCTACTGATTGCGGGAGGAGGGGGGCGGAGGACCTAGCACTCGAGGATTCATTCTGGTGGTCGCGACGCGCTAAATTTAAAATTTATTATGTTGAAATTTTTCGTTCCGCAGTCCCTTAAAAACGGGAAAACCCTCCGTCGCACCCCTCTGTCTTCAGCATTTACATCTTTTAAACATTTTGTTAGTTCAAAAGGAAAATTTTTCAATTAACATTCCACGGTGTTTCAGGCCGTAGAATATTGTCCACCAGGCCCCGTGGTGCAATGATTTAATGCCCTCACATGCCCCCACGTCCTTCACAAAAAAACGACGGGGGCGGGTACCATTAGAAAAGCATCCTCGCGTGCTAGTTCCTCCGCCCTCTTCCACCTCTCGATTCTGCGGAGTAGGAAATTCGAGTCGTCGAGGCCCCCCACTCCACCGGGCGGTGTGTACGAAGGCACTACGGCGCTTAGGATACGCAGTCCGGTAAAAATCATACACTTCATCTATATCTATATAATACCCCGCAAGCAGCCGCAAGGGCGATTGACGTGGGGTGTTAGGTCACCAACTGTAAAAAGGAAATATACCACATGCAAAAGAAACAACACGCAAAGATACACCCATAGCAGCGCACACACTCATGCAAAAATCCCTTCATCCTATACTGATGCAAACGCCTATACCGCTAAAAAACTGACCCCCTTGATGCAGCACGGAAGCCATCCTACAACACGGAAGCAAGGACAAACAAGCTAGAAATTTAAACATCACTACCGGTCCATGGCGGACTTGCAAGTGCACCGGGGGCCGGACCTCAATTTGATCTTAGCCATAAGGCCGAGTAGAAGAAATGAAGGAGCCATAATGTATGAGTTTTCGTCGAAATATTCATGGATTAAGGGTTGGAATCATTGGCTGCAAGACGACTCAATGCAAGATTGAAATTATTGAATAAATTTGATCCGCATGTCTCAGAACCAAGGTCTCGCAAATTATTCGTACTAATATATACATTGGTCGCTTGGATCATGCATATAAAATTCGGGAAATAAATGCCAAAGCTAGAAGACTTAAGGACATCTTCTCCCCCCGTCAATACGGGATAGCAACTGACGGGTTATAGATAGGAGAAATTCCACTAGCCACCCTCAGCGCATAAAAAATCATTAGTTGTATTTATATTGCATGCTCTTCCACTAACCTTATGCGTTCTGTTATAATCCATTCTTTCCGAATGACCACATTTGTGTTTATTTCATCTGTTTTTAAGTTTCCATTTCATTTCCTCGTCCCTCTCCGCATTCCCTGCCTTTTACAGACTCTTTCGGGGTGGAGTGCTATGTGATACATTTTCATGTGGTGGTGATGTTTAAATTTCTTGCTTGTTTGTCCTTGCTTCCGTGTTGTAGGATGGCTTCTGTGCTGCATCAAGGGGGTCAGTTTTTTAGTTTTGTTGCGGTATAGGCGTTTGCATCAGTATTGGATGAAGGGATTTTTGCATGAGTGTGTGCGCTGCTGTGGGTGTATCTTTGCGTGTTGTTTCTTTTGCATGTGGTATATTTCCTTTTTACAGTTGGTGACCTAACACCCCACGTCAATCGCCCTTGCGGCTGCTTGCGGGGTATTATATAGATATAGATGAAGTGTATGATTTTTACCGGACTGCGCATCCTAAGCGCCGTAGTGCCTTCGTACACACCGCCCGGTGGAGTAGGGGGCCTCGACGACTCGAATTTCCTACTCCGCAGAATCGAGAGGTGGAAGGGGGCGGAGGAACTAGCACGCGAGGATGCTTTTCTAATGGCCCCCGCCGCCCCGTTTTTATGTGAAGGACGTGGTGGCATGGGAGGGCATTAAATCATGGCACCACGGGGCCTGGTGGACAATATTCTACGGCCTGAAACACCGTGGAATGTTAATTGAAAATTTTTCCTTTTCAACAAACAAAATGTTTAAAAGATGTAAATGCTGAAGACCGAGGGGGCGACGGAGGGCTTTCCCGTTTTCTAAGGGACCGCGGAACAAAAAATTTCAAAATTATAAATTTTAAATTTAGCGCGTCGCGCCCACGAGAATGAATCCTCGCGTGCTGGTTCCTCCGCCCCCCTCCTTCTCTCGCACTCTGTAGAGGAGGAAAGTCGAGGCGTAGGAGCCCGACTCCTCCCCCCCCTTTCACTTACGGGTGGCGCGTCCGAAGGCGCTTCGGCGCGTAGGAGCGCCGTCCTCGAAAAATCATAGTTTGGTCCCCCGATTCTTTTTTTTGGCCTTTTGGCTAAGATCAAAGTAGAGTCCGGCCCATGGTGCACTTCCAAGTCCCCTCCGGACCGGTCCGCTCGGCTTTTCCGCGGTCTGAGGGACCGCGAAACAAAAGATTAAAAAATTTTAAAGTTTTAATTCAGCGCGTGGAACCCACCAGGATGAAGTCTATATGGCCGCCGAGTTAGGCGCTGAAACCACTAAACCTGCTTCTCGGTCACTACGGCTGGTCTCGGCCAGTACGGGAGGAATCGGGGGGGAATTTAAATTTTTTGGGTATTTGAGATAATGGTTTCTTGGTAGATATTTTCTTCCACAAATACCTGTCGGAATGTGGTGGTCAAAAAAACCGATCGGGCGTAAAGCTCGAAAAACTGTCGTTTGACCGTCGTCGCGGCCGAAAATGAAACCGCGCGTCGTTCAAATCATCCACCCTGCTCGGATACGTACGCGATTGACGAAGGGTGCCCCGGGGGTCCTATGGCGGCGGTGCGGCCTCGTTGCTCTAGCTACCGGTCCATGGCGGACTTGCAAGTGCACCGGGGGCCGGACCTCAATTTGATCTTAGCCACAAGGCCGAGAAGAAGAAATGAGGGAGCCATAATGTATGAGTTTTCGTCGAAATATTCATGGGTTAAGGGTTGGAATCATTGGCTGCAAGACGACTCAATGCAAGATTGAAATTATTGAATAAATTTGATCCGCATGTCTCAGAACCGGGGTCTCGCAAATTATTCGTACTAATATATACATTGGTCGCTTGGATAATGCATATAAAATTCGGGAAATAGATGCCAGAGCTAGAAGACTTAAGGACATCTTCTCCCCCCGGTCAATACGGGATAGCAACTGACGGGTTATAGATAGGAGAAATTCCACTAGCCACCCTCAGCGTCTAAAAAATCATTAGTTGTATTTATATTGCATGCTCTTCCACTAACCTTATGCGTTTTTTATAATCCATTCTTTCCGAATGACCACATTTGTGTTTATTTCATCTGTTTTTAAATTTCCATTTTATTTCCTCGTCCCTCTCCGCGGGGGGAAATTCCTGCTACCTGCAACGTTGTGTCGCATTCCCTGCCTTTTGCAGACTCTTTCGGGGTGGAGTGCTATGTGGTACATTTTCATGTGGTGGTGATGTTTAAATTTCTTGCTTGTTTGTCCTTGCTTCCGCGTTGTAGGATGGCTTCCGTGCTGCATCAAGGGGGTCAGTTTTTTAGTTTTTTTGCGGTATAGGCGTTTGCATCAGTATTCGATGAAGGGATTTTTGCACGAGTGTGTGCGCTGCTGTGGGTGTATCTTTGCGTGTTGTTTCTTTTGCATGTGGTATATTTCCTTTTTACAGTTGGTGACCTAACACCCCACGTCAATCGCCCTTGCGGCTGCTTGCGGGGTATTATATAGATATAGATGAAGTGTATGATTTTTACCGGACTGCGCATCCTAAGCGCCGTAGTGCCTTCGTACACACCGCCCGGTGGAGTAGGGGGCCTCGACGACTCGAATTTCCTACTCCGCAGAATCGAGAGGTGGAAGGGGGCGGAGGAACTAGCACGCGAGGATGCTTTTCTAATAGTACCCGCCCCCCCCGTTTTTATGTGAAGGACGTGGGGGCATGTGAGGGCATTAAATCATGGCACCACGGGGCCTGGTGGACAATATTCTACGGCCTGAAACACCGTGGAATGTTAATTGAAAATTTTTCCATTTGAACTAACAAAATGTTTAAAAGATGTAAATGCTGAAGACAGAGGGGTGTGACGGAGGGTTTTCCCGTTTTCTAAAGGAATGCGGAACGAAAAATTTCAACTAGATAAATTTTAAATTTAGCGCGTCGCGCCCACCAGAATGAATCCTTGCGTGCTAGGTCCTCCGCCCCCCTCCTCCCGCAATCAGTACAGGAGGAACGTCTTGGCATTCTACCCACGGGTGGCACGTGCCAAGGCGCTTCGGCGCGTAGGAGCGCCGTCCGCGAAAAATCATACAGTTTGGTCCCCCGATTCTTCTTCTTAGCCTTATGGCTAAGATCAAAGCGTAGTCCGGCCCACGGTGCGCTTCCAGGTCCCCTCCGGACCGGGCCGCTCCGCTTCCCCGCGGTCTGAGACGCCGCGGAACGAAACATTTCAAAATTTCAAAGTTTGCATTGAGCGCGTGATTCCTAGCTGCATAGTCCAGGTTGCGGCCGAGTTACGCGCTGAAGGCACTCAACCTCTTTTCGGTTTCTATGGCTGGTCTGGGCCAGTACGAGTGGAATCGGGAAGACATTTAAATTGTTTGGCGATTTGAGATGATGGTTTTTTGGTTTATATAATCTTTCACAAATACCTGCTGGAGTGAGGAGGTCAACAAAACCGATCGGGCGTAAAGCTCGAATAACTGTCGCTTGACCATCGTCGCGGCCGAAAATGAAACCGCGCGTAGTTCAAATCATCCGCCCTGCACGGATACGTACGGGATTGACGAAGAGTTCCCCCGGGGGTCCTAAAGCGGCCGTGCGGCCTCGGTGCTCAAGCTACCGGTCCATTGCGGACTTGAAAGTGCACCGGGGGCCGGACCTCAATTTGATCTTAACCATAAGGCCAAGAAGAAGAAATGAGGGTGCCATAATGTATGAGTTTTTATATAAATATTCATGGATTTAGTGTTGGAATCATTGGCTGCAAGACGACTCAATGCAAGATTGAAATGATTGAATAAATTTGATCCGCATGGCTCAGCACCGAGGTCTCGCAAATTATTCGTGCTAATATGTACATTGGTCGCTTGGATCATGCATATAAAAATCAAGAAATAGATGCCAGAGCTAGAAGACTTAAGGACTCCATTTCCCCCCGGACAATACGGGATAGCAACTGTAGGGTTATAGATAGCAAAAATTCCTCTAGCCACCCTCAGCGTCTAAAAATCATTAGTTGTTTGTATTATGCATGCTCTTCCACTAACCTTATGCGTTTTGTTATAATCCATTCTTTCCGAATGACCACATTTGTGTTTATTTCATCTGTTTTTAAGTTTCCATTTCATTTCCTCGTCCCTCTCCGCGGGGGGAAATTCCTGCTACCAGCAACGTTGGGTCGAATTCGTTGCCTTTTACAGACTCTTTCGGGGTGGAGTGCTACGTGGTGCATTTTCATGTGGTAGTGATGTTTAAAATTCTTGCTTGTTTGTGCTGGCTTCCGTGTTGTAGGATGCCTTCCGTGCTGCATCATGTGGTGCAGTTTTTTAGTTGTTTTGCGGTATATGCGTTTGCATGAGTATTGGATGAAGGGATTTTTGCATGAGTGTGTGCGGTGCTGTGGGTGTATTTTTGCGTGTTGTTTCTTTTGCATGTGGTGTATTTCCTTTTTACAGTTGGTGACCTAACACCCCACGCCCTTGCGGCTGCTAACGGGGTATTATGTAGATATAGATGAACTTTATGTTTTTTACCGGACTGCGCATCCTAAGCGCCGAAGTGCCTTCGCACACACTGCCCGGTGGAGTAGGGGGCCTCGACGACTCGAATTTCCTACTCCACAGAATCGAGAGGTGGAAGGGGGCGGAGGAACTAGCACGCGAGGATGCTTTTCTAATGGCCCCCGCCGCCCCGTTTTTATGTGAAGGACGTGGTGGCATGGGAGGGCATTAAATCATGGCACCACGGGGCCTGGTGGACAATATTCTACGGCCTGAAACACCGTGGAATGTTAATTGAAAATTTTTCCTTTTGAACAAACAAAATGTTTAAAAGATGTAAATGCTGAAGACCGAGGGGGCGACGGAGGGCTTTCCCGTTTTCTAAGGGACCGCGGAACGAAAAATTTCAAAATTTTAAATTTTAAATTTAGCGCGTCGCGCCCGCGAGAATGAAAGCCGCGGATAACTTGGCCGCCACCTGGACTATGCAGGTGGAAATCACGATATCAATGCAAACTTTGAAATTTTGAAATGTTTCGTTCCGCGGTTTCTCAGACCGCGGGGAAGCAGAGCGGCCAGGTCCGGAGGGGACCTGGAAGCGCACCGTGGGCCGGACTACGCTTTGATCTTAGCCATAAGGCTAAGAAGAAGAATCGGGGACCAAACTATGATTTTTCGCGGACGGCGCTCCTACGCGCCGAAGCGCCTTGGCACGTGCCACCCGTGGGTAAAAGGGGAGGGGAGGAGTCGGGCTCGAATGCCACGACGTTCCTCCTCTACTGATTGCGGGAGGAGGATCGCAGTGAGCACTTGTGCGAGCGCTTTCTGTCTTCGGTGTCTCTTCGGAGAAGCCATTTTGAGTCTCGAGTGTGGCCGAGGTTTCCCTTGGGAAACATTCTCATCTTTTCCCCCTGGGAATTGATTAAGTTGCCAATCTTGTGACTTTTATTTCTGGTGAAATGTAGGGTCAGCTCCTCTGACAAGTAATTGTCCTTCGGGACCGAGGGGCCCTACGTCTGAGCCAGGGAGGGAGGAGAGGCTCTCGAGGGGGGTGGGTAACTGAGAACCACCTTCTCACCTTTGAGTGGTGCTCGAAAACTGAGTTTGTTGTCTCGTTTGGGGACTTGAGGAAGAGGGCTTTGACCTCATTGCACTCCTCTTGAAACCAAGCAGGTCCACTTCTTAGGGAGTCAATTAGGGAATTAGGGCCCGGAATAGTGGGGGGAACCGGGGCAAAGACCCACTGTGCCCGCACTGCTTGCAGTCGGATCGGTGGGATTGCTTTTGGGACCTCCTTTCTATCCGGATCTTAGAGAGTAGGATAGAGCGTAGGTAAAAAGAGAAAACAGAAGAGATAGATCAGGCGGGAGCGAATATCTCTCTGGAGATGATTCGCTCGCCCGCTAAGAAGAAAGAGGCGGCCACAACCCTGGCTACGGAAGAAATCAATGTGCCAGAAAAAAGGCACATACCCTTACCACCGGCAATATCGTCTGTTCTCTTTAGAAGAGAGACAAGACAGGATTTACGACCTGAGACTCCGCCAAATAGAAATCAGATTATTGATGCTGCTGATCTTACGGGTTACAGGCAAGGACAGGAGGACATGGATACCAACACGGAGGAGGGTGGAATATTCATCACCGTTGAAGAGAGCAAAAACAAACGGAAGAGAAGCAACACTATCCAGACTTCGCCAAACTCAATAGAGGTTAACAACCGATACGACCCACTAATAGGACAATGCCAAGATGGTGTCCGAAGAGTGCCCGAAGGAAACAATTCACCAAGTGGTGCACCTAAAAAAGGGAAACGTCCGCCACCCATTATCATATACGAAGTAAAAGATCAAGCAGCCTTTGTAAAAGCAATCAAGGACCAGGCAAGGGACCAGATGTTTTATCTAAGAAAAGTGAAGGAAGGCTGTCGCCTTCAATTGACTAACGAGGCCGACAACATAAAAATTAAAGATTTCTTGGATAAGTCAGGTGCGCAATATTCCACCTGGGCAACAAAAGAAAATAAGATCCAGAAATATGTTATTCACGGACTGAGCCCAAAAATGGACCTGGATTACATTGTAGAAAACTTAAAAGAACAGGGAATACCTGCCCTGAAAGCGCTGCCCCTAGGCAAAAGGGACGACATATATACCGTCACGGTACAAATGGGGAACGGCTTTAAAGCTAGCAGGATTGGCGAAATATATTCCATCTGCCATTATCAAGCTAAATTAAAAGTGTACCGATACGACACTCCCCAAATGTGTTATCGATGCAATAGATATGGTCACGGCTCTAAGGGATGCACAGCTGCACCTAGATGCTATAAGTGCGCAGGGCCACATGAAGGACGAGACTGCACCAAGACAAGGGATGATAAAGCCACTTGCTGCAACTGTGGAGGAGATCATGTCTCATTTGCGAATGCCTGTCCCCTTAGCCAGGAAAAAGTCAAGGCCTACCAAAATGCCAAGACGCCAAAGGCCCTGCCAACTTATAAGGATGCACCCTTACCAACAGTAAACGCATGGAATAGAACTCCAAGAGCCACAACGGAAAATATACATAGAGAAAGACCTGTTTCAGCGGGATTTGAAACGACGATTCCCTCAAATGCAGAAGGAAAAAACAACGAGCACAATACACAGCAAACAGAAAAAGGGAACGAGGAACTAAGAGCAATGATGGCGGCTCTAACAGAATTAGTCAGAATGATGCAGACACAAATGTCCGCCATCACAACACTATTAATGAGGCTCTTACCCGCAAACCCATAATGGATTACACACCATTACGAAATACCTCAATGGCCGTGACCATTTGGAATGTAAATGGTGGATTAATAGGAAAAATTGACGAATTGTTACATTTTCTAGATAACAAGAAATGCAATATCTGCCTGCTGAGCGAAACGCATTTAACACCCAAGGAAAACATCAATATTCCTAATTGGACAGTAATCAGAAAAGATCGTGATGACAACGGCAAGAAAGGTGGCGGTGTTGCCATAATGATTAGAGAGGGAACTCAATACAATCTTAGTGAACCGCTTGATACCAAGACTATTGAAATAGTGGGGATAAGAGTGGCGGGCTGTAAGATATATAGCTGTTACCTCCCGCCCTCAAAGACATTGCATGCTGATGACCTCAGAAAAATATTTTCTGGAGAACCAACAATTGCAGCGGGAGACTTTAACGCTAAAAGTCCCCAATGGAATTGTAGGACTGAGAATTGTAGGGGCAAGACGTTAAGAACCTGGACATGTGACAATAAGGCAAGAATAGTAGCTCCAAACAACAGTACGAGACCAATGAGGAATGGAGTGGGAGATGTGATAGATATCGCCATTCTTCACGGTCTCACGTTAAGAGCAAAAGCAACTACATCCATTGCGCTACCTAGCGACCATTTACCTGTCATCCTACAATTAGGAAAAGGACCAGTGATGCCAGTTCCAACCACTGACAGACTCATTTACGGGAAAGCAAATTGGGAGCTTTTTCGTAAAAGAGTTGCCGACTTACTTCCAGTCACAATACCGAAACCAGAAACTCCCACCGAGCTTGACGCAATGGCGGAAACCATAACCTCCGTCATTAAGAAAGGTATAGAAGACGCAATTCCTTGTGGGACTAAGAGGAATCCAGACTTCCTTTCTCTACCGCAAGAAATAATACAAAAGATTAGAGAGAGGAATCGTCTCAGAAAGCGGTACATTCGCATTGGAACCAATAATCTGAGGCGAGATTACTACAAATTAAAACACAATGTGCGAGACGACATTAGAGAACTAAGGAGAAAAAGGTGGGAAGACAAACTGGCCTCATTGAATATGCAGGATGGTAGCATTTGGAAAATGGTCAGGGAAGAAAGAATCCGCAATTCAGGCAGAGAAAAGATAACTGCTCTGAAAGCACCAAACAAGAAATTGACTACTGCCGAAGAGAAAGCTGATCACATGGCAGCATATTTAGAGAGAGTATTTACAACCCCTCATGGATTGGATTACGACGGAGAAGACAGTGCCGAAGACTACAGAGAAGATGACGAGTTTCCAGAAATTGTAATTGACGAGGTAGTGGCAGTATTGAAAAAACTACCACTTCGAAAAGCCACTGGAAATGATAGAATACCCAACGAGATCCTCAAACGTATTCCCAGAGCTGCCGGATTATATATGCTAGAGATAGCAAACTCATCCATTAGACTAGGCCATTTCCCGAGTCCATGGAAAAAATCAGTAGTAGTGTGTATCCCAAAAGACGGAAGGGGGCCACTTACTGCTGACAAATACAGACCATTATCGCTACTCTCCGGATTGGGAAAAATTTGGAGAAATTAATCCTGCCATTATACCAAAAAACCACGGACGACAAGGGAATCATCCCACCGGAACGATTTGGCTTTCGGGAGGGGAGAGGAACGGAGCAACAGCTGCATAGAGTAGTTGAATTCATCGTATAGCTTTAATAGAAAAGCATACTCTGCCGCGGCGTTCTTGGACATATCCAAAGCGTTCGACAGAGTGTGGCATAAAGGACTGATTAGGAAGATGTCTGTGATGGGTTTCACCTGCTGGCAGATAAAATTAATAAAATCATATCTTAGTGACCGCACCTTTCGAGTAAGGTGGGACAACGCCCTGAGCAGGGAAGGAATGATCTCTGCGGGAGTTCCACAGGGATCAGTCCTTGGTCCGTTCCTTTTTAATATATTTACGGCAGATGTCCCTAATATAGGAAAAAATGGGAATACTATGTTAGCTCTCTATGCTGATGATGCAGCCATTATCTGCCGAAGTGTTCAGGCTAAATACGCAGCCAAATACTTACAAGATGCAGTTAACAAGCTCGCAAAATGGTATAGAGAGTGGAGGATCGACCTAAATCCATTAAAGACGCAAGCAGTAATCTTCTCCCGAAGAAAAATAGACTACGTAGATCCCTTAAACATCGAGGGAAATCCAATCCAATGGAAAGACACGGCGCTATACCTAGGAGTTACTTTAGACACAGTGTTGCATTTCGTCCCACACATAAGAAAAACAATTCTCAAAGCAGCTGGTAGCAGAGCAGGCCTTTCATACCTGCTCAGATCAGGAAATGTAGACAGGAAATTAAAACTGAAATTATACACAGCATGCATAAGACCCATTGTCACATACGCCAGTACGGCATGGGCAGGAATGGCAAATGTGACAGCAAAATTACAATTTAATGGATTTGAAAAGAAAACCCTCAAAATGATCTTTCGTTTACCAAATAACTACCCTGAGAAGGACCTTTACTCAACGGCCGGAATAGTAGAAATCGACAAATACATTAAAAACAAAGCAATCAATTTCTACAAAAAACATGAAACAAAAGATGACGAAATTCTCCGAAATATTGGCAAAAATACAGTTTCAAAGAAATGGGATGTCCATAAAAGGCCAAGGGCAATTACAGAAGACGACAGTGACCAACCACTACCCAAGGCAAGACGCCGAGACAGTTGAATAAATACCTATTAAAATTAATTAATTTTTAAAACCAAAATGCTGAAGTGTTGATCAGCAAAACAAATAGGTAAAGTCGCTTGTCGAAAACACCCCTTATTGGGATAAGCCACAAGGGCGGCAATCCCAAATAAAACATATAGTCACACGGTGCAGGTGGGAATCACGCGCTCAATGCAAACTTTGAAATTTTGAAATGTTTCGTTCCGAGGTTCCTCAGACCGCGGGGAAGCAGAGCGGCCCGGTCCGGAGGGGACCTGGAAGCGCACCATGGGCCGGACTACACTTTGATCTTAGCCATATGGCTAAGAAGAAGAATCGGGGGACCAAACTGTATGATTTTTCGCGGACGGCGCTCCTACGCGCCGAAGCGCCTTGGCACGTTCCACCCGTGGGTAAAAGGGGAGGGGAGGAGTCGGGCTCAAATGCCACGACGTTCCTCCTCTACTGATTGCGGGAGGAGGGGGGCGGAGGACCTAGCACGCGAGGATTCATTCTGGTGGGCGCGACGCGCTAAATTTAAAATTTATTATGTTGAAATTTTTCGTTCCGCAGTCCCTTAAAAACGGGAAAACCCTCCGTCGCACCCCTCTGTCTTCAGCATTTACATCTTTTAAACATTTTGTTAGTTCAAAAGGAAAAATTTTCAATTAACATTCCACGGTGTTTCAGGCCGTAGAATATTGTCCACCAGGCCCCGTGGTGCCATGATTTAATGCCCTCACATGCCCCCACGTCCTTCACATAAAAACGGGGGGGGCGGGTACCATTAGAAAAGCATCCTCGCGTGCTAGTTCCTCCTTCCCCTTCCACCTCTCGATTCTGCGGAGTAGGAAATTCGATTCGTCGAGGCCCCCTACTCCACCGGGCGATGTGTACGAAGGCACTACGGCGCTTAGGATGCGCAGTCCGGTAAAAATCATACACTTCATCTATATCTATATAATACCCCGCAAGCAGCCGCAAGGGCGATTGACGTGGGGTGTTAGGTCACCAACTGTAAAAAGGAAATATACCACATGCAAAAGAAACAACACGCAAAGATACACCCACAGCAGCGCACACACCCATGCAAAAATCCCGTCATCCTATACTGATGCAAACGCCTATACCGCAAAAAAACTAAAAAACTGACCCCCTTGATGCAGCACGGAAGCCATCCTACAACACGGAAGCCAGCACAAACAAGCAAGAAATTTAAACATCACTACCACATGAAAATGTACCACGTAGCACTCCACCCCGAAAGAGTCTGTAAAAGGCAACGAATTCGACCCAACGTTGCTGGTAGCAGGAATTTCCCCCCGCGGAGAGGGTCGAGGAAATGAAATGGAAACTTAAAAACAGATGAAATAAACACAAATGTGGTCATTCGGAAAGAATGGATTATAACAAAACGCATAAGGTTAGTGGAAGAGCATGCATAATACATACAACTAATGATTTTTTAGACGCTGAGGGTGGCTAGTGGAATTTTTGCTATCTATAACCCTGCAGTTGCTATCCCGTATCGTCCGAGGGGAAATGGAGTCCTTAAGTCTTCTAGCTCTGGCATCTATTTCCTGAATTTTATATGCATGATCCAAGCGACCAATTTATATATTAGTACGAATAATTTGCGAGACCTCGGTGCTGAGCCATGCGGATCAAATTTATTCAATCATTTCAATCTTGCATTGAGACGTCTTTCAGCCAATGATTCCCACCCTAAATCCATGAATATTTATATAAAAACTCATACATGCTAGGAAAAGCAGATCTTGCGAAACACAACTTGGTCTCTTCATTCACGATATACTTAGATCGGGAGAAAACAACACCCAAGTCGATGCAGTATTCCTGGATTTCAAAAAAGCCTTCGACAAAGTCCCACACAATAAATTGTTACACAAACTTAAATACTATGGGATCAATGAGAAAATAATTAATTGGATTAGGGACTTCTTGTCAAACCGCAAACAAATAGTAGTCATAGATGGGTTGTGCTCAACGGAGAGAGATGTTACTTCGGGCGTCCCACAGGGAAGTGTAATAGGGCCTCTTCTGTTCTTAATATACATAAATGACTTAAGCACACACGTTAGTAGCAATCTAAGGTTATTTGCTGACGACACGGTGATATACAGGGAAATAAGGAGCCAACTAGATCGCGAGCTACTCTCTAGAGACTTAGACAATATCTCGGGATGGTGCAATATATGGGGATTAACACTTAATATAGATAAATGTGCAGTTTTGAAATTTTGGAATAAAGGAAGCGAGGAACAGGATATAAACTACAAAATAGAGGGTTCAGTATTGACTACGGCAAATCAAGTTAAATATTTGGGGGTTGTTCTACATCTACATCTACATCTACTCAATACCCCGCAAGCCGCCGCAAGGGCGTGTGGCGGGGGGTGCTAGGACACCACCCATAATTTAGAAAAGAAAAATAATAAAAAAAAAATCGCATGCAATAACGACAAAATCATATATAAAAAAAAAACTAGGCATACATTCATGCATGAACACTTACACCCCACACACATGCAAACACTCAAACTACCAACTAACATACACATGCACCTGAAAGTATACCTAACACCACGCCTTTCATGGGGAGCACATATCAGGACAATATGCGGATCAGCTTTAAAGAAACTTGGCTTCATAAAACGGGTGGTGGGGAAATGTAATGAAAAAGTTAAAGAGAGGTGTTATTTTGCTCTAGTTAGACCTCATTTGGAATATGCCGCAAGTATTTGGGATCCGTGGGAGAAAATTTGGCAAAAAGAATTAGATAAAGTCCAGAGAAAATCCGCTAGATTCGTTAAAAATTGTTATGATAAAAACACAAGTGTGACAGGTCTCTTAGGGGATTTAGGCTGGGAACCACTTGAAGTGCGGAGAGAACAAGCGAGGCTTAGACTTTTAGAAAGGTTCAGAACAAACGAGTTTAAATATGACACTGAAGGAATTATAATGGCCTTACACTACTTAGGTAGACAGACCACAAAGATAAACTAAGGGAGATAGATTCCAAGACAGATAGGTACAAATACTCATTCTTTCCCCGAACAATCAGTAATCATAATAGCAAGAAACCGAAGTCACTTTAGAAATAATAAAAACTTTGAATTTACAAGTCGGAACAAAATTAAACACTATAGAGATGTTAGGTATACTTTCAGGTGCATGTGTATGTTAGTTGGTAGTTTGAGTGTTCGCATGTGTGTTGGGTGTAAGTGTTCATGCATGAATGTATGCCATGTTTTTTTTTTATATATGATTTTGTCGTTATTGCATGCGATTTTTTTTATTATTTTTCTTTTCTAAATTATGGGTGGTGTCCTAGCACCCCCCGCCACACGCCCTTGCGGCTGCTTGCGGGGTATTGAGTAGATGTAGATGTAGATACATTATGGCACCCTCATTTCTTCTTCTTGGCCTTATGGTTAAGATCAAATTGAGGTCCGGCCCCCGGTGCACTTGCAAGTCAGCAATGGACCGGTAGCTTGAACACCGAGGCCGCACGGCCGCCTTAGGACCCCCGAGGGAACTCTCCGTCAATCCCGTACGTATCCGAGCAGGGCGGATGATTTGAAATGCGCGCGGTTTCATTTTCGGCCGCGACGATGGTCAAGCGACAGTTATTCGAGCTTTACGCCCGATCGGTTTTGTTGACCTCATCACTCTAGCAGGTATTTGTGAAAGATTATATCAGCCAAAAAACCATCATCTCAAATCGCCAAACAATTTAAATGTCTTCCCGAATCCACTCGTACTGGCCCAGACCAGCCATAGAAACCGAAAAGAGGTTGAGTGCCTTCAGCGGATAACTCGGCCGCCACCTGGACTATGCAGGTGGGAATCACGATATCAATGCAAACTTTGATATTTTGAAATGTTTCGTTCCGCGGTTTCTCAGACCGCGGGGAAGCAGAGCGGCCAGGTCCGGAGGGGACCTGGAAGCGCACCATGGGCCGGACTACACTTTGATCTTAGCCATTAGGCTAAGAAGAAGAGTCGGGGGACCAAACTGTATGATTTCGCGCACGGCGCTCCTACGCGACGAAGCGCCTTGGCACGTGCCACCCGTGGGTAAAAGGGGAGGGTAGGAGTCGGGCTCGAATGCCAAGACGTTCCTCCTCTACTGATTGCGGGAGGAGGGGGGCGGGGGACCTAGCACGCGAGGATTCATTCTGGTGGGCGCGACGCGCTGAATTTAAAATTTATTTTGTTGAAATTTTTCGTTCCGCAGTCCCTTAGAAAACGGGAAAACCCTCCGTCGCACCCCTCTGTCTTCAGCATTTACATCTTTTAAACATTTTGTTAGTTCAAAACGAAAAATTTTCAATTAACATTCCACGGTGTTTCAGGCCGTAGAATATTGTCCACCAGGCCCCGTGGTGCCATGATTTAATGCCCTCCCATGCCGCCACGTCCTTCACATAAAAACGGGGCGGCGGGGGCCATTAGAAGAGCATCCTCGCGTGCTAGTTCCTCCGCCCCCTTCCACCTCTCGATTCTGCGGAGTAGGAAATTCGAGTCGTCGAGGCCCCCTACTCCACCGGGCAGTGTGTGCGAAGGCACTTCGGCGCTTAGGATGCGCAGTCCGGTAAAAAACATAAAGTTCATCTATATCTACATAATACCCCGTTAGCAGCCGCAAGGGCGTGTGGCGTGGGGTGTTAGGTCACCAACTGTAAAAAGGAAATACACCACATGCAAAAGAAACAACACGCAAAAATACACCCACAGCAGCGCACACACTCATGCAAAAATCCCTTCATCCAATACTCATGCAAACGCATATACCGCAAAACAACTAAACAACTGCACCACATGATGCAGCACGGAAGGCATCCTACAACACGGAAGCCAGGACAAACAAGCAAGAAATTTAAACATCACTACCACATGAAAATGTACCACGTAGCACTCCACCCCGAAAGAGTCTGTAAAAGGCAACGAATTCGACCCAAGGTTGCTGGTAGCAGGAATTTCCCCCCGCGGAGAGGGACGAGGAAATGAAATGGAAACTTAAAAACAGATGAAATAAACAGAAATGTGGTCATTCGGAAAGAATGGATTATAAAAAAACGCATAAGGTTAGTGGAAGAGCATGCATAATACATACAACTAATGATTTTTTAGACGCTGAGGGTGGCTAGTGGAATTTTTGCTATCTATAACCCTGCAGTTGCTATCCCGTATCGTCCGGGGGGAAATGGAGTCCTTAAGTCTTCTAGCTCTGGCATCTATTTCCTGAATTTTATATGCATGATCCAAACGACCAATTTATATATTAGTACGAATAATTTGCGAGACCCCGGTGCTGAGCCATGCGGATCAAATTTATTCAATCATTTCAATCTTGCATTGAGACGTCTTTCAGCCAATGATTCCCACCCTAAATCCATGAATATTTATATAAAAACTCATACATTATGGCACCCTCATTTCTTCTTCTTGGCCTTATGGTTAAGATCAAATTGAGGTCCGGCCCCCGGTGCACTTGCAAGTCCGCAATGGACCGGTAGCTTGAACACCGAGGCCGCACGGCCGCCTTAGGACCCCCGGGGGAACTCTCCGTCAATCCCGTACGTATCCGAGCAGGGCGGATGATTTGAAATACGCGCGGTTTCATTTTCGGCCGCGACGATGGTCAAGCGACAGTTATTCGAGCTTTACGCCCGATCGGTTTTGTTGACCTCCTCACTCTAGCAGGTATTTGTGAAAGATTATATCAGCCAAAAAACCATCATCTCAAATCGCCAAACAATTTAAATGTCTTCCCGAATCCACTCGTACTGGCCCAGACCAGCCATAGAAACCGAGAAGAGGTTGAGTGCCTTCAGCGGATAACTCGGCCGCCACCTGGACTATGCAGGTGGGAATAACGATATCAATGCAAACTTTGATATTTTGAAATGTTTCGTTCCGCGGTTTCTCAGACCGCGGGGAAGCAGAGCGGCCAGGTCCGGAGGGGACCTGGAAGCGCACCATGGGCCGGACTACACTTTGATCTTAGCCATTAGGCTAAGAAGAAGAGTCGGGGGACCAAACTGTATGATTTCGCGCACGGCGCTCCTACGCGACGAAGCGCCTTGGCACGTGCCACCCGTGGGTAAAAGGGGAGGGGAGGAGTCGGGCTCGAATGCCAAGACGTTCCTCCTCTACTGATTGCGGGAGGAGGGGGGCGGAGGACCTAGCACGCGAGGATTCATTCTGGTGGGCGCGACGCGCTGAATTTAAAATTTATTTTGTTGAAATTTTTCGTTCCGCAGTCCCTTAGAAAACGGGAAAACCCTCCGTCGCACCCCTCTGTCTTCAGCATTTACATCTTTTAAACATTTTGTTAGTTCAAAACGAAAAATTTTCAATTAACATTCCACGGTGTTTCAGGCCGTAGAATATTGTCCACCAGGCCCCGTGGTGCCATGATTTAATGCCCTCCCATGCCGCCACATCCTTCACATAAAAACGGGGCGGCGGGGGCCATTAGAAGAGCATCCTCGCGTGCTAGTTCCTCCGCCCCCTTCCACCTCTCGATTCTGCGGAGTAGGAAATTCGAGTCGTCGAGGCCCCCTACTCCACCGGGCAGTGTGTGCGAAGGCACTTCGGCGCTTAGGATGCGCAGTCCGGTAAAAAACATAAAGTTCATCTATATCTACATAATACCCCGTTAGCAGCCGCAAGGGCGTGGGGTGTTAGGTCACCAACTGTAAAAAGGAAATACACCACATGCAAAAGAAACAACACGCAAAAATACACCCACAGCAGCGCACACACTCATGCAAAAATCCCTTCATCCAATACTCATGCAAACGCATATACCGCAAAACAACTAAAAAACTGCACCACATGATGCAGCACGGAAGGCATCCTACAACACGGAAGCCAGGACAAACAAGCAAGAAATTTAAACATCACTACCACATGAAAATGTACCACGTAGCACTCCACCCCGAAAGAGTCTGTAAAAGGCAACGAATTCGACCCAACGTTGCTGGTAGCAGGAATTTCCCCCCGCGGAGAGGGACGAGGAAATGAAATGGAAACTTAAAAACAGATGAAATAAACAGAAATGTGGTCATTCGGAAAGAATGGATTATAAAAAAACGCATAAGGTTAGTGGAAGAGCATGCATAATACATACAACTAATGATTTTTTAGACGCTGAGGGTGGCTAGTGGAATTTTTGCTATCTATAACCCTGCAGTTGCTATCCCGTATCGTCCGGGGGGAAATGGAGTCCTTAAGTCTTCTAGCTCTGGCATCTTTTTCCTGAATTTTATATGCATGATCCAAACGACCAATTTATATATTAGTACGAATAATTTGCGAGACCCCGGTGCTGAGCCATGCGGATCAAATTTATTCAATCATTTCAATCTTGCATTGAGACGTCTTTCAGCCAATGATTCCCACCCTAAATCCATGAATATTTATATAAAAACTCATACATTATGGCACCCTCATTTCTTCTTCTTGGCCTTATGGTTAAGATCAAATTGAGGTCCGGCCCCCGGTGCACTTGCAAGTCCGCAATGGACCGGTAGCTTGAACACCGAGGCCGCACGGCCGCCTTAGGACCCCCGGGGGAACTCTCCGTCAATCCCGTACGTATCCGAGCAGGGCGGATGATTTGAAATACGCGCGGTTTCATTTTCGGCCGCGACGATGGTCAAGCGACAGTTATTCGAGCTTTACGCCCGATCGGTTTTGTTGACCTCCTCACTCTAGCAGGTATTTGTGAAAGATTATATCAGCCAAAAAACCATCATCTCAAATCGCCAAACAATTTAAATGTCTTCCCGAATCCACTCGTACTGGCCCAGACCAGCCATAGAAACCGAGAAGAGGTTGAGTGCCTTCAGCGGATAACTCGGCCGCCACCTGGACTATGCAGGTGGGAATAACGATATCAATGCAAACTTTGATATTTTGAAATGTTTCGTTCCGCGGTTTCTCAGACCGCGGGGAAGCAGAGCGGCCAGGTCCGGAGGGGACCTGGAAGCGCACCATGGGCCAGACTACACTTTGATCTTAGCCATTAGGCTAAGAAGAAGAGTCGGGGGACCAAACTGTATGATTTCGCGCACGGCGCTCCTACGCGACGAAGCGCCTTGGCACGTGCCACCCGTGGGTAAAAGGGGAGGGGAGGAGTCGGGCTCGAATGCCAAGACGTTCCTCCTCTACTGATTGCAGGAGGAGGGGGGCGGAGGACCTAGCACGCGAGGATTCATTCTGGTGGGCGCGACGCGCTGAATTTAAAATTTATTTTGTTGAAATTTTTCGTTCCGCAGTCCCTTAGAAAACGGGAAAACCCTCCGTCGCACCCCTCTGTCTTCAGCATTTACATCTTTTAAACATTTTGTTAGTTCAAAACGAAAAATTTTCAATTAACATTCCACGGTGTTTCAGGCCGTAGAATATTGTCCACCAGGCCCCGTGGTGCCATGATTTAATGCCCTCCCATGCCGCCACGTCCTTCACATAAAAACGGGGCGGCGGGGGCCATTAGAAGAGCATCCTCGCGTGCTAGTTCCTCCGCCCCCTTCCACCTCTCGATTCTGCGGAGTAGGAAATTCGAGTCGTCGAGGCCCCCTACTCCACCGGGCAGTGTGTGCGAAGGCACTTCGGCGCTTAGGATGCGCAGTCCGGTAAAAAACATAAAGTTCATCTATATCTACATAATACCCCGTTAGCAGCCGCAAGGGCGTGTGGCGTGGGGTGTTAGGTCACCAACTGTAAAAAGGAAATACACCACATGCAAAAGAAACAACACGCAAAAATACACCCACAGCAGCGCACACACTCATGCAAAAATCCCTTCATCCAATACTCATGCAAACGCATATACCGCAAAACAACTAAAAAACTGCACCACATGATGCAGCACGGAAGGCATCCTACAACACGGAAGCCAGGACAAACAAGCAAGAAATTTAAACATCACTACCACATGAAAATGTACCACGTAGCACTCCACCCCGAAAGAGTCTGTAAAAGGCAACGAATTCGACCCAACGTTGCTGGTAGCAGGAATTTCCCCCCGCGGAGAGGGACGAGGAAATGAAATGGAAACTTAAAAACAGATGAAATAAACACAAATGTGGTCATTCGGAAAGAATGGATTATAACAAAACGCATAAGGTTAGTGGAAGAGCATGCATAATACATACAACTAATGATTTTTTAGACGCTGAGGGTGGCTAGTGGAATTTTTGCTATCTATAACCCTGCAGTTGCTATCCCGTATCGTCCGGGGGGAAATGGAGTCCTTTAGTCTTCTAGCTCTGGCATCTTTTTCCTGAATTTTATATGCATGATCCAAGCGACCAATTTATATATTAGTACGAATAATTTGCGAGACCTCGGTGCTGAGCCATGCGGATCAAATTTATTCAATCATTTCAATCTTGCATTGAGACGTCTTTCAGCCAATGATTCCCACCCTAAATCCATGAATATTTATATAAAAACTCATATATTATGGCACCCTCATTTCTTCTTCTTGGCCTTATGGTTAAGATCAAATTGAGGTCCGGCCCCCGGTGCACTTGCAAGTCCGCAATGGACCGGTAGCTTGAACACCGATGCCGCACGGCCGCCTTAGGACCCCCGGGGGAACTCTCCGTCAATCCCGTACGTATCCGAGCAGAACGGATGATTTGAAATACGCGCGGTTTCATTTTCGGCCGCGACGATGGTCAAGCGACAGTTATTCGAGCTTTACGCCCGATCGGTTTTGTTGACCTCCTCACTCTAGCAGGTATTTGTGAAAGATTATATCAGCCAAAAAACCATCATCTCAAATCGCCAAACAATTTAAATGTCTTCCCGAATCCACTCGTACTGGCCCAGACCAGCCATAGAAACCGACAAGAGGTTGAGTGCCTTCAGCAGATAACTCGGCCGCCACCTGGACTATGCAGGTGGGAATCACGATATCAATGCAAACTTTGATATTTTGAAATGTTTCGTTCCGCGGTTTCTCAGACCGCGGGGAAGCAGAGCGGCCAGGTCCGGAGGGGACCTGGAAGCGCACCATGGGCCGGACTACACTTTGATCTTAGCCATTAGGCTAAGAAGAAGAGTCGGGGGACCAAACTGTATGATTTCGCGCACGGCGCTCCTACGCGACGAAGCGCCTTGGCACGTGCCACCCGTGGGTAAAAGGGGAGGGGAGGAGTCGGGCTCGAATGCCAAGACGTTCCTCCTCTACTGATTGCGGGAGGAGGGGGGCGGAGGACCTAGCACGCGAGGATTCATTCTGGTGGGCGCGACGCGCTGAATTTAAAATTTATTTTGTTGAAATTGTTCGTTCCGCAGTCCCTTAGAAAACGGGAAAACCCTCCGTCGCACCCCTCTGTCTTCAGCATTTACATCTTTTAAACATTTTGTTAGTTCAAAACGAAAAATTTTCAATTAACATTCCACGGTGTTTCAGGCCGTAGAATATTGTCCACCAGGCCCCGTGGTGCCATGATTTAATGCCCTCCCATGCCGCCACGTCCTTCACATAAAAACGGGGTGGCGGGGGCCATTAGAAGAGCATCCTCGCGTGCTAGTTCCTCCGCCCCCTTCCACCTCTCGATTCTGCGGAGTAGGAAATTCGAGTCGTCGAGGCCCCCTACTCCACCGGGCAGTGTGTGCGAAGGCACTTCGGCGCTTAGGATGCGCAGTCCGGTAAAAAACATAAAGTTCATCTATATCTACATAATACCCCGTTAGCAGCCGCAAGGTCGTGTGGCGTGGGGTGTTAGGTCACCAACTGTAAAAAGGAAATACACCACATGCAAAAGAAACAACACGCAAAAATACACCCACAGCAGCGCACACACTCATGCAAAAATCCCTTCATCCAATACTCATGCAAACGCATATACCGCAAAACAACTAAAAAACTGCACCACATGATGCAGCACGGAAGGCATCCTACAACACGGAAGCCAGGACAAACAAGCAAGAAATTTAAACATCACTACCACATGAAAATGTACCACGTAGCACTCCACCCCGAAAGAGTCTGTAAAAGGCAACGAATTCGACCCAACGTTGCTGGTAGCAAGAATTTCCCCCCGCGGAGAGGGACGAGGAAATGAAATGGAAACTTAAAAACAGATGAAATAAACACAAATGTAGTCATTCGGAAAGAATGGATTATAACAAAACGCATAAGGTTAGTGGAAGAGCATGCATAATACATACAACTAATGATTTTTTAGACGCTGAGGGTGGCTAGTGGAATTTTTGCTATCTATAACCCTGCAGTTGCTATCCCGTATCGTCCGGGGGGAAATGGAGTCCTTTAGTCTTCTAGCTCTGGCATCTTTTTCCTGAATTTTATATGCATGATCCAAGCGACCAATTTATATATTAGTACGAATAATTTGCGAGACCTCGGTGCTGAGCCATGCGGATCAAATTTATTCAATCATTTCAATCTTGCATTGAGACGTCTTTCAGCCAATGATTCCCACCCTAAATCCATGAATATTTATATAAAAACTCATATATTATGGCACCCTCATTTCTTCTTCTTGGCCTTATGGTTAAGATCAAATTGAGGTCCGGCCCCCGGTGCACTTGCAAGTCCGCAATGGACCGGTAGCTTGAACACCGAGGCCGCACGGCCGCCTTAGGACCCCCGGGGGAACTCTCCGTCAATCCCGTACGTATCCGAGCAGGGCGGATGATTTGAAATACGCGCGGTTTCATTTTCGGCCGCGACGATGGTCAAGCGACAGTTATTCGAGCTTTACGCCCGATCGGTTTTGTTGACCTCCTCACTCTAGCAGGTATTTGTGAAAGATTATATCAGCCAAAAAACCATCATCTCAAATCGCCAAACAATTTAAATGTCTTCCCGAATCCACTCGTACTGGCCCAGACCAGCCATAGAAACCGACAAGAGGTTGAGTGCCTTCAGCAGATAACTCGGCCGCCACCTGGACTATGCAGGTGGGAATCACGATATCAATGCAAACTTTGATATTTTGAAATGTTTCGTTCCGCGGTTTCTCAGACCGCGGGGAAGCAGAGCGGCCAGGTCCGGAGGGGACCTGGAAGCGCACCATGGGCCGGACTACACTTTGATCTTAGCCATTAGGCTAAGAAGAAGAGTCGGGGGACCAAACTGTATGATTTCGCGCACGGCGCTCCTACGCGACGAAGCGCCTTGGCACGTGCCACCCGTGGGTAAAAGGGGAGGGGAGGAGTCGGGCTCGAATGCCAAGACGTTCCTCCTCTACTGATTGCGGGAGGAGGGGGGCGGAGGACCTAGCACGCGAGGATTCATTCTGGTGGGCGCGACGCGCTGAATTTAAAATTTATTTTGTTGAAATTGTTCGTTCCGCAGTCCCTTAGAAAACGGGAAAACCCTCCGTCGCACCCCTCTGTCTTCAGCATTTACATCTTTTAAACATTTTGTTAGTTCAAAACGAAAAATTTTCAATTAACATTCCACGGTGTTTCAGGCCGTAGAATATTGTCCACCAGGCCCCGTGGTGCCATGATTTAATGCCCTCCCATGCCGCCACGTCCTTCACATAAAAACGGGGTGGCGGGGGCCATTAGAAGAGCATCCTCGCGTGCTAGTTCCTCCGCCCCCTTCCACCTCTCGATTCTGCGGAGTAGGAAATTCGAGTCGTCGAGGCCCCCTACTCCACCGGGCAGTGTGTGCGAAGGCACTTCGGCGCTTAGGATGCGCAGTCCGGTAAAAAACATAAAGTTCATCTATATCTACATAATACCCCGTTAGCAGCCGCAAGGGCGTGGGGTGTTAGGTCACCAACTGTAAAAAGGAAATACACCACATGCAAAAGAAACAACACGCAAAAATACACCCACAGCAGCGCACACACTCATGCAAAAATCCCTTCATCCAATACTCATGCAAACGCATATACCGCAAAACAACTAAAAAACTGCACCACATGATGCAGCACGGAAGGCATCCTACAACACGGAAGCCAGGACAAACAAGCAAGAAATTTAAACATCACTACCACATGAAAATGTACCACGTAGCACTCCACCCCGAAAGAGTCTGTAAAAGGCAACGAATTCGACCCAACGTTGCTGGTAGCAGGAATTTCCCCCCGCGGAGAGGGACGAGGAAATGAAATGGAAACTTAAAAACAGATGAAATAAACAGAAATGTGGTCATTCGGAAAGAATGGATTATAAAAAAACGCATAAGGTTAGTGGAAGAGCATGCATAATACATACAACTAATGATTTTTTAGACGCTGAGGGTGGCTAGTGGAATTTTTGCTATCTATAACCCTGCAGTTGCTATCCCGTATCGTCCGGGGGGAAATGGAGTCCTTAAGTCTTCTAGCTCTGGCATCTTTTTCCTGAATTTTATATGCATGATCCAAACGACCAATTTATATATTAGTACGAATAATTTGCGAGACCCCGGTGCTGAGCCATGCGGATCAAATTTATTCAATCATTTCAATCTTGCATTGAGACGTCTTTCAGCCAATGATTCCCACCCTAAATCCATGAATATTTATATAAAAACTCATACATTATGGCACCCTCATTTCTTCTTCTTGGCCTTATGGTTAAGATCAAATTGAGGTCCGGCCCCCGGTGCACTTGCAAGTCCGCAATGGACCGGTAGCTTGAACACCGAGGCCGCACGGCCGCCTTAGGACCCCCGGGGGAACTCTCCGTCAATCCCGTACGTATCCGAGCAGGGCGGATGATTTGAAATACGCGCGGTTTCATTTTCGGCCGCGACGATGGTCAAGCGACAGTTATTCGAGCTTTACGCCCGATCGGTTTTGTTGACCTCCTCACTCTAGCAGGTATTTGTGAAAGATTATATCAGCCAAAAAACCATCATCTCAAATCGCCAAACAATTTAAATGTCTTCCCGAATCCACTCGTACTGGCCCAGACCAGCCATAGAAACCGAGAAGAGGTTGAGTGCCTTCAGCGGATAACTCGGCCGCCACCTGGACTATGCAGGTGGGAATAACGATATCAATGCAAACTTTGATATTTTGAAATGTTTCGTTCCGCGGTTTCTCAGACCGCGGGGAAGCAGAGCGGCCAGGTCCGGAGGGGACCTGGAAGCGCACCATGGGCCAGACTACACTTTGATCTTAGCCATTAGGCTAAGAAGAAGAGTCGGGGGACCAAACTGTATGATTTCGCGCACGGCGCTCCTACGCGACGAAGCGCCTTGGCACGTGCCACCCGTGGGTAAAAGGGGAGGGGAGGAGTCGGGCTCGAATGCCAAGACGTTCCTCCTCTACTGATTGCAGGAGGAGGGGGGCGGAGGACCTAGCACGCGAGGATTCATTCTGGTGGGCGCGACGCGCTGAATTTAAAATTTATTTTGTTGAAATTTTTCGTTCCGCAGTCCCTTAGAAAACGGGAAAACCCTCCGTCGCACCCCTCTGTCTTCAGCATTTACATCTTTTAAACATTTTGTTAGTTCAAAACGAAAAATTTTCAATTAACATTCCACGGTGTTTCAGGCCGTAGAATATTGTCCACCAGGCCCCGTGGTGCCATGATTTAATGCCCTCCCATGCCGCCACGTCCTTCACATAAAAACGGGGCGGCGGGGGCCATTAGAAGAGCATCCTCGCGTGCTAGTTCCTCCGCCCCCTTCCACCTCTCGATTCTGCGGAGTAGGAAATTCGAGTCGTCGAGGCCCCCTACTCCACCGGGCAGTGTGTGCGAAGGCACTTCGGCGCTTAGGATGCGCAGTCCGGTAAAAAACATAAAGTTCATCTATATCTACATAATACCCCGTTAGCAGCCGCAAGGGCGTGTGGCGTGGGGTGTTAGGTCACCAACTGTAAAAAGGAAATACACCACATGCAAAAGAAACAACACGCAAAAATACACCCACAGCAGCGCACACACTCATGCAAAAATCCCTTCATCCAATACTCATGCAAACGCATATACCGCAAAACAACTAAAAAACTGCACCACATGATGCAGCACGGAAGGCATCCTACAACACGGAAGCCAGGACAAACAAGCAAGAAATTTAAACATCACTACCACATGAAAATGTACCACGTAGCACTCCACCCCGAAAGAGTCTGTAAAAGGCAACGAATTCGACCCAACGTTGCTGGTAGCAGGAATTTCCCCCCGCGGAGAGGGACGAGGAAATGAAATGGAAACTTAAAAACAGATGAAATAAACACAAATGTGGTCATTCGGAAAGAATGGATTATAACAAAACGCATAAGGTTAGTGGAAGAGCATGCATAATACATACAACTAATGATTTTTTAGACGCTGAGGGTGGCTAGTGGAATTTTTGCTATCTATAACCCTGCAGTTGCTATCCCGTATCGTCCGGGGGGAAATGGAGTCCTTTAGTCTTCTAGCTCTGGCATCTTTTTCCTGAATTTTATATGCATGATCCAAGCGACCAATTTATATATTAGTACGAATAATTTGCGAGACCTCGGTGCTGAGCCATGCGGATCAAATTTATTCAATCATTTCAATCTTGCATTGAGACGTCTTTCAGCCAATGATTCCCACCCTAAATCCATGAATATTTATATAAAAACTCATATATTATGGCACCCTCATTTCTTCTTCTTGGCCTTATGGTTAAGATCAAATTGAGGTCCGGCCCCCGGTGCACTTGCAAGTCCGCAATGGACCGGTAGCTTGAACACCGATGCCGCACGGCCGCCTTAGGACCCCCGGGGGAACTCTCCGTCAATCCCGTACGTATCCGAGCAGAACGGATGATTTGAAATACGCGCGGTTTCATTTTCGGCCGCGACGATGGTCAAGCGACAGTTATTCGAGCTTTACGCCCGATCGGTTTTGTTGACCTCCTCACTCTAGCAGGTATTTGTGAAAGATTATATCAGCCAAAAAACCATCATCTCAAATCGCCAAACAATTTAAATGTCTTCCCGAATCCACTCGTACTGGCCCAGACCAGCCATAGAAACCGACAAGAGGTTGAGTGCCTTCAGCAGATAACTCGGCCGCCACCTGGACTATGCAGGTGGGAATCACGATATCAATGCAAACTTTGATATTTTGAAATGTTTCGTTCCGCGGTTTCTCAGACCGCGGGGAAGCAGAGCGGCCAGGTCCGGAGGGGACCTGGAAGCGCACCATGGGCCGGACTACACTTTGATCTTAGCCATTAGGCTAAGAAGAAGAGTCGGGGGACCAAACTGTATGATTTCGCGCACGGCGCTCCTACGCGACGAAGCGCCTTGGCACGTGCCACCCGTGGGTAAAAGGGGAGGGGAGGAGTCGGGCTCGAATGCCAAGACGTTCCTCCTCTACTGATTGCGGGAGGAGGGGGGCGGAGGACCTAGCACGCGAGGATTCATTCTGGTGGGCGCGACGCGCTGAATTTAAAATTTATTTTGTTGAAATTGTTCGTTCCGCAGTCCCTTAGAAAACGGGAAAACCCTCCGTCGCACCCCTCTGTCTTCAGCATTTACATCTTTTAAACATTTTGTTAGTTCAAAACGAAAAATTTTCAATTAACATTCCACGGTGTTTCAGGCCGTAGAATATTGTCCACCAGGCCCCGTGGTGCCATGATTTAATGCCCTCCCATGCCGCCACGTCCTTCACATAAAAACGGGGTGGCGGGGGCCATTAGAAGAGCATCCTCGCGTGCTAGTTCCTCCGCCCCCTTCCACCTCTCGATTCTGCGGAGTAGGAAATTCGAGTCGTCGAGGCCCCCTACTCCACCGGGCAGTGTGTGCGAAGGCACTTCGGCGCTTAGGATGCGCAGTCCGGTAAAAAACATAAAGTTCATCTATATCTACATAATACCCCGTTAGCAGCCGCAAGGTCGTGTGGCGTGGGGTGTTAGGTCACCAACTGTAAAAAGGAAATACACCACATGCAAAAGAAACAACACGCAAAAATACACCCACAGCAGCGCACACACTCATGCAAAAATCCCTTCATCCAATACTCATGCAAACGCATATACCGCAAAACAACTAAAAAACTGCACCACATGATGCAGCACGGAAGGCATCCTACAACACGGAAGCCAGGACAAACAAGCAAGAAATTTAAACATCACTACCACATGAAAATGTACCACGTAGCACTCCACCCCGAAAGAGTCTGTAAAAGGCAACGAATTCGACCCAACGTTGCTGGTAGCAAGAATTTCCCCCCGCGGAGAGGGACGAGGAAATGAAATGGAAACTTAAAAACAGATGAAATAAACACAAATGTAGTCATTCGGAAAGAATGGATTATAACAAAACGCATAAGGTTAGTGGAAGAGCATGCATAATACATACAACTAATGATTTTTTAGACGCTGAGGGTGGCTAGTGGAATTTTTGCTATCTATAACCCTGCAGTTGCTATCCCGTATCGTCCGGGGGGAAATGGAGTCCTTTAGTCTTCTAGCTCTGGCATCTTTTTCCTGAATTTTATATGCATGATCCAAGCGACCAATTTATATATTAGTACGAATAATTTGCGAGACCTCGGTGCTGAGCCATGCGGATCAAATTTATTCAATCATTTCAATCTTGCATTGAGACGTCTTTCAGCCAATGATTCCCACCCTAAATCCATGAATATTTATATAAAAACTCATATATTATGGCACCCTCATTTCTTCTTCTTGGCCTTATGGTTAAGATCAAATTGAGGTCCGGCCCCCGGTGCACTTGCAAGTCCGCAATGGACCGGTAGCTTGAACACCGAGGCCGCACGGCCGCCTTAGGACCCCCGGGGGAACTCTCCGTCAATCCCGTACGTATCCGAGCAGGGCGGATGATTTGAAATACGCGCGGTTTCATTTTCGGCCGCGACGATGGTCAAGCGACAGTTATTCGAGCTTTACGCCCGATCGGTTTTGTTGACCTCCTCACTCTAGCAGGTATTTGTGAAAGATTATATCAGCCAAAAAACCATCATCTCAAATCGCCAAACAATTTAAATGTCTTCCCGAATCCACTCGTACTGGCCCAGACCAGCCATAGAAACCGAGAAGAGGTTGAGTGCCTTCAGCGGATAACTCGGCCGCCACCTGGACTATGCAGGTGGGAATCACGATATCAATGCAAACTTTGATATTTTGAAATGTTTCGTTCCGCGGTTTCTCAGACCGCGGGGAAGCAGAGCGGCCAGGTCCGGAGGGGACCTGGAAGCGCACCATGGGCCGGACTACACTTTGATCTTAGCCATCAGGCTAAGAAGAAGAGTCGGGGGACCAAACTGTATGATTTCGCGCACGGCGCTCCTACGCGACGAAGCGCCTTGGCACGTGCCACCCGTGGGTAAAAGGGGAGGGGAGGAGTCGGGCTCGAATGCCAAGACGTTCCTCCTCTACTGATTGCGGGAGGAGGGGGGCGGAGGACCTAGCACGCGAGGATTCATTCTGGTGGGCGCGACGCGCTGAATTTAAAATTTATTTTGTTGAAATTTTTCGTTCCGCAGTCCCTTAGAAAACGGGAAAACCCTCCGTCGCACCCCTCTGTCTTCAGCATTTACATCTTTTAAACATTTTGTTAGTTCAAAACGAAAAATTTTCAATTAACATTCCACGGTGTTTCAGGCCGTAGAATATTGTCCACCAGGCCCCGTGGTGCCATGATTTAATGCCCTCCCATGCCGCCACGTCCTTCACATAAAAACGGGGCGGCGGGGGCCATTAGAAGAGCATCCTCGCGTGCTAGTTCCTCCGCCCCCTTCCACCTCTCGATTCTGCGGAGTAGGAAATTCGAGTCGTCGAGGCCCCCTACTCCACCGGGCAGTGTGTGCGAAGGCACTTCGGTGCTTAGGATGCGCAGTCCGGTAAAAAACATAAAGTTCATCTATATCTACATAATACCCCGTTAGCAGCCGCAAGGGCGTGTGGCGTGGGGTGTTAGGTCACCAACTGTAAAAAGGAAACCCACCACATGCAAAAGAAACAACACGCAAAAATACACCCACAGCAGCGCACACACTCATGCAAAAATCCCTTCATCCAATACTCATGCAAACGCATATACCGCAAAACAACTAAAAAACTGCACCACATGATGCAGCACGGAAGGCATCCTAAAACACGGAAGCCAGGACAAACAAGCAAGAAATTTAAACATCACTACCACATGAAAATGTACCACGTAGCACTCCACCCCGAAAGAGTCTGTAAAAGGCAACGAATTCGACCCAACGTTGCTGGTAGCAGGAATTTCCCCCCGCGGAGAGGGACGAGGAAATGAATTGGAAACTTAAAAACAGATGAAATAAACACAAATGTGGTCATTCGGAAAGAATGGATTATAACAAAACGCATAAGGTTAGTGGAAGAGCATGCATAATACATACAACTAATGATTTTTTAGACGCTGAGGGTGGCTAGTGGAATTTTTGCTATCTATAACCCTGCAGTTGCTATCCCGTATCGTCCGGGGGGAAATGGAGTCCTTAAGTCTTCTAGCTCTGGCATCTATTTCCTGAATTTTATATGCATGATCCAAGCGACCAATTTATATATTAGTACGAATAATTTGCGAGACCTCGGTGCTGAGCCATGCGGATCAAATTTATTCAATCATTTCAATCTTGCATTGAGACGTCTTTCAGCCAATGATTATCACCCTAAATCCATGAATATTTATATAAAAACTCATACATTATGGCACCCTCATTTCTTCTTCTTGGCCTTATGGTTAAGATCAAATTGAGGTCCGGCCCCCGGTGCACTTGCAAGTCCGCAATGGACCGGTAGCTTGAACACCGAGGCCGCACGGCCGCCTTAGGACCCCCGGGGGAACTCTCCGTCAATCCCGTACGTATCCGAGCAGGGCGGATGATTTGAAATACGCGCGGTTTCATTTTCGGCCGCGACGATGGTCAAGCGACAGTTATTCGAGCTTTACGCCCGATCGGTTTTGTTGACCTCCTCACTCTAGCAGTTATTTGTGAAAGATTATATCAGCCAAAAAACCATCATCTCAAATCGCCAAACAATTTAAATGTCTTCCCGAATCCACTCGTACTGGCCCAGACCAGCCATAGAAACCGAGAAGAGGTTGAGTGCCTTCAGCGGATAACTCGGCCGCCACCTGGACCATGCAGGTGGGAATCACGATATCAATGCAAACTTTGATATTTTGAAATGTTTCGTTCCGCGGTTTCTCAGACCGCGGGGAAGCAGAGCGGCCAGGTCCGGAGGGGACCTGGAAGCGCACCATGGGCCGGACTACACTTTGATCTTAGCCATCAGGCTAAGAAGAAGAGTCGGGGGACCAAACTGTATGATTTCGCGCACGGCGCTCCTACGCGACGAAGCGCCTTGGCACGTGCCACCCGTGGGTAAAAGGGGAGGGGAGGAGTCGGGCTCGAATGCCAAGACGTTCCTCCTCTACTGATTGCGGGAGGAGGGGGGCGGAGGACCTAGCACGCGAGGATTCATTCTGGTGGGCGCGACGCGCTGAATTTAAAATTTATTTTGTTGAAATTTTTCGTTCCGCAGTCCCTTAGAAAACGGGAAAACCCTCCGTCGCACCCCTCTGTCTTCAGCATTTACATCTTTTAAACATTTTGTTAGTTCAAAACGAAAAATTTTCAATTAACATTCCACGGTGTTTCAGGCCGTAAAATATTGTCCACCAGGCCCCGTGGTGCCATGATTTAATGCCCTCCCATGCCGCCACGTCCTTCACATAAAAACGGGGCGGCGGGGCCCATTAGAATCCTCGCGTGCTAGTTCCTCCGCCCCCTTCCACCTCTCGATTCTGCGGAGTAGGAAATTCGAGTCGTCGAGGCCCCCTACTCCACCGGGCAGTGTGTGCGAAGGCACTTCGGCGCTTAGGATGCGCAGTCCGGTAAAAAACATAAAGTTCATCTATATCTACATAATACCCCGTTAGCAGCCGCAAGGGCGTGTGGCATGGGGTGTTAGGTCACCAACTGTAAAAAGGAAATACACCACATGCAAAAGAAACAACACGCAAAAATACACCCACAGCAGCGCACACACTCATGCAAAAATCCCTTCATCCAATACTCATGCAAACGCATATACCGCAAAACAACTAAAAAACTGCACCACATGATGCAGCACGGAAGGCATCCTACAACATGGAAGCCAGCACAAACAAGCAAGAAATTTAAACATCACTACCACATGAAAATGTACCACGTACCACTCGACCCCGAAAGAGTCTGTAAAAGGCAACGAATTCGACCCAACGTTGCTGGTAGCAGGAATTTCCCCCCGCGGAGAGGGACGAGGAAATGAAATGGAAACTTAAAAACAGATGAAATAAAAACAAATGTGGTCATTCGGAAAGAATGGATTATAACAAAACGCATAAGGTTAGTGGAAGAGCATGCATAATACATACAACTAATGATTTTTTAGACGCTGAGGGTGGCTAGTGGAATTTTTGCTATCTATAACCCTGCAGTTGCTATCCCGTATCGTCCGGGGGGAAATGGAGTCCTTAAGTCTTCTAGCTCTGGCATCTATTTCCTGAATTTTATATGCATGATCCAAGCGACCAATTTATATATTAGTACGAATAATTTGCGAGACCTCGGTGCTGAGCCATGCGGATCAAATTTATTCAATCATTTCAATCTTGCATTGAGACGTCATTCAGCCAATGATTCCCACCCTAAATCCATGAATATTTATATAAAAACTCATACATTATGGCACCCTCATTTCTTCTTCTTGGCCTTATGGTTAAGATCAAATTGAGGTCCGGCCCCCGGTGCACTTGCAAGTCCGCAATGGACCGGTAGCTTGAACACCGAGGCCGCACGGCCGCCTTAGGACCCCCGGGGGAACTCTCCGTCAATCCCGTACGTATCCGAACAGGGCGGATGATTTGAAATACGCGCGGTTTCATTTTCGGCCGCGACGATGGTCAAGCGACAGTTATTCGAGCTTTACGCCCGATCGGTTTTGTTGACCTCCTCACTCTAGCAGGTATTTGTGAAAGATTATATCAGCCAAAAAACCATCATCTCAAATCGCCAAACAATTTAAATGTCTTCCCGAATCCACTCGTACTGGCCCAGACCAGCCATAGAAACCGAGAAGAGGTTGAGTGCCTTCAGCGGATAACTCGGCCGCCACCTGGACTATGCAGGTGGGAATCACGATATCAATGCAAACTTTGATATTTTGAAATGTTTCGTTCCGCGGTTTCTCAGACCGCGGGGAAGCAGAGCGGCCAGGTCCGGAGGGGGACCTGGAAGCGCACCATGGGCCGGACTACACTTTGATCTTAGCCATTAGGCTAAGAAGAAGAGTCGGGGGACCAAACTGTATGATTTCGCGCACGGCGCTCCTACGCGACGAAGCGCCTTGGCACGTGCCACCCGTGGGTAAAAGGGGAGAAGAGGAGTCGGGCTCGAATGCCAAGACGTTCCTCCTCTACTGATTGCGGGAGGAGGGGGGCGGAGGACCTAGCACGCGAGGATTCATTCTGGTGGGCGCGACGCGCTGAATTTAAAATTTATTTTGTTGAAATTTTTCGTTCCGCAGTCCCTTAGAAAACGGGAAAACCCTCCGTCGCACCCCTCTGTCTTCAGCATTTACATCTTTTAAACATTTTGTTAGTTCAAAACGAAAAATTTTCAATGAACATTCCACGGTGTTTCAGGCCGTAGAATATTGTCCACCAGGCCCCGTGGTGCCATGATTTAATGCCCTCCCATGCCGCCACGTCCTTCACATAAAAACGGGGCGGCGGGGGCCATTAGAAGAGCATCCTCGCGTGCTAGTTCCTCCGCCCCCTTCCACCTCTCGATTCTGCGGAGTAGGAAATTCGAGTCGTCGAGGCCCTTTACTCCACCGGGCAGTGTGTGCGAAGGCACTTCGGCGCTTAGGATGCGCAGTCCGGTAAAAAACATAAAGTTCATCTATATCTACATAATACCCCGTTAGCAGCCGCAAGGGCGTGTGGCGTGGGGTGTTAGGTCACCAACTGTAAAAAGGAAATACACCACATTCAAAAGAAACAACACGCAAAAATACACCCACAGCAGCGCACACACTCATGCAAAAATCCCTTCATCCAATACTCATGCAAACGCATATACCGCAAAACAACTAAAAAACTGCACCACATGATGCAGCACGGAAGGCATCCTACAACACGGAAGCCAGCACAAACAAGCAAGAATTTTAAACATCACTACCACATGAAAATGTACCACGTAGCACTCCACCCCGAAAGAGTCTGTAAAAGGCAACAAATTCGACCCAACTTTGCTGGTAGCAGGAATTTCCCCCCGCGGAGAGGGACGAGGAAATGAAATGGAAACTTAAAAACAGATGAAATAAACACAAATGTGGTCATTCGGAAAGAATGGATTATAACAAAACGCATAAGGTTAGTGGAAGAGCATGCATAATACATACAACTAATGATTTTTTAGACGCTGAGGGTGGCTAGTGGAATTTTTGCTATCTATAACCCTGCAGTTGCTATCCCGTATCGTCCGGGGGGAAATGGAGTCCTTAAGTCTTCTAGCTCTGGCATCTATTTCCTGAATTTTATATGCATGATCTAAGCGACCAATTTATATATTAGTACGAATAATTTGCGAGACCTCGGTGCTGAGCCATGCGGATCAAATTTATTCAATCATTTCAATCTTGCATTGAGACGTCTTTCAGCCAATGATTCCCACCCTAAGTCCATGAATATTTATATAAAAACTCATACATTATGGCACCCTCATTTCTTCTTCTTGGCCTTATGGTTAAGATCAAATTGAGGTCCGGCCCCCGGTGCACTTGCAAGTCCGCAATGGACCGGTAGCTTGAACACCGAGGCCGCACGGCCGCCTTAGGACCCCCGGGGGAACTCTCCGTCAATCCCGTACGTATCCGAGCAGGGCGGATGATTTGAAATACGCGCGGTTTCATTTTCGGCCGCGACGATGGTCAAGCGACAGTTATTCGAGCTTTACGCCCGATCGGTTTTGTTGACCTCCTTACTCTAGCAGGTATTTGTGAAAGATTATATCAGCCAAAAAACCATCATCTCAAATCGCCAAACAATTTAAATGTCTTCCCGAATCCACTCGTACTGGCCCAGACCAGCCATAGAAACCTGGAAGAGGTTGAGTGCCTTCAGCGGATAACTCGGCCGCCACCTGGACTATGCAGGTGGGAATCACGATATCAATGGAAACTTTGATATTTTGAAATGTTTCGTTCCGCGGTTTCTCAGACCGCGGGGAAGCAGAGCGGCCAGGTCCGGAGGGGGACCTGGAAGCGCACCATGGGCCGGACTACACTTTGATCTTAGCCATTAGGCTAAGAAGAAGAGTCGGGGGACCAAACTGTGTGATTTCGCGCACGGCGCTCCTACGCGACGAAGCGCCTTGGCACGTGCCACCCGTGGGTAAAAGGGGAGGGGAGGAGTCAAGCTCGAATGCCAAGACGTTCCTCCTCTACTGATTGCGGGAGGAGGGGGGCGGAGGACCTAGCACGCGAGGATTCATTCTGGTGGGCGCGACGCGCTGAATTTAAAATTTATTTTGTTGAAATTTTTCGTTCCGCAGTCCCTTAGAAAACGGGAAAACCCTCCGTCGCACCCCTCTGTCTTCAGCATTTATATCTTTTAAACATTTTGTTAGTTCAAAACGAAAAATTTTCAATTAACATTCCACGGTGTTTCAGGCCGTAGAATATTGTCCACCAGGCCCCGTGGTGCCATGATTTAATGCCCTCCCATGCCGCCACGTCCTTCACATAAAAACGGGGCGGCGGGGGCCATTAGAAGAGCATCCTCGCGTGCTAGTTCCTCCGCCCCCTTCCACCTCTCGATTCTGCGGAGTAGGAAATTCGAGTCGTCGAGGCCCCCTACTCCACCGGGCAGTGTGTGCGAAGGCACTTCGGCGCTTAGGATGCGCAGTCCGGTAAAAAACATAAAGTTCATCTATATCTACATAATACCCCGTTAGCAGCCGCAAGGGCGTGTGGCGTGGGGTGTTAGGTCACCAACTGTAAAAAGGAAATACACCACATGCAAAAGAAACAACACGCAAAAATACACCCACAGCAGCGCACACACTCATGCAAAAATCCCTTCATCCAATACTCATGCAAACGCATATACCGCAAAACAACTAAAAAACTGCACCACATGATGCAGCACGGAAGGCATCCTACAACACGGAAGCCAGCACAAACAAGCAAGAATTTTAAACATCACTACCACATGAAAATGTACCACGTAGCACTCCACCCCGAAAGAGTCTGTAAAAGGCCACAAATTCGACCCAACGTTGCTGGTAGCAGGAATTTCCCCCCGCGGAGAGGGACGAGGAAATGAAATGGAAACTTAAAAACCGATGAAATAAACACAAATGTGGTCATTCGGAAAGAATGGATTATAACAAAACGCATAAGGTTAGTGGAAGAGCATGCATAATACATACAACTAATGATTTTTTAGACGCTGAGGGTGGCTAGCGGAATTTTTGCTATCTATAACCCTGCAGTTGCTATCCCGTATCGTCCGGGGGGAAATGGAGTCCTTAAGTCTTCTAGCTCTGGCATCTATTTCCTGAATTTTATATGCATGATCCAAGCGACCAATTTATATATTAGTACGAATAATTTGCGAGACCTCGGTGCTGAGCCATGCGGATCAAATTTATTCAATCATTTCAATCCTGCATTGAGACGTCTTTCAGCCAATGATTCCCACCCTAAATCCATGAATATTTATATAAAAACTCATACATTATGGCACCCTCATTTCTTCTTCTTGGCCTTATGGTTAAGATCAAATTGAGGTCCGGCCCCCGGTGCACTTGCAAGTCCGCAATGGACCGGTAGCTTGAACACCGAGGCCGCACGGCCGCCTTAGGACCCCCGGGGGAACTCTCCGTCAATCCCGTACGTATCCGAGCAGGGCGGATGATTTGAAATACGCGCGGTTTCATTTTGGGCCGCGACGATGGTCAAGCGACAGTTATTCGAGCTTTACGCCCGATCGGTTTTGTTGACCTCCTCACTCTAGCAGGTATTTGTGAAAGATTATATCAGCCAAAAAACCATCATCTCAAATCGCCAAACAATTTAAATGTCTTCCCGAATCCACTCGTACTGGCCCAGACCAGCCATAGAAACCGAGAAGAGGTTGAGTGCCTTCAGCGGATAACTCGGCCGCCACCTGGACTATGCAGGTGGGAATCACGATATCAATGGAAACTTTGATATTTTGAAATGTTTCGTTCCGCGGTTTCTCAGACCGCGGGGAAGCAGAGCGGCCAGGTCCGGAGGGGGACCTGGAAGCGCACCATGGGCCGGACTACACTTTGCTCTTAGCCATTAGGCTAAGAAGAAGAGTCGGGGGATCAAACTGTATGATTTCGCGCACGGCGCTCCTACGCGACGAAGCGCCTTGGCACGTGCCACCCGTGGGTAAAAGGGGAGGGGAGGAGTCGGGCTCGAATGCCAAGACGTTCCTCCTCTACTGATTGCAGGAGGAGGGGGGCGGAGGACCTAGCACGCGAGGATTCATTCTGGTGGGCGCGACGCGCTGAATTTAAAATTTATTTTGTTGAAATTTTTCGTTCCGCAGTCCCTTAGAAAACGGGAAAACCCTCCGTCGCACCCCTCTGTCTTCAGCATTTACATCTTTTAAACATTTTGTTAGTTCAAAACGAAAAATTTTCAATTAACATTCCACGGTGTTTCAGGCCGTAGAATATTGTCCACCAGGCCCCGTGGTGCCATGATTTAATGCCCTCCCATGCCGCCACGTCCTTCACATAAAAACGGGGCGGCGGGGGCCATTAGAAGAGCATCCTCGCGTGCTAGTTTCTCCGCCCCCTTCCACCTCTCGATCCTGCGGAGTAGGAAATTCGAGTCGTCGAGGCCCCCTACTCCACCGGGCAGTGTGTGCGAAGGCACTTCGGCGCTTAGGATGCGCAGTCCGGTAAAAAACATAAAGTTCATCTATATCTACATAATACCCCGTTAGCAGCCGCGAGGGCGTGTGGCGTGGGGTGTTAGGTCACCAACTGTAAAAAGGAAATACACCACATGCTAAAGAAACAACACGCAAAAATACACCCACAGCAGCGCACACACTCATGCAAAAATCCCTTCATCCAATACTCATGCAAACGCATATACCGCAAAACAACTAAAAAACTGCACCACATGATGCAGCACGGAAGGCATCCTACAACACGGAAGCCAGGACAAACAAGCAAGAAATTTAAACATCACTACCACATGAAAACTTACCACGTAGCACTCCACCCCGAAAGAGTCTGTAAAAGGCAACGAATTCGACCCAACGTTGCTGGTAGCAGGAATTTCCCCCCGCGGAGAGGGACGAGGAAATGAAATGGAAACTTAAAAACAGATGAAATAAACACAAATGTGGTCATTCGGAAAGAATGGATTATAACAAAACGCATAAGGTTAGTGGAAGAGCATGCATAATACATACAACGAATGATTTTTTAGACGCTGAGGGTGGCTAGTGGAATTTTTGCTATCTATAACCCTGCAGTTGCTATCCGGTATCGTCCGGGGGGAAATGGAGTCCTTAAGTCTCTTAGCTCTGGCATCTATTTCCTGAATTTTATATGCATGATCCAAGCGACCAATTTATATATTAGTACGAATAATTTGCGAGACCTCGGTGCTGAGCCATGCGGATCAAATTTATTCAATCATTTCAATCTTGCATTGAGACGTCTTTCAGCCAATGATTCCCACCCTAAATCCATGAATATTTATATAAAAACTCATACATTATGGCACCCTCATTTCTTTTTCTTGGCCTTATGGTTATGATCAAATTGAGGTCCGGCCCCCGGTGCACTTGCAAGTCCGCAATGGACCGGTAGCTTGAAAACCGAGGCCGCACGGCCGCCTTAGGACCCCCGGGGGAACTCTCCGTCAATCCCGTACGTATCCGAGCAGGGCGGATGATTTGAAATACGCGCGGTTTCATTTTGGGCCGCGACGATGGTCAAGCGACAGTTATTCGAGCTTTACGCCCGATCGGTTTTGTTGACCTACTCACTCTAGCAGGTATTTGTGAAAGATTATATCAGCCAAAAAACCATCATCTCAAATCGCCAAACAATTTAAATGTCTTCCCGAATCCACTCGTACTGGCCCAGACCAGCCATAGAAACCGAGAAGAGGTTGAGTGCCTTCAGCGCATAACTCGGCCGCCACCTGTACTATGCAGGTGGGAATCACAATATCAATGCAAACTTTGATATTTTGAAATGTTTCGTTCCGCGGTTTCTCAGACCGCGGGGAAGCAGAGCGGCCAGGTCCGGAGGGGACCTGGAAGCACACCATGGGCCGGACTACACTTTGATTATAGCCATTAGGCTAAGAAGAAGAGTCGGGGGATCAAACTATGATTTCGCGCACGGCGCTCCTACGCGACGAAATGCCTTGGCACGTGCCACCCGTGGGTAAAAGGGGAGGGGAGGAGTCGGGCTCAAATGCCAAGACGTTTTTCCTCTACTGATTGCGGGAGGAGGGGTGCGGAGGACCTAGCACGCGAGGAATGATTCTGGTGGGCGCGACGCGCTGAGTTTAAAATTTATTTTGTTGAAATTTTTCGTTCCGCAGTCCCTTAGAAAACGGGAAAACCCTCCGTCGCACCCCTCTGTCTTCAGCATTTACATCTTTTAAACATTTTGTTAGTTCAAAACGAAAAATTTTCAATGAACATTCCACGGTGTTTCAGGCCGTAGAATATTGTCCACCAGGCCCCGTGGTGCCATGATTTAATGCCCTCCCATGCCGCCACGTCCTTCACATAAAAACGGGGCGGCGGGGGCCATTAGAAGAGCATCCTCGCGTGCTAGTTCCTCCGCCCCCTTCCACCTCTCGATTCTGCGGAGTAGGAAATTCGAGTCGTCGAGGCCCCCTACTCCACCGGGCAGTGTGTGCGAAGGCACTTCGGTGCTTAGGATGCGCAGTCCGGTAAAAAACATAAAGTTCATCTATATCTACATAATACCCCGTTAGCAGCCGCAAGGGCGTGTGGCGTGGGGTGTTAGGTCACCAACTGTAAAAAGGAAACCCACCACATGCAAAAGAAACAACACGCAAAAATACACCCACAGCAGCGCACACACTCATGCAAAAATCCCTTCATCCAATACTCATGCAAACGCATATACCGCAAAACAACTAAAAAACTGCACCACATGATGCAGCACGGAAGGCATCCTAAAACACGGAAGCCAGGACAAACAAGCAAGAAATTTAAACATCACTACCACATGAAAATGTACCACGTAGCACTCCACCCCGAAAGAGTCTGTAAAAGGCAACGAATTCGACCCAACGTTGCTGGTAGCAGGAATTTCCCCCCGCGGAGAGGGACGAGGAAATGAATTGGAAACTTAAAAACAGATGAAATAAACACAAATGTGGTCATTCGGAAAGAATGGATTATAACAAAACGCATAAGGTTAGTGGAAGAGCATGCATAATACATACAACTAATGATTTTTTAGACGCTGAGGGTGGCTAGTGGAATTTTTGCTATCTATAACCCTGCAGTTGCTATCCCGTATCGTCCGGGGGGAAATGGAGTCCTTAAGTCTTCTAGCTCTGGCATCTATTTCCTGAATTTTATATGCATGATCCAAGCGACCAATTTATATATTAGTACGAATAATTTGCGAGACCTCGGTGCTGAGCCATGCGGATCAAATTTATTCAATCATTTCAATCTTGCATTGAGACGTCTTTCAGCCAATGATTATCACCCTAAATCCATGAATATTTATATAAAAACTCATACATTATGGCACCCTCATTTCTTCTTCTTGGCCTTATGGTTAAGATCAAATTGAGGTCCGGCCCCCGGTGCACTTGCAAGTCCGCAATGGACCGGTAGCTTGAACACCGAGGCCGCACGGCCGCCTTAGGACCCCCGGGGGAACTCTCCGTCAATCCCGTACGTATCCGAGCAGGGCGGATGATTTGAAATACGCGCGGTTTCATTTTCGGCCGCGACGATGGTCAAGCGACAGTTATTCGAGCTTTACGCCCGATCGGTTTTGTTGACCTCCTCACTCTAGCAGTTATTTGTGAAAGATTATATCAGCCAAAAAACCATCATCTCAAATCGCCAAACAATTTAAATGTCTTCCCGAATCCACTCGTACTGGCCCAGACCAGCCATAGAAACCGAGAAGAGGTTGAGTGCCTTCAGCGGATAACTCGGCCGCCACCTGGACTATGCAGGTGGGAATCACGATATCAATGCAAACTTTGATATTTTGAAATGTTTCGTTCCGCGGTTTCTCAGACCGCGGGGAAGCAGAGCGGCCAGGTCCGGAGGGGACCTGGAAGCGCACCATGGGCCGGACTACACTTTCATCTTAGCCATCAGGCTAAGAAGAAGAGTCGGGGGACCAAACTGTATGATTTCGCGCACGGCGCTCCTACGCGACGAAGCGCCTTGGCACGTGCCACCCGTGGGTAAAAGGGGAGGGGAGGAGTCGGGCTCGAATGCCAAGACGTTCCTCCTCTACTGATTGCGGGAGGAGGGGGGCGGAGGACCTAGCACGCGAGGATTCATTCTGGTGGGCGCGACGCGCTGAATTTAAAATTTATTTTGTTGAAATTTTTCGTTCCGCAGTCCCTTAGAAAACGGGAAAACCCTCCGTCGCACCCCTCTGTCTTCAGCATTTACATCTTTTAAACATTTTGTTAGTTCAAAACGAAAAATTTTCAATTAACATTCCACGGTGTTTCAGGCCGTAAAATATTGTCCACCAGGCCCCGTGGTGCCATGATTTAATGCCCTCCCATGCCGCCACGTCCTTCACATAAAAACGGGGCGGCGGGGCCCATTAGAATCCTCGCGTGCTAGTTCCTCCGCCCCCTTCCACCTCTCGATTCTGCGGAGTAGGAAATTCGAGTCGTCGAGGCCCCCTACTCCACCGGGCAGTGTGTGCGAAGGCACTTCGGCGCTTAGGATGCGCAGTCCGGTAAAAAACATAAAGTTCATCTATATCTACATAATACCCCGTTAGCAGCCGCAAGGGCGTGTGGCGTGGGGTGTTAGGTCACCAACTGTAAAAAGGAAATACACCACATGCAAAAGAAACAACACGCAAAAATACACCCACAGCAGCGCACACACTCATGCAAAAATCCCTTCATCCAATACTCATGCAAACGCATATACCGCAAAACAACTAAAAAACTGCACCACATGATGCAGCACGGAAGGCATCCTACAACATGGAAGCCAGCACAAACAAGCAAGAAATTTAAACATCACTACCACATGAAAATGTACCACGTACCACTCGACCCCGAAAGAGTCTGTAAAAGGCAACGAATTCGACCCAACGTTGCTGGTAGCAGGAATTTCCCCCCGCGGAGAGGGACGAGGAAATGAAATGGAAACTTAAAAACAGATGAAATAAAAACAAATGTGGTCATTCGGAAAGAATGGATTATAACAAAACGCATAAGGTTAGTGGAAGAGCATGCATAATACATACAACTAATGATTTTTTAGACGCTGAGGGTGGCTAGTGGAATTTTTGCTATCTATAACCCTGCAGTTGCTATCCCGTATCGTCCGGGGGGAAATGGAGTCCTTAAGTCTTCTAGCTCTGGCATCTATTTCCTGAATTTTATATGCATGATCCAAGCGACCAATTTATATATTAGTACGAATAATTTGCGAGACCTCGGTGCTGAGCCATGCGGATCAAATTTATTCAATCATTTCAATCTTGCATTGAGACGTCATTCAGCCAATGATTCCCACCCTAAATCCATGAATATTTATATAAAAACTCATACATTATGGCACCCTCATTTCTTCTTCTTGGCCTTATGGTTAAGATCAAATTGAGGTCCGGCCCCCGGTGCACTTGCAAGTCCGCAATGGACCGGTAGCTTGAACACCGAGGCCGCACGGCCGCCTTAGGACCCCCGGGGGAACTCTCCGTCAATCCCGTACGTATCCGAGCAGGGCGGATGATTTGAAATACGCGCGGTTTCATTTTCGGCCGCGACGATGGTCAAGCGACAGTTATTCGAGCTTTACGCCCGATCGGTTTTGTTGACCTCCTTACTCTAGCAGGTATTTGTGAAAGATTATATCAGCCAAAAAACCATCATCTCAAATCGCCAAACAATTTAAATGTCTTCCCGAATCCACTCGTACTGGCCCAGACCAGCCATAGAAACCGAGAAGAGGTTGAGTGCCTTCAGCGGATAACTCGGCCGCCACCTGGACTATGCAGGTGGGAATCACGATATCAATGCAAACTTTGATATTTTGAAATGTTTCGTTCCGCGGTTTCTCAGACCGCGGGGAAGCAGAGCGGCCAGGTCCGGAGGGGGACCTGGAAGCGCACCATGGGCCGGACTACACTTTGATCTTAGCCATTAGGCTAAGAAGAAGAGTCGGGGGACCAAACTGTATGATTTCGCGCACGGCGCTCCTACGCGACGAAGCGCCTTGGCACGTGCCACCCGTGGGTAAAAGGGGAGAAGAGGAGTCGGGCTCGAATGCCAAGACGTTCCTCCTCTACTGATTGCGGGAGGAGGGGGGCGGAGGACCTAGCACGCGAGGATTCATTCTGGTGGGCGCGACGCGCTGAATTTAAAATTTATTTTGTTGAAATTTTTCGTTCCGCAGTCCCTTAGAAAACGGGAAAACCCTCCGTCGCACCCCTCTGTCTTCAGCATTTACATCTTTTAAACATTTTGTTAGTTCAAAACGAAAAATTTTCAATGAACATTCCACGGTGTTTCAGGCCGTAGAATATTGTCCACCAGGCCCCGTGGTGCCATGATTTAATGCCCTCCCATGCCGCCACGTCCTTCACATAAAAACGGGGCGGCGGGGGCCATTAGAAGAGCATCCTCGCGTGCTAGTTCCTCCGCCCCCTTCCACCTCTCGATTCTGCGGAGTAGGAAATTCGAGTCGTCGAGGCCCTTTACTCCACCGGGCAGTGTGTGCGAAGGCACTTCGGCGCTTAGGATGCGCAGTCCGGTAAAAAACATAAAGTTCATCTATATCTACATAATACCCCGTTAGCAGCCGCAAGGGCGTGTGGCGTGGGGTGTTAGGTCACCAACTGTAAAAAGGAAATACACCACATGCAAAAGAAACAACACGCAAAAATACACCCACAGCAGCGCACACACTCATGCAAAAATCCCTTCATCCAATACTCATGCAAACGCATATACCGCAAAACAACTAAAAAACTGCACCACATGATGCAGCACGGAAGGCATCCTACAACACGGAAGCCAGCACAAACAAGCAAGAATTTTAAACATCACTACCACATGAAAATGTACCACGTAGCACTCCACCCCGAAAGAGTCTGTAAAAGGCCACAAATTCGACCCAACGTTGCTGGTAGCAGGAATTTCCCCCCGCGGAGAGGGACGAGGAAATGAAATGGAAACTTAAAAACCGATGAAATAAACACAAATGTGGTCATTCGGAAAGAATGGATTATAACAAAACGCATAAGGTTAGTGGAAGAGCATGCATAATACATACAACTAATGATTTTTTAGACGCTGAGGGTGGCTAGCGGAATTTTTGCTATCTATAACCCTGCAGTTGCTATCCCGTATCGTCCGGGGGGAAATGGAGTCCTTAAGTCTTCTAGCTCTGGCATCTATTTCCTGAATTTTATATGCATGATCCAAGCGACCAATTTATATATTAGTACGAATAATTTGCGAGACCTCGGTGCTGAGCCATGCGGATCAAATTTATTCAATCATTTCAATCCTGCATTGAGACGTCTTTCAGCCAATGATTCCCACCCTAAATCCATGAATATTTATATAAAAACTCATACATTATGGCACCCTCATTTCTTCTTCTTGGCCTTATGGTTAAGATCAAATTGAGGTCCGGCCCCCGGTGCACTTGCAAGTCCGCAATGGACCGGTAGCTTGAACACCGAGGCCGCACGGCCGCCTTAGGACCCCCGGGGGAACTCTCCGTCAATCCCGTACGTATCCGAGCAGGGCGGATGATTTGAAATACGCGCGGTTTCATTTTGGGCCGCGACGATGGTCAAGCGACAGTTATTCGAGGTTTACGCCCGATCGGTTTTGTTGACCTCCTCACTCTAGCAGGTATTTGTGAAAGATTATATCAGCCAAAAAACCATCATCTCAAATCGCCAAACAATTTAAATGTCTTCCCGAATCCACTCGTACTGGCCCAGACCAGCCATAGAAACCGAGAAGAGGTTGAGTGCCTTCAGCGGATAACTCGGCCGCCACCTGGACTATGCAGGTGGGAATCACGATATCAATGGAAACTTTGATATTTTGAAATGTTTCGTTCCGCGGTTTCTCAGACCGCGGGGAAGCAGAGCGGCCAGGTCCGGAGGGGGACCTGGAAGCGCACCATGGGCCGGACTACACTTTGATCTTAGCCATTAGGCTAAGAAGAAGAGTCGGGGGATCAAACTGTATGATTTCGCGCACGGCGCTCCTACGCGACGAAGCGCCTTGGCACGTGCCACCCGTGGGTAAAAGGGGAGGGGAGGAGTCGGGCTCGAATGCCAAGACGTTCCTCGTCTACTGATTGCAGGAGGAGGGGGGCGGAGGACCTAGCACGCGAGGATTCATTCTGGTGGGCGCGACGCGCTGAATTTAAAATTTATTTTGTTGAAATTTTTCGTTCCGCAGTCCCTTAGAAAACGGGAAAACCCTCCGTCGCACCCCTCTGTCTTCAGCATTTACATCTTTTAAACATTTTGTTAGTTCAAAAAGAAAAATTTTCAATTAACATTCCACGGTGTTTCAGGCCGTAGAATATTGTCCACCAGGCCCCGTGGTGCCATGATTTAATGCCCTCCCATGCCGCCACGTCCTTCACATAAAAACGGGGCGGCGGGGGCCATTAGAAGAGCATCCTCGCGTGCTAGTTTCTCCGCCCCCTTCCACCTCTCGATCCTGCGGAGTAGGAAATTCGAGTCGTCGAGGCCCCCTACTCCACCGGGCAGTGTGTGCGAAGGCACTTCGGCGCTTAGGATGCGCAGTCCGGTAAAAAACATAAAGTTCATCTATATCTACATAATACCCCGTTAGCAGCCGCGAGGGCGTGTGGCGTGGGGTGTTAGGTCACCAACTGTAAAAAGGAAATACACCACATGCTAAAGAAACAACACGCAAAAATACACCCACAGCAGCGCACACACTCATGCAAAAATCCCTTCATCCAATACTCATGCAAACGCATATACCGCAAAACAACTAAAAAACTGCACCACATGATGCAGCACGGAAGGCATCCTACAACACGGAAGCCAGGACAAACAAGCAAGAAATTTAAACATCACTACCACATGAAAACTTACCACGTAGCACTCCACCCCGAAAGAGTCTGTAAAAGGCAACGAATTCGACCCAACGTTGCTGGTAGCAGGAATTTCCCCCCGCGGAGAGGGACGAGGAAATGAAATGGAAACTTAAAAACAGATGAAATAAACACAAATGTGGTCATTCGGAAAGAATGGATTATAACAAAACGCATAAGGTTAGTGGAAGAGCATGCATAATACATACAACGAATGATTTTTTAGACGCTGAGGGTGGCTAGTGGAATTTTTGCTATCTATAACCCTGCAGTTGCTATCCGGTATCGTCCGGGGGGAAATGGAGTCCTTAAGTCTCTTAGCTCTGGCATCTATTTCCTGAATTTTATATGCATGATCCAAGCGACCAATTTATATATTAGTACGAATAATTTGCGAGACCTCGGTGCTGAGCCATGCGGATCAAATTTATTCAATCATTTCAATCTTGCATTGAGACGTCTTTCAGCCAATGATTCCCACCCTAAATCCATGAATATTTATATAAAAACTCATACATTATGGCACCCTCATTTCTTTTTCTTGGCCTTATGGTTATGATCAAATTGAGGTCCGGCCCCCGGTGCACTTGCAAGTCCGCAATGGACCGGTAGCTTGAAAACCGAGGCCGCACGGCCGCCTTAGGACCCCCGGGGGAACTCTCCGTCAATCCCGTACGTATCCGAGCAGGGCGGATGATTTGAAATACGCGCGGTTTCATTTTGGGCCGCGACGATGGTCAAGCGACAGTTATTCGAGCTTTACGCCCGATCGGTTTTGTTGACCTACTCACTCTAGCAGGTATTTGTGAAAGATTATATCAGCCAAAAAACCATCATCTCAAATCGCCAAACAATTTAAATGTCTTCCCGAATCCACTCGTACTGGCCCAGACCAGCCATAGAAACCGAGAAGAGGTTGAGTGCCTTCAGCGGATAACTCGGCCGCCACCTGTACTATGCAGGTGGGAATCACAATATCAATGCAAACTTTGATATTTTGAAATGTTTCGTTCCGCGGTTTCTCAGACCGCGGGGAAGCAGAGCGGCCAGGTCCGGAGGGGACCTGGAAGCACACCATGGGCCGGACTACACTTTGATTATAGCCATTAGGCTAAGAAGAAGAGTCGGGGGATCAAACTATGATTTCGCGCACGGCGCTCCTACGCGACGAAATGCCTTGGCACGTGCCACCCGTGGGTAAAAGGGGAGGGGAGGAGTCGGGCTCGAATGCCAAGACGTTTTTCCTCTACTGATTGCGGGAGGAGGGGCGCGGAGGACCTAGCACGCGAGGAATGATTCTGGTGGGCGCGACGCGCTGAGTTTAAAATTTATTTTGTTGAAATTTTTCGTTCCGCAGTCCCTTAGAAAACGGGAAAACCCTCCGTCGCACCCCTCTGTCTTCAGCATTTACATCTTTTAAACATTTTGTTAGTTCAAAACGAAAAATTTTCAATTAACATTCCACGGTGTTTCAGGCCGTAGGATATTGTCCACCAGGCCCCGCGGTGCCATGATTTAATGCCCTCTCATGCCGCCACGTCCTTCACATAAAAACGGGGCGGCAGGGGCCATTAGAAGAGCATCCTCGCGTGCTTGTTCCTCCGCCCCCTTCCACCTCTCGATTCTGCGGAGTAGGAAATTCGAGTCGTCGAGGCCCCCTACTCCACCGGGCAGTGTGTACGAAGGCACTTCGGCGCTTGGGATGCGCAGTCCGGTAAAAAACATAAAGTTCATCTATATCTACATAATACCCCGTTAGCAGCCGCAAGGGCGTGGGGTGTTAGGTCACCAACTGTAAAAAGGAAATACACCACATGCAAAAGAAACAACACGCAAAAATACACCCACAGCAGCGCACACACTCATGCAAAAATCCCTTCATCCAATACTCATGCAAACGCATATACCGCAAAACAACTAAAAAACTGTACCACATGATGCAGCACGGAAGGCATCCTACAACACGGAAGCCAGCACAAACAAGCAAGAAATTTAAACATCACTACCACATGAAAATGTACCACGTAGCACTCCACCCCGAAAGAGTCTGTAAAAGGCAACGAATTCGACCCAACGTTGCTGGTAGCAGGAATTTCCCCCCGCGGAGAGGGACGAGGAAATGAAATTGAAACTTAAAAACAGATGAAATAAACACAAATGTGGTCATTCGGAAAGAATGGATTATAACAAAACGCATAAGGTTAGTGGAAGAGCATGCATAATACATACAACTAATGATTTTTTAGACGCTGAGGGTGGCTAGTGGAATTTTTGCTATCTATAACCCTGCAGTTGCTATCCCGTATCATCCGGGGGGAAATGGAGTCCTTAAGTCTTCTAGCTCTGGCATCTATTTCCTGAATTTTATATGCATGATCCAAGCGACCAATTTATATATTAGTACGAATAATTTGCGAGACCTCGGTGCTGAGCCATGCGGATCAAATTTATTCAATCATTTCAATCTTGCATTGAGACGTCTTTCAGCCAATGATTCCCACCCTAAATCCATGAATATTTATATAAAAACTCATACATTATGGCACCCTCATTTCTTCTTCTTGGCCTTATGGTTAAGATCAAATTGACGTCCGGCCCCCGGTGCACTTGCAAGTCCGCAATGGACCGGTAGCTTGAACACCGAGGCCGCACGGCCGCCTTAGGACCCCCGGGGGAACTCTCCGTCAATCCCGTACGTATCCGAGCAGGGCGGATGATTTGAAATACGCGCGGTTTCATTTTCGGCCGCGACGATGGTCAAGCGAGAGTTATTCGAGCTTTACGCCCGATCGGTTTTGTTGACCTCCTCACTCTAGCAGGTATTTGTGAAAGATTATATCAGCCAAAAAACCATCATCTCAAATCGCCAAACAATTTAAATGTCTTCCCGAATCCACTCGTACTGGCCCAGACCAGCCATAGAAACCGAGAAGAGGTTGAGTGCCTTCAGCGGATAACTCGGCCGCCACCTGTACTATGCAGGTGGGAATCACGATATCAATGCAAACTTTGATATTTTGAAATGTTTCGTTCCGCGGTTTCTCAGACCGCGGGGAAGCAGAGCGGCCAGGTCCGGAGGGGACCTGGAAGCGCACCATGGGCCGGACTACACTTTGATCTTAGCCATTAGGCTAAGAAGAAGAGTCGGGGGATCAAACTGTATGATTTCGCGCACGGCGCTCCTACGCGACGAAGCGCCTTGGCACGTGCCACCCGTGGGTAAAAGGGGAGGGGAGGAGTCGGGCTCGAATGCCAAGACGTTCCTCCTCTACTGATTGCGGGAGGAGGGGGGCGGAGGACCTAGCACGCGAGGATTCATTCTGGTGGGCGCGACGCGCTGAATTTAAAATTTATTTTGTTGAAATTTTTCGTTCCGCAGTCCCTTAGAAAACGGGAAAACCCTCCGTCGCACCCCTCTGTCTTCAGCATTAACATCTTTTAAACATTTTGTTAGTTCAAAACGAAAAATTTTCAATGAACATTCCACGGTGTTTCAGGCCGTAGAATATTGTCCACCAGGCCCCGTGGTGCCATGATTTGATGCCCTCCCATGCCGCCACGTCCTTCACATAAAAACGGGGCGGCGGGGGCCATTAGAAGAGCATCCTCGCCTGCTAGTTCCTCCGCCCCCTTCCACCTCTCGATTCTGCGGAGTAGGAAATTCGAGTCGTCGAGGCCCCCTACTCCACCGGGCAGTGTGTGCGAAGGCACTTCGGCGCTTAGGATGCGCAGTCCGGTAAAAAACATAAAGTTCATCTATATCTACATAATACCCCGTTAGCAGCCGCAAGGGCGTGTGGCGTGGGGTGTTAGGTCACCAACTGTAAAAAGGAAATACACCACATGCAAAAGAAACAACACGCAAAAATACACCCACAGCAGCGCACACTCATGCAAAAATCCCTTCATCCAATACTCATGCAAACGCATATACCGCAAAACAACTAAAAAACTGCACCACATGATGCAGCACGGAAGGCATCCTACAACACGGAAGCCAGGACAAACAAGCAAGAAATTTAAACATCACTACCACATGAAAATGTACCACGTAGCACTCCACCCCGAAAGAGTCTGTAAAAGGCAACGAATTCGACCCAACGTTGCTGGTAGCAGGAATTTCCCCCCGCGGAGAGGGACGAGGAAATGAAATGGAAACTTAAAAACAGATGAAATAAACACAAATGTGGTCATTCGGAAAGAATGGATTATAACAAAACGCATAAGGTTAGTGGAAGAGCATGCATAATACATACAACTAATGATTTTTTATACGCTGAGGGTGGCTAGTGGAATTTTTGCTATCTATAACCCTGCAGTTGCTATCCCGTATCGTCCGGGGGGAAATGGAGTCCTTAAGTCTTCTAGCTCTGGCATCTTTTTCCTGAATTTTATATGCATGATCCAAGCGACCAATTTATATATTAGTACGAATAATTTGCGAGACCTCGGTGCTGCGCCATGCGGATCAAATTTATTCAATCATTTCAATCTTGCATTGAGACGTCTTTCAGCCAATGATTCCCACCCTAAATCCATGAATATTTATATAAAAACTCATACATTATGGCACCCTCATTTCTTCTTCTTGGCCTTATGGTTAAGATCAAATTGAGGTCCGGCCCCCGGTGCACTTGCAAGTCCGCAGTGGACCGGTAGCTTGAACACCGAGGCCGCACGGCCGCCTTAGGACCCCCGGGGGAACTCTCCGTCAATCCCGTACGTATCCGAGCAGGGCGGATGATTTGAAATACGCGCGGTTTCATTTTCGGCCGCGACGATGGTCAAGCGACAGTTATTCGAGCTTTACGCCCGATCGGTTTTGTTGACCTCCTCACTCTAGCAGGTATTTGTGAAAGATTATATCAGCAAAAAAACCATCATCTCAAATCGCCAAACAATTTAAATGTCTTCCCGAATCCACTCGTACTGGCCCAGACCAGCCATAGAAACCGAGAAGAGGTTGAGTGCCTTCAGCGGATAACTCGGCCGCCACCTGGACTATGCAGGTGGGAATCACGATATCAATGCAAACTTTGAAATTTTGAAATGTTTCGTTCCGCGGTTTCTCAGACCGCGGGGAAGCAGAGCGGCCAGGTCCGGAGGGGACCTGGAAGCGCACCATGGGCCGGACTACACTTTGATCTTAGCCATTAGGCTAAGAAGAAGAGTCGGGGGATCAAACTGTATGATTTCGCGCACGGCGCTCCTACGCGACGAAGCGCCTTGGCACGTGCCACCCGTGGGTAAAAGGGAAGGGGAGGAGTCGGGCTCGAATGCCAAGACGTTCCTCCTCTACTGATTGCGGGAGGAGGGGGGCGGAGGACCTAGCACGCGAAGATTCATTCTGGTGGGCGCGACGCGCTGAATTTAAAATTTATTTTGTTGAAATTTTTCGTTCCGCAGTCCCTTAGAAAACGGGAAAACCCTCCGTCGCACCCCTCTGTCTTCAGCATTTACATCTTTTAAACATTTTGTTAGTTCAAAACGAAAAATTTTCAATTAACATTCCACGGTGTTTCAGGCCGTAGAATATTGTCCACCAGGCCCCGTGGTGCCATGATTTGATGCCCTCCCATGCCGCCACGTCCTTCACATAAAAACGGGGCGGCGGGGGCCATTAGAAGAGCATCCTCGCGTGCTAGTTCCTCCGCCCCCTTCCACCTCTCGATTCTGCGGAGTAGGAAATTCGAGTCGTCGAGGCCCCCTACTCCACCGGGCAGTGTGTGCGAAGGCACTTCGGCGCTTAGGATGCGCAGTCCGGTAAAAAACATAAAATTCATCTATATCTACATAATACCCCGTTAGCAGCCGCAAGGGCGTATGGCGTGGGGCGTTAGGTCACCAACTGTAAAAAGGAAATACACCACATGCAAAAGAAACAACACGCAAAAATACACCCACAGCAGCGCACACACTAATGCAAAAATCCCTTCATCCAATACTCATGCAAACGCATATACCGCAAAACAACTAAAAAACTGCACCACGTGATGCAGCACGGAAGGCATCCTACAACACGGAAGCCAGCACAAACAAGCAAGAAATTTAAACATCACTACCACATGAAAATGTACCACGTAGCACTCCACCCCGAAAGAGTCTGTAAAAGGCAACGAATTCGACCCAACGTTGCTGGTAGCAGGAATTTCCCCCCGCGGAGAGGGACGAGGAAATGAAATGGAAACTTAAAAACAGATGAAATAAACACAAATGTGGTCATTCGGAAAGAATGGATTATAACAAAACGCATAAGGTTAGTGGAAGAGCATGCATAATACATACAACTAATGATTTTTTAGACGCTGAGGGTGGCTAGTGGAATTTTTGCTATCTATAACCCTGCAGTTGCTATCCCGTATCGTCCGGGGGGAAATGAAGTCCTTATGTCTTCTAGCTCTGGCATCTATTTCCTGAATTTTATATGCATGATCCAAGCGACCAATTTATATATTAGTACGAATAATTTGCGAGACCTCGGTGCTGAGCCATGCGGATCAAATTTATTCAATCATTTCAATCTTGCATTGAGACGTCTTTCAGCCAATGATTCCCACCCTAAATCCATGAATATTTATATAAAAACTCATACATTATGGCACCCTCATTTCTTCTTCTTGGCCTTATGGTTAAGATCAAATTGAGGTCCGGCCCCCGGTGCACTTGCAAGTCCGCAATGGACCGGTAGCTTGAACACCGAGGCCGCACGGCCGCCTTAGGACCCCCGGGGGAACTCTCCGTCAATCCCGTACGTATCCGAGCAGGGCGGATGATTTGAAATACGCGCGGTTTCATTTTCGGCCGCGACGATGGTCAAGCGACAGTTATTCGAGCTTTACGCCCGATCGGTTTTGTTGACCTCCTCACTCTAGCAGGTATTTGTGAAAGCTTATATCAGCCAAAAAACCATCATCTCAAATCGCTAAACAATTTAAATGTCTTCCCGAATCCACTCGTACTGGCCCAGACCAGCCATAGAAACCGAGAAGAGGTTGAGTGCCTTCAGCGGATAACTCGGCCGCCACCTGGACTTTGCAGGTGGGAATCACGATATCAATGCAAACTTTGATATTTTGAAATGTTTCGTTCCGCGGTTTCTCAGACCGCGGGGAAGCAGAGCGGCCAGGTCCGGAGGGGACCTGGAAGCGCACCATGGGCCGGACTACACTTTGATCTTAGCCATTAGGCTAAGAAGAAGAGTCGGGGGACCAAACTGTATGATTTCGCGCACGGCGCTCCTACGCGACGAAGCGCCTTGGCACGTGCCACCCGTGGGTAAAAGGGGAGGGGAGGAGTCGGGTTCGAATGCCAAGACGTTCCTCCTCTACTGATTGCGGGAGGAGGGGGGCGGAGGACCTAGCACGCGAGGATTCATTCTGGTGGGCGCGACGCGCTGAATTTAAAATTTATTTTGTTGAAATTTTTCGTTCCGCAGTCCCTTGGAAAACGGGAAAACCCTCCGTCGCACCCCTCTGTCTTCAGCATTTACATCTTTTAAACATTTTGTTAGTTCAAAACGAAAAATTTTCAATTAACATTCCACGGTGTTTCAGGCCGTAGAATATTGTCCACCAGGCCCCGTGGTGCCATGATTTAATGCCCTCCCATGCCGCCACGTCCTTCACATAAAAACGGGGCGGCGGGGGCCATTAGAAGAGCATCCTCGCGTGCTAGTTCCTCCGCCCCCTTCCACCTCTCGATTCTGCGGAGTAGGAAATTCGAGTCGTCGAGGCCCCCTATTCCACCGGGCAGTGTGTGCGAAGGCACTTCGGCGCTTAGGATGCGCAGTCCGGTAAAAAACATAAAGTTCATCTATATCTACATAATACCCCGTTAGCAGCCGCAAGGGCGTGTGGCGTGGGGTGTTAGGTCACCAACTGTAAAAAGGAAATACACCACATGCAAAAGAAACAACACGCAAAAATACACCCACAGCAGCGCACACTCATGCAAAAATCCCTTCATCCAATACTCATGCAAACGCATATACCGCAAAACAACTAAAAAACTGCACCACATGATGCAGCACGGAAGGCATCCTACAACACGGAAGCCAGCACAAACAAGCAAGAAATTTAAACATCACTACCACATGAAAATGTACCACGTAGCACTCCACCCCGAAAGAGTCTGTAAAAGGCAACGAATTCGACCCAACGTTGCTGGTAGCAGGAATTTCCCCCCGCGGAGAGGGACGAGGAAATGAAATTGAAACTTAAAAACAGATGAAATAAACACAAATGTGGTCATTCGGAAAGAATGGATTATAACAAAACGCATAAGGTTAGTGGAAGAGCATGCATAATACATACAACTAATGATTTTTTAGACGCTGAGGGTGGCTAGTGGAATTTTTGCTATCTATAACCCTGCAGTTGCTATCCCGTATCATCCGGGGGGAAATGGAGTCCTTAAGTCTTCTAGCTCTGGCATCTATTTCCTGAATTTTATATGCATGATCCAAGCGACCAATTTATATATTAGTACGAATAATTTGCGAGACCTCGGTGCTGAGCCATGCGGATCAAATTTATTCAATCATTTCAATCTTGCATTGAGACGTCTTTCAGCCAATGATTCCCACCCTAAATCCATGAATATTTATATAAAAACTCATACATTATGGCACCCTCATTTCTTCTTCTTGGCCTTATGGTTAAGATCAAATTGAGGTCCGGCCCCCGGTGCACTTGCAAGTCCGCAATGGACCGGTAGCTTGAACACCGAGGCCGCACGGCCGCCTTAGGACCCCCGGGGGAACTCTCCGTCAATCCCGTACGTATCCGAGCAGGGCGGATGATTTGAAATACGCGCGGTTTCATTTTCGGCCGCGACGATGGTCAAGCGACAGTTATTCGAGCTTTACGCCCGATCGGTTTTGTTGACCTCCTCACTCTAGCAGGTATTTGTGAAAGATTATATCAGCCAAAAAACCATCATCTCAAATCTCCAAACAATTTAAATGTCTTCCCGAATCCACTCGTACTGGCCCAGACCAGCCATAGAAACCGAGAAGAGGTTGAGTGCCTTCAGCGGATAACTCGGCCGCCACCTGGACTATGCAGGTGGGAATCACGATATCAATGTAAACTTTGATATTTTGAAATGTTTCGTTCCGCGGTTTCTCAGACCGCGGGGAAGCAGAGCGGCCAGGTCCGGAGGGGGACCTGGAAGCCCACCATGGGCCGGACTACACTTTGATCTTAGCCATTAGGCTGAGAAGAAGAGTCGGGGGATCAAACTGTATGATTTCGCGCACGGCGCTCCTACGCGACGAAGCGCCTTGGCACGTGCCACCCGTGGGTAAAAGGGGAGGGGAGGAGTCGGGCTCGAATGCCAAGACGTTCCTCCTCTACTGATTGCGGGAGGAGGGGGGTGGAGGATCTAGCACGCGAGGATTCATTCTGGTGGGCGCGACGCGCTGAATTTAAAATTTGTTTTGTTGAAATTTTTCGTTCCGCAGTCCCTTAGAAAACGGGAAAACCCTCCGTCGCACCCCTCTGTCTTCAGCATTTACATCTTTTAAACATTTTGTTAGTTAAAAACGAAAAATTTTCAATTAACATTCCACGGTGTTTCAGGCCGTAGAATATTGTCCACCAGGCCCCATGTTGCCATGATTTAATGCCCTCCCATGCCGCCACGTCCTTCACATAAAAACGGGGCGGCGGAGGCCATTAGAAGAGCATCCTCGCGTGCTAGTTCCTCCGCCCCCTTCCACCTCTCGATTCTGCGGAGTAGGAAATTCGAGTCGTCGAGGCCCCCTACTCCACCGGGCAGTGTGTGCGAAGGCACTTCGGCGCTTAGGATGCGCAGTCCGGTAAAAAACATAAAGTTCATCTATATCTACATAATACCCCGTTAGCAGCCGCAAGGGCGTGTGGCGTGGGGTGTTAGGTCACCAACTGTAAAAAGGAAATACACCACATGCAAAAGAAACAACACGCAAAAATACACCCACAGCAGCGCACACACTCATGCAAAAATCCCTTCATCCAATACTCATGCAAACGCATATACCGCAAAACAACTAAAAAACTGCACCACATGATGCAGCACGGAAGGCATCCTACAACACGGAAGCCAGGACAAACAAGCAAGAAATTTAAACATCACTACCACATGAAAATGTACCACGTAGCACTCCACCCCGAAAGAGTCTGTAAAGGCAACGAATTCGACCCAACGTTGCTGGTAGCAGGAATTTCCCCCCGCGGAGAGGGACGAGGAAATGAAATGGAAACTTAAAAACAGATGAAATAAACACAAATGTGGTCATTCGGAAAGAATGGATTATAACAAAACGCATAAGGTTAGTGGAAGAGCATGCATAATACATACAACTAATGATTTTTTAGACGCTGAGGGTGGCTAGTGGAATTTTTGCTATCTATAACCCTGCAGTTGCTATCCGGTATCGTCCGGGGGGAAATGGAGTCCTTAAGTCTCTTAGCTCTGGCATCTATTTCCTGAATTTTATATGCATGATCCAAGCGACCAATTTATATATTAGTACGAATAATTTGCGAGACCTCGGTGCTGAGCCATGCGGATCAAATTTATTCAATCATTTCAATCTTGCATTGAGACGTCTTTCAGCCAATGATTCCCACCCTAAATCCATGAATATTTATATAAAAACTCATACATTATGGCACCCTCATTTCTTTTTCTTGGCCTTATGGTTAAGATCAAATTGAGGTCCGGCCCCCGGTGCACTTGCAAGTCCGCAATGGACCGGTAGCTTGAAAACCGAGGCCGCACGGCCGCCTTAGGACCCCCGGGGGAACTCTCCGTCAATCCCGTACGTATCCGAGCAGGGCGGATGATTTGAAATACGCGCGGTTTCATTTTGGGCCGCGACGATGGTCAAGCGACAGTTATTCGAGCTTTACGCCCGATCGGTTTTGTTGACCTACTCACTCTAGCAGGTATTTGTGAAAGATTATATCAGCCAAAAAACCATCATCTCAAATCGCCAAACAATTTAAATGTCTTCCCGAATCCACTCGTACTGGCCCAGACCAGCCATAGAAACCGAGAAGAGGTTGAGTGCCTTCAGCGGATAACTCGGCCGCCACCTGTACTATGCAGGTGGGAATCACAATATCAATGCAAACTTTGATATTTTGAAATGTTTCGTTCCGCGGTTTCTCAGACCGCGGGGAAGCAGAGCGGCCAGGTCCGGAGGGGACCTGGAAGCACACCATGGGCCGGACTACACTTTGATTATAGCCATTAGGCTAAGAAGAAGAGTCGGGGGATCAAACTATGATTTCGCGCACGGCGCTCCTACGCGACGAAATGCCTTGGCACGTGCCACCCGTGGGTAAAAGGGGAGGGGAGGAGTCGGGCTCGAATGCCAAGACGTTTTTCCTCTACTGATTGCGGGAGGAGGGGTGCGGAGGACCTAGCACGCGAGGAATGATTCTGGTGGGCGCGACGCGCTGAGTTTAAAATTTATTTTGTTGAAATTTTTCGTTCCGCAGTCCCTTAGAAAACGGGAAAACCCTCCGTCGCACCCCTCTGTCTTCAGCATTTACATCTTTTAAACATTTTGTTAGTTCAAAACGAAAAATTTTCAATTAACATTCCACGGTGTTTCAGGCCGTAGGATATTGTCCACCAGGCCCCGCGGTGCCATGATTTAATGCCCTCTCATGCCGCCACGTCCTTCACATAAAAACGGGGCGGCGGGGGCCATTAGAAGAGCATCCTCGCGTGCTTGTTCCTCCGCCCCCTTCCACCTCTCGATTCTGCGGAGTAGGAAATTCGAGTCGTCGAGGCCCCCTACTCCACCGGGCAGTGTGTACGAAGGCACTTCGGCGCTTGGGATGCGCAGTCCGGTAAAAAACATAAAGTTCATCTATATCTACATAATACCCCGTTAGCAGCCGCAAGGGCGTGGGGTGTTAGGTCACCAACTGTAAAAAGGAAATACACCACATGCAAAAGAAACAACACGCAAAAATACACCCACAGCAGCGCACACACTCATGCAAAAATCCCTTCATCCAATACTCATGCAAACGCATATACCGCAAAACAACTAAAAAACTGCACCACATGATGCAGCACGGAAGGCATCCTACAACACGGAAGCCAGCACAAACAAGCAAGAAATTTAAACATCACTACCACATGAAAATGTACCACGTAGCACTCCACCCCGAAAGAGTCTGTAAAAGGCAACGAATTCGACCCAACGTTGCTGGTAGCAGGAATTTCCCCCCGCGGAGAGGGACGAGGAAATGAAATTGAAACTTAAAAACAGATGAAATAAACACAAATGTGGTCATTCGGAAAGAATGGATTATAACAAAACGCATAAGGTTAGTGGAAGAGCATGCATAATACATACAACTAATGATTTTTTAGACGCTGAGGGTGGCTAGTGGAATTTTTGCTATCTATAACCCTGCAGTTGCTATCCCGTATCATCCGGGGGGAAATGGAGTCCTTAAGTCTTCTAGCTCTGGCATCTATTTCCTGAATTTTATATGCATGATCCAAGCGACCAATTTATATATTAGTACGAATAATTTGCGAGACCTCGGTGCTGAGCCATGCGGATCAAATTTATTCAATCATTTCAATCTTGCATTGAGACGTCTTTCAGCCAATGATTCCCACCCTAAATCCATGAATATTTATATAAAAACTCATACATTATGGCACCCTCATTTCTTCTTCTTGGCCTTATGGTTAAGATCAAATTGACGTCCGGCCCCCGGTGCACTTGCAAGTCCGCAATGGACCGGTAGCTTGAACACCGAGGCCGCACGGCCGCCTTAGGACCCCCGGGGGAACTCTCCGTCAATCCCGTACGTATCCGAGCAGGGCGGATGATTTGAAATACGCGCGGTTTCATTTTCGGCCGCGACGATGGTCAAGCGACAGTTATTCGAGCTTTACGCCCGATCGGTTTTGTTGACCTCCTCACTCTAGCAGGTATTTGTGAAAGATTATATCAGCCAAAAAACCATCATCTCAAATCGCCAAACAATTTAAATGTCTTCCCGAATCCACTCGTACTGGCCCAGACCAGCCATAGAAACCGAGAAGAGGTTGAGTGCCTTCAGCGGATAACTCGGCCGCCACCTGTACTATGCAGGTGGGAATCACGATATCAATGCAAACTTTGATATTTTGAAATGTTTCGTTCCGCGGTTTCTCAGACCGCGGGGAAGCAGAGCGGCCAGGTCCGGAGGGGACCTGGAAGCGCACCATGGGCCGGACTACACTTTGATCTTAGCCATTAGGCTAAGAAGAAGAGTCGGGGGATCAAACTGTATGATTTCGCGCACGGCGCTCCTACGCGACGAAGCGCCTTAGCACGTGCCACCCGTGGGTAAAAGGGGAGGGGAGGAGTCGGGCTCGAATGCCAAGACGTTCCTCCTCTACTGATTGCGGGAGGAGGGGGGCGGAGGACCTAGCACGCGAGGATTCATTCTGGTGGGCGCGACGCGCTGAATTTAAAATTTATTTTGTTGAAATTTTTCGTTCCGCAGTCCCTTAGAAAACGGGAAAACCCTCCGTCGCACCCCTCTGTCTTCAGCATTAACATCTTTTAAACATTTTGTTAGTTCAAAACGAAAAATTTTCAATGAACATTCCACGGTGTTTCAGGCCGTAGAATATTGTCCACCAGGCCCCGTGGTGCCATGATTTGATGCCCTCCCATGCCGCCACGTCCTTCACATAAAAACGGGGCGGCGGGGGCCATTAGAAGAGCATCCTCGCCTGCTAGTTCCTCCGCCCCCTTCCACCTCTCGATTCTGCGGAGTAGGAAATTCGAGTCGTCGAGGCCCCCTACTCCACCGGGCAGTGTGTGCGAAGGCACTTCGGCGCTTAGGATGCGCAGTCCGGTAAAAAACATAAAGTTCATCTATATCTACATAATACCCCGTTAGCAGCCGCAAGGGCGTGTGGCGTGGGGTGTTAGGTCACCAACTGTAAAAAGGAAATACACCACATGCAAAAGAAACAACACGCAAAAATACACCCACAGCAGCGCACACACTCATGCAAAAATCCCTTCATCCAATACTCATGCAAACGCATATACCGCAAAACAACTAAAAAACTGCACCACATGATGCAGCACGGAAGCCATCCTACAACACGGAAGCCAGGACAAACAAGCAAGAAATTTAAACATCACTACCACATGAAAATGTACCACGTAGCACTCCACCCCGAAAGAGTCTGTAAAAGGCAACGAATTCGACCCAACGTTGCTGGTAGCAGGAATTTCCCCCCGCGGAGAGGGACGAGGAAATGAAATGGAAACTTAAAAACAGATGAAATAAACACAAATGTGGTCATTCGGAAAGAATGGATTATAACAAAACGCATAAGGTTAGTGGAAGAGCATGCATAATACATACAACTAATGATTTTTTAGACGCTGAGGGTGGCTAGTGGAATTTTTGCTATCTATAACCCTGCAGTTGCTATCCCGTATCGTCCGGGGGGAAATGGAGTCCTTAAGTCTTCTAGCTCTGGCATCTTTTTCCTGAATTTTATATGCATGATCCAAGCGACCAATTTATATATTAGTACGAATAATTTGCGAGACCTCGGTGCTGCGCCATGCGGATCAAATTTATTCAATCATTTCAATCTTGCATTGAGACGTCTTTCAGCCAATGATTCCCACCCTAAATCCATGAATATTTATATAAAAACTCATACATTATGGCACCCTCATTTCTTCTTCTTGGCCTTATGGTTAAGATCAAATTGAGGTCCGGCCCCCGGTGCACTTGCAAGTCCGCAGTGGACCGGTAGCTTGAACACCGAGGCCGCACGGCCGCCTTAGGACCCCCGGGGGAACTCTCCGTCAATCCCGTACGTATCCGAGCAGGGCGGATGATTTGAAATACGCGCGGTTTCATTTTCGGCCGCGACGATGGTCAAGCGACAGTTATTCGAGCTTTACGCCCGATCGGTTTTGTTGACCTCCTCACTCTAGCAGGTATTTGTGAAAGATTATATCAGCCAAAAAACCATCATCTCAAATCGCCAAACAATTTAAATGTCTTCCCGAATCCACTCGTACTGGCCCAGACCAGCCATAGAAACCGAGAAGAGGTTGAGTGCCTTCAGCGGATAACTCGGCCGCCACCTGGACTATGCAGGTGGGAATCACGATATCAATGCAAACTTTGAAATTTTGAAATGTTTCGTTCCGCGGTTTCTCAGACCGCGGGGAAGCAGAGCGGCCAGGTCCGGAGGGGACCTGGAAGCGCACCATGGGCCGGACTACACTTTGATCTTAGCCATTAGGCTAAGAAGAAGAGTCGGGGGATCAAACTGTATGATTTCGCGCACGGCGCTCCTACGCGACGAAGCGCCTTGGCACGTGCCACCCGTGGGTAAAAGGGAAGGGGAGGAGTCGGGCTCGAATGCCAAGACGTTCCTCCTCTACTGATTGCGGGAGGAGGGGGGCGGAGGACCTAGCACGCGAAGATTCATTCTGGTGGGCGCGACGCGCTGAATTTAAAATTTATTTTGTTGAAATTTTTCGTTCCGCAGTCCCTTAGAAAACGGGAAAACCCTCCGTCGCACCCCTCTGTCTTCAGCATTTACATCTTTTAAACATTTTGTTAGTTCAAAACGAAAAATTTTCAATTAACATTCCACGGTGTTTCAGGCCGTAGAATATTGTCCACCAGGCCCCGTGGTGCCATGATTTGATGCCCTCCCATGCCGCCACGTCCTTCACATAAAAACGGGGCGGCGGGGGCCATTAGAAGAGCATCCTCGCGTGCTAGTTCCTCCGCCCCCTTCCACCTCTCGATTCTGCGGAGTAGGAAATTCGAGTCGTCGAGGCCCCCTACTCCACCGGGCAGTGTGTGCGAAGGCACTTCGGCGCTTAGGATGCGCAGTCCGGTAAAAAACATAAAGTTCATCTATATCTACATAATACCCCGTTAGCAGCCGCAAGGGCGTATGGCGTGGGGCGTTAGGTCACCAACTGTAAAAAGGAAATACACCACATGCAAAAGAAACAACACGCAAAAATACACCCACAGCAGCGCACACACTAATGCAAAAATCCCTTCATCCAATACTCATGCAAACGCATATACCGCAAAACAACTAAAAAACTGCACCACGTGATGCAGCACGGAAGGCATCCTACAACACGGAAGCCAGCACAAACAAGCAAGAAATTTAAACATCACTACCACATGAAAATGTACCACGTAGCACTCCACCCCGAAAGAGTCTGTAAAAGGCAACGAATTCGACCCAACGTTGCTGGTAGCAGGAATTTCCCCCCGCGGAGAGGGACGAGGAAATGAAATGGAAACTTAAAAACAGATGAAATAAACACAAATGTGGTCATTCGGAAAGAATGGATTATAACAAAACGCATAAGGTTAGTGGAAGAGCATGCATAATACATACAACTAATGATTTTTTAGACGCTGAGGGTGGCTAGTGGAATTTTTGCTATCTATAACCCTGCAGTTGCTATCCCGTATCGTCCGGGGGGAAATGGAGTCCTTATGTCTTCTAGCTCTGGCATCTATTTCCTGAATTTTATATGCATGATCCAAGCGACCAATTTATATATTAGTACGAATAATTTGCGAGACCTCGGTGCTGAGCCATGCGGATCAAATTTATTCAATCATTTCAATCTTGCATTGAGACGTCTTTCAGCCAATGATTCCCACCCTAAATCCATGAATATTTATATAAAAACTCATACATTATGGCACCCTCATTTCTTCTTCTTGGCCTTATGGTTAAGATCAAATTGAGGTCCGGCCCCCGGTGCACTTGCAAGTCCGCAATGGACCGGTAGCTTGAACACCGAGGCCGCACGGCCGCCTTAGGACCCCCGGGGGAACTCTCCGTCAATCCCGTACGTATCCGAGCAGGGCGGATGATTTGAAATACGCGCGGTTTCATTTTCGGCCGCGACGATGGTCAAGCGACAGTTATTCGAGCTTTACGCCCGATCGGTTTTGTTGACCTCCTCACTCTAGCAGGTATTTGTGAAAGCTTATATCAGCCAAAAAACCATCATCTCAAATCGCTAAACAATTTAAATGTCTTCCCGAATCCACTCGTACTGGCCCAGACCAGCCATAGAAACCGAGAAGAGGTTGAGTGCCTTCAGCGGATAACTCGGCCACCACCTGGACTTTGCAGGTGGGAATCACGATATCAATGCAAACTTTGATATTTTGAAATGTTTCGTTCCGCGGTTTCTCAGACCGCGGGGAAGCAGAGCGGCCAGGTCCGGAGGGGACCTGGAAGCGCACCATGGGCCGGACTACACTTTGATCTTAGCCATTAGGCTAAGAAGAAGAGTCGGGGGACCAAACTGTATGATTTCGCGCACGGCGCTCCTACGCGACGAAGCGCCTTGGCACGTGCCACCCGTGGGTAAAAGGGGAGGGGAGGAGTCGGGTTCGAATGCCAAGACGTTCCTCCTCTACTGATTGCGGGAGGAGGGGGGCGGAGGACCTAGCACGCGAGGATTCATTCTGGTGGGCGCGACGCGCTGAATTTAAAATTTATTTTGTTGAAATTTTTCGTTCCGCAGTCCCTTGGAAAACGGGAAAACCCTCCGTCGCACCCCTCTGTCTTCAGCATTTACATCTTTTAAACATTTTGTTAGTTCAAAACGAAAAATTTTCAATTAACATTCCACGGTGTTTCAGGCCGTAGAATATTGTCCACCAGGCCCCGTGGTGCCATGATTTAATGCCCTCCCATGCCGCCACGTCCTTCACATAAAAACGGGGCGGCGGGGGCCATTAGAAGAGCATCCTCGCGTGCTAGTTCCTCCGCCCCCTTCCACCTCTCGATTCTGCGGAGTAGGAAATTCGAGTCGTCGAGGCCCCCTATTCCACCGGGCAGTGTGTGCGAAGGCACTTCGGCGCTTAGGATGCGCAGTCCGGTAAAAAACATAAAGTTCATCTATATCTACATAATAGCCCGTTAGCAGCCGCAAGGGCGTGTGGCGTGGGGTGTTAGGTCACCAACTGTAAAAAGGAAATACACCACATGCAAAAGAAACAACACGCAAAAATACACCCACAGCAGCGCACACTCATGCAAAAATCCCTTCATCCAATACTCATGCAAACGCATATACCGCAAAACAACTAAAAAACTGCACCACATGATGCAGCACGGAAGGCATCCTACAACACGGAAGCCAGGACAAACAAGCAAGAAATTTAAACATCACTACCACATGAAAATGTACCACGTAGCACTCCACCCCGAAAGAGTCTGTAAAAGGCAACGAATTCGACCCAACGTTGCTGGTAGCAGGAATTTCCCCCCGCGGAGAGGGACGAGGAAATGAAATGGAAACTTAAAAACAGATGAAATAAACACAAATGTGGTCATTCGGAAAGAATGGATTATAACAAAACGCATAAGGTTAGTGGAAGAGCATGCATAATACATACAACTAATGATTTTTTAGACGCTGAGGGTGGCTAGTGGAATTTTTGCTATCTATAACCCTGCAGTTGCTATCCCGTATCGTCCGGGGGGAAATGGAGTCCTTAAGTCTTCTAGCTCTGGCATCTATTTCCTGAATTTTATATGCATGATCCAAGCGACCAATTTATATATTAGAACGAATAATTTGCGAGACCTCGGTGCTGAGCCATTCGGATCAAATTTATTCAATCATTTCAATCTTGCATTGAGACGTCTTTCAGCCAATGATTCCCACCCTAAATCCATGAATATTTATATAAAAACTCATACATTATGGCACCCTCATTTCTTCTTCTTGGCCTTATGGTTAAGATCAAATTGAGGTCCGGCCCCCGGTGCACTTGCAAGTCCGCAATGGACCGGTAGCTTGAACACCGAGGCCGCACGGCCGCCTTAGGACCCCCGGGGGAACTCTCCTTCAATCCCGTACGTATCCGAGCAGGGCGGATGATTTGAAATACGCGCGGTTTCATTTTCGGCCGCGACGATGGTCAAGCGACAGTTATTCGAGCTTTACGCCCGATCGGTTTTGTTGACCTCCTCACTCTAGCAGGTATTTGTGAAAGATTATATCAGCCAAAAAACCATCATCTCAAATCGCCAAACAATTTAAATGTCTTCCCGAATCCACTCGTACTGGCCCAGACCAGCCATAGAAACCGAGAAGAGGTTGAGTGCCTTCAGCGGATAACTCGGCCGCCACCTGGACTATGCAGGTGGGAATCACGATATCAATGCAAACTTTGAAATTTTGAAATGTTTCGTTCCGCGGTTTCTCAGACCGCGGGGAAGCAGAGCGGCCAGGTCCGGAGGGGACCTGGAAGCACACCATGGGCCGGACTACACTTTGATCTTAGCCATTAGGCTAAGAAGAAGAGTCGGGGGACCAAACTGTATGATTTCGCGCACGGCGCTCCTACGCGACGAAGCGCCTTGGCACGTGCCACCCGTAGGTAAAAGGGGAGGGGAGGAGTCGGGCTCGAATGCCAAGACGTTCCTCCTCTACTGATTGCGGGAGGAGGGGGGCGGAGGACCTAGCACGCGAGGATTCATTCTGGTGGGCGCGACGCGCTGAATTTAAAATTTATTTTGTTGAAATTTTTCGTTCCGCAGTCCCTTAGAAAACGGGAAAACCCTCCGTCGCACCCCTCTGTCTTCAGCATTTACATCTTTTAAACATTTTGTTAGTTCAAAACGAAAAATTTTCAATTAACATTCCACGGTGTTTCAGGCCGTAGAATATTGTCCACCAGGCCCCGTGGTGTCATGATTTAATGCCCTCACATGCCCCCACGTCCTTCACATAAAAACGGGGGGGGCGGGTACCATTAGAAAAGCATCCTCGCCTGCTAGTTCCTCCGCCCCCTTCCACCTCTCGATTCTGCGGAGTAGGAAATTCGATTCGTCGAGGCCCCCTACCCCAGCGGGCGGTGTGTACGAAGGCACTTCGGCGATTAGGATGAGCAGTCCGGTAAAAATCATACACTTCATCTATATCTACATAATACCCCGCAAGCAGCCGCAAGGGCGTGTGGCGTGGAGTGTTAGGTCACCAACTGTAAAAAGGAAATATCCCACATGCAAAGAAACAACACGCAAAAATACACCCACAGCAGTTCACACGCTCATGCAAAAATCCCTTCGTCCAATACTCAAGCAAACGCATATACCGCAAAACAACTAAAAAACTGCACCCCATGATGCAGCACAAAAGCCATCCTGCAACACGGAAGCCAGGACAAACAAGCAAGAAATTTAAACCTCAATACCACATGAAAATGTACCACGTAGCACTCCACCCCGAAAGAGTCTGTAAAAGGCAAGGAATGCGACCCAACGTTGCAGGTAGCAGGAATTTCCCCCCGCGGAGAGGGACGAGGAAATGAAATGGAAACTTAAAAACAGATGAAATAAACACAAATGTGGTCATTCGGAAAGAATGGATTATAACAAAACGCATAAGGTTAGTGGAAGAGCATGCAATATAAATACAACTAATGATTTTTTATACGCTGAGGGTGGCTAGTGGAATTTCTCCTATCTATAACCCGTCAGTTGCTATCCCGTATTGACGGGGGGAGAAGATGTCCTTAAGTCTTCTAGCTCTGGCATCTATTTCCCGAATTTTATATGCATGATCCAAGCGACCAATGTATATATTAGTACGAATAATTTGCGAGACCCCGGTTCTGAGACATGCGGATCAAATTTATTCAATAATTTCAATCTTGCATTTAGTCGTCTTTCAGCCAATGATTCCAACCCTTAACCCATGAATATTTCGACGAAAACTCATACATTATGGCTCCCTCATTTCTTCTTCTCGGCCTTATGGATAAGATCAAATTGAGGTCCGGCCCCCGCTGCACTTGAAAGTCCGCCATGGACCGGTAGCTTGAGCAACGAGGCCGAACCGCCGCCATAGGACCCCCGGGGCACCCTTCGTCAATCGCGTACGTATCCGAGCAGGGTGGATGATTTGAACGACGCGCGGTTTCATTTTCGGCCGCGACGACGGTCAAACGACAGTTTTTCGAGCTTTACGCCCGATCGGTTTTTTTGACCACCACATTCCGACAGATATTTGTGGAAGAAAATATCTACCAAGAAACCATTATCTCAAATACCCAAAAAATTTAAATTCCCCCCCGATTCCTCACGTACTGGCCGAGACCAGCCGTAGTGACCGAGAAGAAGGTTTAGTGGCTTCAGCGCCTAACTCGGCGGCCACATAGACTTCATCCTGGTGGGTTCCACGCGCTCAATTAAAACTTTAAAATTTTTTAATCTTTTGTTTCGCGGTCCCTCAGACCGCGGAAAAGCCCAGCGGACCGGTCCGGAGGGGACTTGGAAGTGCACCATGGGCCGGACTCTACTTTGATCTTAGCCAAAAGGCCAAAAAAAAGAATCGGGGGACCAAATTATGATTTTTCGCGGACGGCGCTCCTACGCGGCGAAGCGCCTTCGGACGCGCCACCCGTAAGTGAAAGGGGGGGAGAAGTCGGGCTCCTACGCCTCGACTTTCCTCATCTACAGAGTGCGAGAGAAGGAGGGGGGCGGAGGAACCAGCACGCGAGGATTCATTCTCGTGGGCGCGACGCGCTAAATTTAAAATTTATGATTTTGAAATTTTTCGTTCCGCGGTCCCTTAGAAATCGGGAAAGCCCTCCGTCGCCCCCTCGGTCTTCAGCATTTACATCTTTTAAACATTATGTTTGTTCAAAAGAAAAAATTTTCAATTAACATTCCACGGTGTTTCAGGCCGTAGAATATTGTCCACCAGGCCCCGTGGTGCCATGATTTAATGCCCTCCCATGCCACCACGTCCTTCACATAAAAACGGGGCGGCGGGGGCCATTAGAAAAGCATCCTCGCGTGCTAGTTCCTCCGCCCCCTTCCACCTCTCGATTCTGCGGAGTAGGAAATTCGAGTCGTCGAGGCCCCCTACTCCACCGGGCAGTGTGTGCGAAGGCACTTCGGCGCTTAGGATGCGCAGTCCGGTAAAAAACATAAAGTTCATCTTTATCTACATAATACCCCGTTAGCAGCCGCAAGGGCGTGTGGCGTGGGGTGTTAGGTCACCAACTGTAAAAAGGAAATACACCACATGCAAAAGAAACAACACGCAAAAATACACCCACAGCAGCGCACACACATGCAAAAATCCCTTCATCCAATACTCATGCAAACGCATATACCGCAAAACAACTAAAAAACTGCACCCCATGATGCAGCACGGAAGCCATCCTACAACACGGAAGCCAGGACAAACAAGCAAGAAATTTAAACATCACTACCACATGAAAATGTACCACGTAGCACTCCACCCCGAAAGAGTCTGTAAAAGGCAAGGAATTCGACCCAACGTTGCTGGTAGCAGGAATTTCCCCCCGCGGAGAGGGACGAGGAAATGAAATGGAAACTTAAAAACAGATGAAATAAAAACAAATGTGGTCATTCGGAAAGAATGGATTATAACAAAACGCATAAGGTTAGTGGAAGAGCATGCATAATACATACAACTAATGATTTTTTAGACGCTGAGGGTGGCTAGTGGAGTTTTTGCTATCGATAACCCTGCAGTTGCTATCTTGTATTGTCCGGGGGGAAATGGAGTCCTTAAGTCTTCTAGCTCTGGCATCTATTTCTTGAATTTTATATGCATGATCCAAGCGACCAATTTATATATTAGTACGAATAATTTGCGAGACCTCGGTGCTGAGCCATGCGGATCAAATTTATTCAATCATTTCAATCTTGCATTGAGACGTCTTTCAGCCAATGATTCCCACCCTAAATCCATGAATATTTATATAAAAACTCATACATTATGGCACCTTCATTTCTTCTTCTTGGCCTTATGGTTAAGATCAAATTGAGGTCCGGCCCCCGGTGCACTTGCAAGTCCGCAATGGACCGGTAGCTTGAGCACCGAGGCCGCACGGCCGCCTTAGGACCCCCGGGGGCACTCTCCGTCAATCTACATCTACATCTACATCTACTCAATACCCCGCAAGCCGCCGCAAGGGCGTGTGGCGGAAGTTGCTAGGACACCACCCATAATTTAGAAAAGAAAAATAATAAAAAAAAAATCGCATGCAATAACGACAAAATCATATATAAAAAGAACATGGCATACATTCATGCATGAACACTTACACCCCACACACATGCAAACACTCAAACTACCAACTAACATACACATGTACCTGAAAGTATACCTAACATCTCTATAGTGTTTAATTTGTTCCGACTTGTAAATTCAACGTTTTTAATATTTCTAAAGTGACTTCGGTTTCTTGCTATTATGATTACTGATTGTTCGGGGAAAGAATGAGTATTTGTACCTATCTGTCTTGGAATCTATCTCCCTTAGTTTATCTTTGTGGTCTGATCTACCTAAGTAGTGTGGGGCCATTATAATTCCTTCAGTGTCATATTTAAACTCGTTTTTCTGAACCTTTCTAAAAGTCTAAGCCTCGCTTGTTCTCTCCGCACTTCAAGTAGTTCCCAGCCTAAATCCCCTAAGAGACCTGTCACACTTGTGTTTTTATCATAACAATTTTTAACAAATCTAGCGGATTTTCTCTGGACTTTATCTAATTCTTTTGCCAAATTTTCTCCCACGGATCCCAAATACTTGCGGCATATTCCAAATGAGGTCTAACTAGAGCAAAATAACACCTCTCTTTAACTTTTTCATTACATTTCCCCACCACCCGTTTTATGAAGCCAAGTTTCTTTAAAGCTGATCCGCATATTGTCCTGATATGTGCTCCCCATGAAAGGCGTGGTGTTAGAACAACCCCCAAATATTTAACTTGATTTGCCGTAGTCAATACTGAACCCTCTATTTTGTAGTTTATATCCTGTTCCTCGCTTCCTTTATTCCAAAATTTCAAAACTGCACATTTATCAATATTAAGTGTTAATCCCCATTTATTGCACCATCCCGAGATATTGTCTAAGTCTCTAGAGAGTAGCTCGCGATCTAGTTGGCTCCTTATTTCCCTGTATATCACCGTGTCGTCAGCAAATAACCTTAGATTGCTACTAACGTGTGTGCTTAAGTCATTTATGTATATTAAGAACAGAAGAGGCCCTATTACACTTCCCTGGGGGACGCCCGAAGTAACATCTCTCTCCGTTGAGCACAACCCATCTATGACTACTATTTGTTTGCGGTTTGACAAGAAGTCCCTAATCCAATTAAATATTTTCTCATTGATCCCATAGTATTTAAATTTGTGTAACAATTTATTGTGTGGGACTTTGTCGAAGGCTTTTTTGAAATCCAGGAATACTGCATCGACTTGGGTGTTGTTTTCTCCCGATCTAAGTATATCGTGAATGAAGAGACCAAGTTGTGTTTCGCAAGATCTGCTTTTCCTAAATCCGTGCTGGTTGTGGATTAGTATTTTCCTACTATCAAGAAATTTCATAATGTTAGTGACTATAACGTGTTCCAATATTTTACAAGAGATCGATGTTAAAGAAATGGGTCGGTAATTGGTTGGTTTATCCTTATCGCCGCCTTTATAGATGGGAGTTATATGGGCTAGCTTCCAGTCGCGAGGCACTGAGCCTTCTTCTATCGATTTTAGAAAAACAATATGTAAAAATGGGGCAATGTCGTCAGCTAATTCCTTTAATATTCTAGCAGGTATTTCTTCCGGACCAGGTGCCTTGTGTGCTTTGATACTACGGAGCAGATGTACTATTCCCTGCTTGGTCAGTGTAAGATCGCTCATGTGTTCCCCGGGTGGGTGTGGAGGATCGTTTGTGCGTTTGTGTTTTTGTTGTAGACGCTCTGGACAAAATGGTTTAAAATATTTGCCTTTTTCACGCTATCTGTAATGATTTCTCCATTTTCCGTCTTCAAAGAGTGAACAGTGGGACGTTTACCCTGTATTTCCCTAACATAGGACCAGAATGACTTTGGATTTTCCTCAAGATATTCGCTTAGCATTTTAGATTTAAAAGAGTGTAGTGCTGTGCGCATAATACTTTTCGTCTTACTACGACATTCTTTTAGTAGCTGTTTGGTTGTATTCACAAAACTTATATCGTCACTTTTTAAACTCTTTTTGAAATTTGACTGTAGCTTTCTTTGCCTTCTTAATGCCGGTCTGACTTCCCCGTTGTACCATCTAGGTGCCTTACTGTCGCATTTGAGTTTGGACGGGATGTACGTCTTTATTCCTTCGCGTAAAATATTTAAGAAATAATTCCAAGTGTTCTCTGTATTTGTTGTCAGTGTTTTTGTCTTGTATTCCGGTAATTTTATCTTTAAATATTCTCTTAGTCCGTTAAAATTTGCCTTGTTTTATAGGTATATTTTACGCTTTTCTTTGTTTATTTTGACGAACTTAGTTTTTAACTCCACAAGAATAGCCTTATGGTCACTGATTCCGTCTATTATTTCAATGTTAGTAATGATTTCGGGCATAGAAGTCGCAAAGATGTCTAGTATGCTTTGGCCCCGTGTTGGTGATTTAACTATTTGTTCTAAGGAGTGTTTTGTGAATATATGAAGGAGTTCTTGGCATGAATCTCTGTTTTTGGCAGATTTTCCCACGCAGTAGTTTTCCCAGTCAATTGACGGTAGATTTGTGTCACCAGCGATTATAGTAATACTGTTGCATTGTCTGCTGCTGATAGTGGATATTTGTTCGTCGAGCTTGTGTAGGACATCTGTGTTAGAATCTGGGGGTCTATAAAATGAACACACGTATAGGCTTCTGCCGTTGTAGTCCTTAATGTTGCACCAAACGCTTTCTATGTCATCTACGTCGCATTCATATCGTTGGCTACTAAGATGTGACTTTACTGCAATGAATACTCCCCCACCCAACCTATTTGGTCTGTCCCTTCTGTAAATTGTGAAGCCGTTTGGAAAAACCTCATTGTTTGCTATATCTCCCGTGAGCCAACTTTATGTTCCAACTACTATGTCTGCGTTTGTACTGACAAAAATATGTTCAATATCCGATATTTTGTTTCTAATGCTACGGCAAATTAATGTTATAATTTTAATATGGCTAATAACTTCTTGTTTTTCGGTTTTATGTACGCTAACAAAACTGTTTTGAGACGATTCGTGGTGAACAGAGACAAAAGAATTACATTCAATTGCATTGCTATCTGTTATGTATGTAGAGGCACCAATTTTATTAAATTTACGTGGGTTATATGTTGTTTTAACGCAAGTGCTTGTTTGTTCAATATTTTTGGGGATTTGAGAGGCATTACCAGAACTGAATTGACAAAAAGCGCTGGATTCTACTTTATTTTTCCCAATATATGACCTACGCTCTTGCCTACCAGCTATGCTAAACCCTCGACACGTGTTCGTGTAACCTACGCGCTACCAACTGCGATGCCTCGGCAGTATAATGGACCCCGGAGCGATTAAGGGGTACCCGACACGATGAGAGGACGGGCCTCAGATCAACGAAGTCCGCTCCGATTCCCCGGCAAAATCCCAGCAATCTCTGATTTAAACCCTCAATGCGGCTCCAAACGAGCCTTCCGCAGTCTGAACGCGGCACAATACTACATATACTTAATTTAATTGGGACCTTCAACTCTGCCTCGACTCGTTTCACCTCCGAGTGCATCTCCTTAAAGGAGCGCAGGATCTCTTCAGATCCACGTTCCGAGGCGTCGTTTGTCCCGACATGAGCCACAATGCGTAGCTTGGAGCAGCCCGTATTACTGACGGCCGCCTTCACCGCCAGCGTCGCCTGGGGTACCCCGCCGCCCGGTATACACCAGGACGACAAGAATCCAACACCTCCCTCCTGTTGGACTCTGCGGCGCAGCGGGTTCATTATACGCCGGACATTTGAACTACCTAATATAACGGTTCCCTCCCTCCCCGACCGCTGATGCCTTACCCTAGGCAGTGCCCTCGGAGTAGGGATAGGGGCTGCAGGTACGGTGGTGCTGTCATCCGACAGCACCTGGTACCTGTTGGAGACGGGGATGGTATCTGCCTCCGCAGAGTCCAATCCTCGCCGCAGCGTTACCTTCCCCTTGCCCCGAGAGACGACCCTCCAATCGTCCGACCTACGTACGTGAGACACTCCCTCGTTGAGAGATGGGACACGGGGTAGGTCTCTAATCGCCCAGCCACGTGTTGCATTCGGACGAATCCGTGCACCCCTATGGGCGTGGCGGGTTTTCGAATTCCCACCCTGAGCACCATCTCTCCCGAGGGGAGCCCTCCGGCCGGCGATCTCCGATCGAAGCTCCCGCACCAATCCCGTACGTATCCGAGCAGGGCGGATGATTTGAACTACGCGCGGTTTCATTTTCGGCCGCGACGATGGTCAAGCGACAGTTATTCGAGCTTTACGCCCGATCGGTTTTGTTGACCTCCTCACTCCAGCAGGTATTTGTGAAAGATTATATCAACCAAAAAACCATCATCTCAAATCGCCAAACAATTTAAATGTCTTCCCGATTCCACTCTCACTGGCCCAGACCAGCCATAGAAACCGAGAAGAGGTTGAGTGCCTTCAGCGCGTAACTCGGCCGCCACTATGGAGCTGGGAATCACACGCTCAATGCAAACTTTGATATTTTGAAATGTTTCGTTCCGCGGTTTCTCAGACCGCGGGGAAGCAGAGCGGCCCGGTCCGTAGGGGACCTGGAAGCCCACCATGGGCCGGACTACACTTTGATCTTAGCCATAAGGCTAAGAAGAAGAATCGGGGGACCAAACTGTATGATTTTTCGCGGACGGCGCTCCTACGCGCCGAAGCGCCTTGGCACGTGCAACCCGTGGGTAAAAGGGGAGGGGAGGAGTCGGGCACGAATGCCACGACGTTCCTCCTCTACTGATTGCGGGAGGAGGGGGGCGGAGGACCTAGCACGCGAGGATTCATTCTGGTGGGCGCGACGCGCTAAATTTAAAATTTATTATGTTGAAATTTTTCGTTCCGCAGTCCCTTAAAAACGGGAAAACCCTCCGTCGCACCCCTCTGTCTTCAGCATTTACATCTTTTAAACATTTTGTTAGTTCAAAAGGAAAAATTTTCAATTAACATTCCACGGTGTTTCAGGCCGTAGAATATTGTCCACCTGGCCCCGTGGTGCAATGATTTAATGCCCTCACATGCCCCCACGTCCTTCACATAAAAACGGGGGGGGCGGGTACCATTAGAAAAGCATCCTCGCGAACTAGTTCCTCCGCCCCCTTCCACCTCTCGATTCTGCGGAGTAGGAAATTCGAGTCGTCGAGGCCCCCTACTCCACCGGGCGGTGTGTACGAAGGCACTACGGCGCTTAGGATGCGCAGTCCGGTAAAAATCATACACTTCATCTATATCTATATAATACCCCGCAAGCAGCCGCAAGGGCGATTGACGTGGGGTGTTAGGTCACCAACTGTAAAAAGGAAATATACCACATGCAAAAGAAACAACACGCAAAGATACACCCACAGCAGCGCACACACTCATGCAAAAATCCCTTCATCCAATACTGATGCAAACGCCTATACCGCTAAAAAACTGACCCCCTTGATGCAGCACGGAAGCCATCCTACAAAACGGAAGCAAGGACAAACAAGCAAGAAATTTAAACATCACTACCGGTCCATGGCGGACTTGCAAGTGCACCGGGGGCCGGACCTCAATTTGATCTTAGCCATTAGGCCGAGAAGAAGAAATGAAGGAGCCATAATGTATGAGTTTTCGTCGAAATATTCATGGATTAAGGGTTGGAATCATTGGCTGCAAGACGACTCAATGCAGGATTGAAATTATTGAATAAATTTGATCCGCATGTCTCAGAACCGGGGTCTCGCAAATTATTCGTACTAATATATACATTGGTCGCTTGGATCATGCATATAAAATTCGGGAAATAGATGCCAAAGCTAGAAGACTTAAGGACATCCTCTCCCCCCGTCAATACGGGATAGCAACTGACGGGTTATAGATAGGAGAAATTCCACTAGCCACCCTCAGCGCATAAAAAATCATTAGTTGTATTTATATTGCATGCTCTTCCACTAACCTTATGCGTTCTGTTATAAACTATTCTTTCCGAATGACCACATTTGTGTTTATTTCATCTGTTTTTAAGTTTCCATTTCATTTCCTCGTCCCTCTCCGCATTCCCTGCCTTTTACAGACTCTTTCGGGGTGGAGTGCTATGTGGTACATTTTCATGTGGTGGTGATGTTTAAATTTCTTGCTTGTTTGTCCTTGCTTCCGTGTTGTAGGTTGGCTTCCGTGCTGCATCAAGGGGGTCAGTTTTTTAGTTTTTTTGCGGTATAGGCGTTTGCATCAGTATTGGATGAAGGGATTTTTGCATGAGTGTGTGCGCTGCTGTGGGTGTATCTTTGCGTGTTGTTTCTTTTGCATGTGGTATATTTCCTTTTTACAGTTGGTGACCTAACACCCCACGTCAATCGCCCTTGCGGCTGCTTGCGGGGTATTATATAGATATAGATGAAGTGTATGATTTTTACCGGACTGCGCATCCTAAGCGCCGTAGTGCCTTCGTACACACCGCCCGGTGGAGTAGGGGGCCTCGACGACTCGAATTTCCTACTCCGCAGAATCGAGAGGTGGAAGGGGGCAGAGGAACTAGCACGCGAGGATGCTTTTCTAATGGCCCCCGCCGCCCCGTTTTTATGGGAAGGACGTGGTGGCATGGGAGGGCATTAAATCATGGCACCACGGGGCCTGGTGGACAATATTCTACGGCCTGAAACACCGTGGAATGTTAAATGAAAATTTTTCCTTTTGAACAAACAAAATGTTTAAAAGATGTAAATGCTGAAGACCGAGGGGGCGACGGAGGGCTTTCCCGTTTTCTAAGGGACCGCGGAACGAAAAATTTCAAAATTATAAATTTTAAATTTAGCGCGTCGCGCCCACGAGAATGAATCCTCGCGTGCTGGTTCCTCCGCCCCCCTCCTTCTCTCGCACTCTGTAGATGAGGAAAGTCGAGGCGTAGGAGCCCGACCCCTCCCCCCCCTTTCACTTACGGGTGGCGCGTCCGAAGGCGCTTCGGCGCGTAGGAGCGCCGTCCGCGAAAAATCACAGTTTGGTCCCCCGATTCTTTTTTTTGGCCTTTTGGCTAAGATCAAAGTAGAGTCCGGCCCATGGTGCACTTCCAAGTCCCCTCCGGACCGGTCCGCTCGGCTTTTCCGCGGTCTGAGTGACTGCGAAACAAAAGATTAAAAATTTTTAAAGTTTTAATTCAGCGCGTGGAACCCAACAGGACGAAGTCTATGTGGCCGCCGAGTTAGGCGCTGAAACCACTAAACCTGCTTCTCGGTCACTACGGCTGGTCTCGGCCAGTACGGGAGGAATCGGGGGGGAATTTATATTTTTTGGGTATTTGAGATAATGGTTTCTTGGTAGATATTTTCTTCCACAAATACCTGTCGGAATGTGGTGGTCAAAAAAACCGATCGGGCGTCAAGCTCGAAAAACTGTCGTTTGACCGTCGTCGCGGCCGAAAATGAAACCGCGCGTCGTTCAAATCATCCACCCTGCTCGGATACGTACGCGATTGACGAAGGGTGCCCCGGGGGTCCTATGGCGGCGGTGCGGCCTCGTTTCTCAAGCTACCGGTCCATGGCGGACTTGCAAGTGCACCGGGGGCCGGACCTCAATTTGATCTTAGCCACAAGGCCGAGAAAAAGAAATGAGGGAGCCATAATGTATGAGTTTTCGTCAAAATATTCATGGATTAAGGGTTGGAATCAATGCCTGCAAGACGACTCAATGCAAGATTGAAATTATTGAATAAATTAGATCCGCATGTCTCAGAACCGGGGTCTCGCAAATTATTCGTACTAATATATACATTGGTCGCTTGGATCATGCATATAAAATTCGGGAAATAGATGCCAGAGCTAGAAGACTTAAGGATTTCTTCTCCCCCCAATCAATACGGGATAGCAACTGACGGGTTATAGATAGGAGAAATTCCACTAGCCACCCTCAGCGTATAAAAAATCATTAGTTGTATTTATATTGCATGCTCTTCCACTAACCTTAGGCGTTTTGTTATAATCCATTCTTTCCGAATGACCTTATTTGTGTTTATTTCATCTGTTTTTAAATTTCCATTTCATTTCCTCGTCCCTCTCCGCGGGGGGAAATTCCTGCTACCTGCAACGTTGGGTCGCATTCCCCGCCTTTTACAGACTCTTTCGGGGTGGAGTGCTATGTGGTACATTTTCATTTGGTGGTGATGTTTAAATTTCTTGCTTGTTTGTCCTTGCTTCCGCGTTGTAGGATGGCTTCCGTGCTGCATCAAGGGGGTCAGTTTTTTAGTTTTTTTGCGGTATAGGCGTTTGCATCAGTATTGGATGAAGGGATTTTTGCATGAGTGTGTGCGCTGCTGTGGGTGTATCTTTGCGTGTTGTTTCTTTTGCATGTGGTATATTTCCTTTTTACAGTTGGTGACCTAACACCCCACGTCAATCGCCCTTGCGGCTGCTTGCGGGGTATTATTTAGATATAGATGAAGTGTATGATTTTTACCGGACTGCGCATCCTAAGCGCCGTAGTGCCTTCGTAAACACCGCCCGGTGGAGTAGGGGGCCTCGACGACTCGAATTTCCTACTCCGCAGAATCGAGAGGTGGAAGGGGGCGGAGGAACTAGCACGCGAGGATGCTTTTCTAATGGCCCCCGCCGCCCCGTTTTTATGTGAAGGACGTGGTGGCATGGGCGGGCATTAAATCATGGCACCACGGGGCCTGGTGGACAATATTCTACGGCCTGAAACACCGTGGAATGTTAGTTGAAAATTTTTCCTTTTGAACAAACAAAATGTTTAAAAGATGTAAATGCTGAAGACCGAGGGGGCGACGGAGGGCTTTCCCGTTTTCTAATGGACCGCGGAACGAAAAATTTCAAAATTATAAATTTTAAATTAAGCGCGTCGCGCCCACGAGAATGAATCCTCGCGTGCTGGTTCCTCCGCCCCCCTCCTTCTCTCGCACTCTGTAGAGGAGGAAAGTCGAGGCGTAGGAGCCCGACTCCTCCCCCCCTTTTCACTTACGGGTGGCGCGTCCGAAGGCGCTTAGGCGCGTAGGAGCGCCGTCCGCGAAAAATCATAGTTTGGTCCCTTGATTCTTTTTTTTGTCCTTTTGGCTAAGATCAAAGTAGAGTCCAGCCCATGGTGCACTTCCAAGTCCCCTCCGGACCGGTCCGCTCGGCTTTTCCGCGGTCTGAGGGACCGCGAAACAAAAGATTAAAAAATTTTAAAGTTTTAATTCAGCGCGTGGAACCCACCAGGATGAAGTCTATATGGCCGCCGAGTTAGGCGCTGAAACCACTAAACCTGCTTCTCGGTCACTACGGCTGGTCTCGGCCAGTACGGGAGGAATCGGGGGGGAATTTAAATTTTTTGGGTATTTGAGATAATGGTTTCTTGGTAGATATTTTCTTCCACAAATACCTGTCGGAATGTGGTGGTCAAAAAAACCGATCGGGCGTAAAGCTCGAAAAACTGTCGTTTGACCGTCGTCGCGGCCGAAAATGAAACCGCGCGTCGTTCAAATCATCCACCCTGCTCGGATACGTACGCGATTGACGAAGGGTGCCCCGGGGGTCCTATGGCGGCGGTGCGGCCTCGTTGCTCAAGCTACCGGTCCATGGCGGACTTGCAAGTGCATCGGGGGCCGGACCTCAATTTGATCTTAGCCACAAGGCCGAGAAGATGAAATGAGGGAGCCATAATGTATGAGTTTTCGTCGAAATATTCATGGGTTAAGGGTTGGAATCATTGGCTGCAAGACGACTCAATGCAAGATTGAAATTATTGAATAAATTTGATCCGCATGTCTCAGAACCGGGGTCTCGCAAATTATTCGTACTAATATATACATTGGTCGCTTGGATCATGCATATAAAATTCGGGAAATAGATGCCAGAGCTAGAAGACTTAAGGACCTCTTCTCCCCCCGGTCAATACGGGATAGCAACTGAAGGGTTATAGATAGGAGAAATTCCACTAGCCACCCTCAGCGTTGCACTGATGCAAACGCCTATACCGCAAAAAAACTAAAAAACTGACCCCCTTGATGCAGCACGGAAGCCATCCTACAACACGGAAGCAAGGACAAACAAGCAAGAAATTTAAACATCACCACCACATGAAAATGTACCATATAGCACTCCACCCCGAAAGAGTCTGTAAAAGGCAGGGAATGCGACCCAACGTTGCAGGTAGCAGGAATTTCCCCCCGCGGAGAGGGACGAGGAAATGAAATGGAAACTTAAAAACAGATGAAATAAACACAAATGTGGTCATTCGGAAAGAATGGATTATAACAAAACGCATAAGGTTAGTGGAAGAGCATGCAATATAAATACAACTAATGATTTTTTATACGCTGAGGGTGGCTAGTGGAATTTCTCCTATCTATAACCCGTCAGTTGCTATCCCGTATTGACGGGGGGAGAAGATGTCCTTAAGTCTTCTAGCTCTGGCATCTATTTCCCGAATTTTATATGCATGATCCAAGCGACCAATGTATATATTAGTACGAATAATTTGCGAGACCCCGGTTCTGAGACATGCGGATCAAATTTATTCAATAATTTCAATCTTGCATTGAGTCGTCTTTCAGCCAATGATTCCAACCCTTAACCCATGAATATTTCGACGAAAACTCATACATTATGGCTACCTCATTTCTTCTTCTCGGCCTTATGGCTAAGATAAAATTGAGGTCCGGCCCCCGGTGCCCTTGCAAGTCCGCCATGGACCGGTAGCTTGAGCAACGAGGCCGCACCGCCGCCATAGGACCCCCGGGGCACCCTTCGTCAATGGCGTACGTATCCGAGCAGGGTGGATGATTTGAACGACGCGCGGTTTCATTTTCGGCCGCGACGACGGTCAAACGACAGTTTTTCGAGCTTTACGCCCGATCGGTTTTGTTGACCACCACATTCCGACAGGTATTTGTGGAAGAAAATATCTACCAAGAAACGATTATCTCAAATACCCAAAAAATTTAAATTCCCCCCCGATTCCTCCCGTACTGGCCGAGACGGGAGGTATAGATATAGCTAATATAGATAAATGTGCAGTTTTGAAATTTTGGAATAAAGGAAGCGAGGAACAGGATATAAACTACAAAATAGAGGGTTCAGTATTGACTACGGCAAATCAAGTTAAATATTTGGGGGTTGTTCTAACACCACGCCTTTCATGGGGAGCACATATCAGGACAATATGCGGATCAGCTTTAAAGAAACTTGGCTTCATAAAACGGGTGGTGGGAAAATGTAATGAAAAAGTTAAAGAGAGGTGTTATTTTGCTCTAGTTAGACCTCATTTGGAATATGCCGCAAGTATTTGGGATCCGTGGGAGAAAATTTGGCAAAAAGAATTAGATAAAGTCCAGAGAAAATCCGCTAGATTCTTTAAAAATTGTTATGATAAAAACACAAGTGTGACAGGTCTCTTAGGGGATTTAGGCTGGGAACCACTTGAAGTGCGGAGAGAACAAGCGAGGCTTAGACTTTTAGAAAGGTTCAGAAAAACGAGTTTAAATATGACACTGAAGGAATTATAATGGCCCCACACTACTTAGGTAGATCAGACCACAAAGATAAACTAAGGGAGATAGATTCCAAGACATATAGATACAAATACTCATTCTTTCCCCGAACAATCAGTAATCATAATAGCAAGAAAATGAAGTCACTTTAGAAATATTAAAAACGTTGAATTTACAAGTCGGAACAAAAATAAACACTATAGAGATGTTAGGTATACTTTCAGGTGCATGTGTATGTTAGTTGGTAGTTTGAGTGTTTGCATGTGTGTGGGGTGTTAGTGTCCATGCATGAATGTATGCCATGTTTTTTTTTTATATATGATTTTGTCGTTATTGCATGCGGTTTTTTTTTCTTTTTCTTTTCTAAATTATGGGTGGTGACCTAGCACCCCCCGCCACACGCCCTTGCGGCGGCTTGCGGGGTATTATGTAGATGTAGATGTAGATGTAGACCAGCCGTAGTGACCGAGAAGCAGGTTTAGTGGCTTCAGCGCCTAACTCGGCGGCCACATATACTTCATCCTGGTGGGTTCCACGCGCTGAATTAAAACTTTAAAATTTTTTAATCTTTTGTTTCGCGGTCCCTCAGACCGCGGAAAAGCCGAGCGGACCGGTCCGGAGGGGACTTGGAAGTGCACCATGGGCCGGACTCTACTTTGATCTTAGCCAAAAGGCCAAAAAAAAGAATCGGGGGACCAAGCTATGATTTTTCGCGGACGGCGCTCCTACGCGCCGAAGCCCCTTCGGACGCGCCACCCGTAAGTGAAAGGGGGGGGAGGAGTCGGGCTCCTACGCCTCGACTTTCCTCCTCTACAGAGTGCGAGAGAAGGAGGGGGGCGGGGGAACCAGCACGCGAGGATTCATTCTCGTGGGCGCGACGCGCTAAATTTAAAATTTATAATTTTGAAATTTTTCGTTCCACGGTCCCTTAGAAAACGGGAAAGCCCTCCGTCGCCCCCTTGGTCTTCAGCATTTACATCTTTTAAACATTTTGTTTGTTCAAAAGGAAAAATTTTCAATTAACATTCCACGGTATTTCAGGCCGTAGAATATTGTCCACCAGGCCCCGTGGTGCCATGATTTAATGCCCTCCCATGCCGCCACGTCCTTCACATAAAAACGGGGCGGCGGGGGCCATTAGAAGAGCATCCTCGCGTGCTAGTTCCTCCGCCCCCTTCACCTCTCGATTCTGCGGAGTAGGAAATTCGAGTCGTCGAGGCCCCCTACTCCACCGGGCAGTGTGTGCGAAGGCACTTCGGCGCTTAGGATGCGCAGTCCGGTAAAAAACATAAAGTTCATCTATATCTACATAATACCCCGTTAGCAGCCGCAAGGGCGTGTGGCGTGGGGTGTTAGGTCACCAACTGTAAAAAGGAAATACACCACATGCAAAAGAAACAACACGCAAAAATACACCCACAGCAGCGCACACACTCATGCAAAAATCCCTTCATCCAATACTCGTGCAAACGCATATACCGCAAAACAACTAAACAACTGCACCACATGATGCAGCACGGAAGGCATCCTACAACACGGAAGCCAGGACAAACAAGCAAGAAATTTAAACATCACTACCACATGAAAATGTACCACGTAGCACTCCACCCCGAAAGAGTCTGTAAAAGGCAACGAATTCGACCCAACGTTGCTGGAAGCAGGAATTTCCCCCCGCGGAGAGGGACGAGGAAATGAAATGGAAACTTAAAAACAGATGAAATAAACACAAATGTGGTCATTCGGAAAGAATGGATTATAACAAAACGCATAAGGTTAGTGGAAGAGCATGCATAATACATACAACTAATGATTTTTTAGACGCTGAGGGTGGCTAGTGGAATTTTTGCTATCTATAACCCTGCAGTTGCTATCCCGTATCGTCCGGGGGGGAAATGGAGTCCTTAAGTCTTCTAGCTCTGGCATCTATTTCCTGAATTTTATATGCATGATCCAAGCGACCAATTTATATATTAGTACGAATAATTTGCGAGACCTCGGTGCTGAGCCATGCGGATCAAATTTATTCAATCATTTCAATCTTGCATTGAGACGTCTTTCAGCCAATGATTCCCACCCTAAATCCATGAATATTTATATAAAAACTCATACATGCTAGGAAAAGCAGATCTTGCGAAACACAACTTGGTCTCTTCATTCACGATATACTTAGATCGGGAGAAAACAACACCCAAGTCGATGCAGTATTCCTGGATTTCAAAAAAGCCTTCGACAAAGTCCCACACAATAAATTGTTACACAAACTTAAATACTATGGGATCAATGAGAATATAATTAATTGGATTAGGGACTTCTTGTCAAACCGCAAACAAATAGTAGTCATAGATGGGTTGTGCTCAACGGAGAGAGATGTTACTTCGGGCGTCCCCCAGGGAAGTGTAATAGGGCCTCTTCTGTTCTTAATATACATAAATGACTTAAGCACACACGTTAGTAGCAATCTAAGGTTATTTGCTGACGACACGGTGATATACAGGGAAATAAGGAGCCAACTAGATCGCGAGCTACTCTCTAGAGACTTAGACAATATCTCGGGAGGGTGCAATAAATGGGGATTAACACTTAATATTGATAAATGTGCAGTTTTGAAATTTTGGAATAAAGGAAGCGAGGAACAGGATATAAACTACAAAATAGAGGGTTCAGTATTGACTACGGCAAATCAAGTTAAATATTTAGGGGTTGTTCTAACACCACGCCTTTCATGGGGAGCACATATCAGGACAATATGCGGATCAGCTTTAAAGAAACTTGGCTTCATAAAACGGGTGGTGGGGAAATGTAATGAAAAAGTTAAAGAGAGGTGTTATTTTGCTCTAGTTAGACCTCATTTGGAATATGCCGCAAGTATTTGGGATCCGTGGGAGAAAATTTGGCAAAAAGAATTAGATAAAGTCCAGAGAAAATCCGCTAGATTCGTTAAAAATTGTTATGATAAAAACACAAGTGAGACAGGTCTCTTAGGGGATTTAGGCTGGAAACCACTTGAAGTGCGGAGAGAACAAGCGAGGCTTAGACTTTTAGAAAGGTTCAGAACAAACGAGTTTAAATATGACACTGAAGGAATTATAATGGCCCCACACTATTTAGGTAGATCAGACCACAAAGATAAACTAAGGGAGATAGATTCCAAGACAGATAGGTACAAATACTCATTCTTTCCCCGAACAATCAGTAATCATAATAGCAAGAAACCGAAGTCACTTTAGAAATATTAAAAACTTTGAATTTACAAGTCGGAACAAAATTAAACACTATAGAGATGTTAGGTATACTTTCAGGTGCATGTGTATGTTAGTTGGTAGTTTGAGTGTTTGCATGTGTGTTGGGTGTAAGTGTTCATGCATGAATATATGCCATGTTTTTTTTATATATGATTTTGTCGTTATTGCATGCGATTTTTTTTTTATTATTTTTCTTTTCTAAATTATGGGTGGTGTCCTAGCACCCCCCGCCACACGCCCTTGCGGCTGCTTGCGGGGTATTGAGTTGATGTAGATAAAGATACATTATGGCACCCTCATTTCTTCTTCTTGGCCTTATGGGTAAGATCAAATTGAGGTCCGGCCCCCGGTGCACTTGGAAGTCAGCAATGGACCGGTAGCTTGAACACCGAGGCCGCACGGCCGCCTTAGGACCCCCGGGGGAACTCTCCGTCAATCCCGTACGTATCCGAGCAGGGCGGATGATTTGAAATGCGCGCGGTTTCATTTTCGGCCGCGACGATGGTCAAGCGACAGTTAATCGAGCTTTACGCCCGATCGGTTTTGTTGACCTCCTCACTCTAGCAGGTATTTGTGAAAGATTATATCAGCCAAAAAACCATCATCTCAAATCGCCAAACAATTTAAATGTCTTCCCGAATCCACTCGTACTGGCCCAGACCAGCCATAGAAACCGAGAAGAGGTTGAGTGCCTTCAGCGGATAACTCGGCCGCCACCTGGACTATGCAGGTGGGAATCACGATATCAATGCAAACTTTGAAATTTTGAAATGTTTCGTTCCGGGGTTTCTCAGACCGCGGGGAAGCAGAGCGGCCAGGTCCGGAGGGGACCTGGAAGCGCAGCATGGGCCGGACTACACTTTGATCTTAGCCATTAGACTAAGAAGAAGAGTCGGGGGATCAAACTGTATGATTTCGCACACGGCGCTCCTACGCGACGAAGCGCCTTGGCACGTGCCACCCGTGGGTAAAAGGGGAGGGGAGGAGTCGGGCTCGAATGCCAAGACGTTCCTCCTCTACTGATTGCGGGAGGAGGGGGGCGGAGGACCTAGCACGCGGGGATTCATTCTGGTGGGCGCCACGCGCTGAATTTAAAATTTATTTTGTTGAAATTTTTCGTTCCGCAGTCCCTTAGAAAACGGGGAAACCCTCCGTCGCACCCCTCTGTCTTCAGCATTTACATCTTTTAAACATTTTGTTAGTTCAAAACGAAAAATTTTCAATTAACATTCCACTGTGTTTCAGGCCGTAGAATATTGTCCACCAGGCCCCGTGGTGCCATGATTTAATGCCCTCCCATGCCGCCACGTCCTTCACATAAAAACGGGGCGGCGGGGGCCATTAGAAGAGCATCCTCGCGTGCTAGTTCCTCCGCCCCCTTCCACCTCTCGATTCTGCGGAGTAGGAAATTCGAGTCGTCGAGGCCCCCTACTCCACCGGGCAGTGTGTGCGAAGGCACTTCGGCGCTTAGGATGCGCAGTCCGGTAAAAAACATAAAGTTCATCTATATCTACATAATACCCCGTTAGCAGCCGCAAGGGCGTGTGGCGTGGGGTGTTAGGTCACCAACTGTAAAAAGGAAATACACCACATGCAAAAGAAACAACACGCAAAAATACACCCACAGCAGCGCACACACTCATGCAAAAATCCCTTCATCCAATACTCGTGCAAACGCATATACCGCAAAACAACTAAACAACTGCACCACATGATGCAGCACGGAAGGCATCCTACAACACGGAAGCCAGGACTAACAAGCAAGAAATTTAAACATCACTACCACATGAAATGTACCACGTAGCACTCCACCCCGAAAGAATCTGTAAAAGGCAACGAATTCGACCCAACGTTGCTGGAAGCAGGAATTTCCCCCCGCAGAGAGGGACGAGGAAATGAAATGGAAACTTAAAAACAGATGAAATAAACACAAATGTGGTCATTCGGAAAGAATGGATTATAACAAAACGCATAAGGTTAGTGGAAGAGCATGCATAATACATACAACTAATGATTTTTTAGACGCTGAGGGTGGCTAGTGGAATTTTTGCTATCTATAACCCTGCAGTTGCTATCCCGTATCGTCCGGGGGGAAATGGAGTCCTTAAGTCTTCTAGCTCTGGCATCTATTTCCTGAATTTTATATGCATGATCCAAGCGACCAATTTATATATTAGTACGAATAATTTGCGAGACCTCGGTGCTGAGCCATGCGGATCAAATTTATTCAATCATTTCAATCTTGCATTGAGACGTCTTTCAGCCAATGATTCCCACCCTAAATCCATGAATATTTATATAAAAACTCATACATTATGGCACCCTCATTTCTTCTTCTTGGCCTTATGGTTAAGACCAAATTGAGGTCCGGCCCCCGGTGCACTTGCAAGTCCGCAATGGACCGGTAGCTTGAACACCGAGGCCGCACGGCCGCCTTAGGACCCCCGGGGGAACTCTCCGTCAATCCCGTACGTATCCGAGCAGGGCGGATGATTTGAAATACGCGCGGTTTCATTTTCGGCCGCGACGATGGTCAAGCGACAGTTATTCGAGCTTTACGCCCGATCAGTTTTGTTGACCTCCTCACTCTAGCAGGTATTTGTGAAAGATTATATCAGCCAAAAACCCATCATCTCAAATCGCCAAACAATTTAAATGTCTTCCCGAATCCACTCGTACTGGCACAGACCAGCCATAGAAACCGAGAAGAGGTTGAGTGCCTTCAGCGGATAACTCGGCCGACATCTGGACTATGCAGGTGGGAATCACGATATCAATGCAAACTTTGAAATTTTGAAATGTTTCGTTCCGCGGTTTCTCAGACCGCGGGGAAGCAGAGCGGCCAGGTCCGGAGGGGACCTGGAAGCGCACCATGGGCCGGACTACACTTTGATCTTAGCCATTAGGCTAAGAAGAAGAGTCGGGGGACCAAACTGTATGATTTCATGCACGGCGCTCCTACGCGACGAAGCGCCTTGGCACGTGCCACCCGTGGGTAAAAGGGGAGGGGAGGAGTCGGGCTCGAATGCCAAGACGTTCCTCCTCTACTGATTGTGGGAGGAGGGGGGCGGAGGACCTAGCACGCGAGGATTCATTCTGGTGGGCGCGACGCGCTGAATTTAAAATTTATTTTGTTGAAATTTTTCGTTCCGCAGTCCCTTAGAAAACGGGAAAACCCTCCGTCGCACCCCTCTGTCTTCAGCATTTACATCTTTTAAACATTTTGTTAGTTCAAAACGAAAAATTTTTAATTAACATTCCACGGTGTTTCAGGCCGTAGAATATTGTCCACCAGGCCCCGTGGTGCCATGATTTAATGCCCTCCCATGCCGCCACGTCCTTCACATAAAAACGGGGCGGCGGGGGCCATTAGAAGAGCATCCTCGCGTTCTAGTTCCTCCGCCCCCTTCCACCTCTCGATTCTGCGGAGTAGGAAATTCGAGTCGTCGAGGCCCCCTACTCCACCGGGCAGTGTGTGCGAAGGCACTTCGGCGCTTAGGATGCGCAGTCCTGTAAAAAACATAAAGTTCATCTATATCTACATAATACCCCGTTAGCAGCCGCAAGGGCGTGTGGCGTGGGGTGTTAGGTCACCAACTGTAAAAAGGAAATACACCACATGCAAAAGAAACAACACGCAAAAATACACCCACAGCAGCGCACACACTCATGAAAAAATACTTTCATCCAATTCTCATGCAAACGCATATACCGCAAAACAACTAAAAAACTGCACCACATGATGCAGCACAGAAGCCATCCTACAACACGGAAGCCAGGACAAACAAGAAAGAAATTTAAACATCACTACCACATGAAAATGTACCACGTAGCACTCAACCCCGAAAGAGTCTGTAAAAGGCAACGAATTCGACCCAACGTTGCTGGAAGCAGGAATTTCCCCCCGCGGAGAGGGACGAGGAAATGAAATGGAAACTTAAAAACAGATGAAATAAACACAAATGTGGTCATTCGGAAAGAATGGATTATAACAAAACGCATAAATATGTGGAAGAGCATGCATAATACATACAACTAATGATTTTTTAGACGCTGAGGGTGGCTAGTGGAATTTTTGCTATCTATAACCCTGCAGTTGCTATCCCGTATCGTCCGGGGGGAAATGGAGTCCTTAAGTCTTCTAGCTCTGGCATCTATTTCCTGAATTTTATATGCATGATCCAAGCGACCAATTTATATATTAGTACGAATAATTTGCGAGACCTCGGTGCTGAGCCATGCGGATCAAATTTATTCAATCATTTCAATCTTGAATTGAGACGTCTTTCAGCCAATGATTCCCACCCTAAATCCATGAATATTTATATAAAAACTCATACATTATGGCACCCTCATTTCTTCTTCTTGGCCTTATGGTTAAGATCAAATTGAGGTCCGGCCCCCGGTGCACTTGCAAGTCCGCAATGGACCGGTAGCTTGAACACCGAGGCCGCACGGCCGCCTTAGGACCCCCGGGGGAACTCTCCGTCAATCCCGTACGTATCCGAGCAGGGCGGATGATTTGAAATGCGCGCGGTTTCATTTTCGGCCGCGACGATGGTCAAGCGACAGTTATTCGAGCTTTACGCACGATCGGTTTTGTTGACCTCCTCACTCTAGCAGGTATTTGTGAAAGATTATATCAGCCAAAAAACCATCATCTCTAATCGCCAAACAATTTAAATGTCTTCCCGAATCCACTCGTACTGGCCCAGACCAGCCATAGAAACCGAGAAGCGGTTGAGTGCCTTCAGCGGATAACTCCGCCGCCACCTGGACTATGCTGGTGGGAATCACGATATCAATGCAAACTTTGAAATTTTGAAATGTTTCGTTCCGGGGTTTCTCAGACCGCGGGGAAGCAGAGCGGCCAGGTCCGGAGGGGACCTGGAAGCGCAGCATGAGCCGGACTACACTTTGATCTTAGCCATTAGGCTAAGAAGAAGAGTCGGGGGATCAAACTGTATGATTTCGCGCACGGCGCTCCTACGGGACGAAGCGCCTTGGCACGTGCCACCCGTGGGTAAAAGGGGAGGGGAGGAGTCGGGCTCGAATGCCAAGACGTTCCTCCTCTACTGATTGCGGGAGGAGGGGGGCGGAGGACCTGGCACGCGAGGATTCATTCTGGTGGGCGCGACGCGCTGAATTTAAAATTTATTTTGTTGAAATTTTTCGTTCCGCAGTCCCTTAGAAAACGGGAAAACCCTCCGTCGCACCCCTCTGTCTTCAGCATTTACATCTTTTAAACATTTTGTTAGTTCAAAACGAAAAATTTTCAATTAACATTCCACGGTGTTTCAGGCCGTAGAATATTGTCCACCAGGCCCCGTGGTGCCATGATTTAATGCCCTCCTATGCCGCCACGTCCTTCACATCAAAACCGGGCGGCGGGGGCCATTAGAAGAGCATCCTCGCGTGCTAGTTCCTCCGCCCCCTTCCACCTCTCGATTCTGCGGAGTAGGAAATTCGAGTCGTCGAGGCCCCCTACTCCACCGGGCAGTGTGTGCGAAGGCACTTCGGCGCTTAGGATGCGCAGTCCGGTAAAAAACATAAAGTTCATCTATATCTACATAATACCCCGTTAGCAGCCGCAAGGGCGTGTGGCGTGGGGTGTTAGGTCACCAACTGTAAAAAGGAAATACACCACATGCAAAAGAAACAACACGCAAAAATACACCCACAGCAGCGCACACACTCATGCAAAAATCCCTTCATCCAATACTCATGCAAACGCATATACCGCAAAACAACTAAAAAACTGCACCACATGATGCAGCACGGAAGGCATCCTACAACACGGAAGCCAGCACAAACAAGCAAGAAATTTAAACATCACTACCACATGAAAATGTACCACGTAGCACTCCACCCCGAAAGAGTCTGTAAAAGGCAACGAATTCGACCCAACGTTGCTGGTAGCAGGAATTCCCCCCGCGGAGAGGGACGAGGAAATGAAATGGAAACTTAAAAACAGATGAAATAAACACAAATGTGGTCATTCGGAAAGAATGGATTATAACAAAACGCATAAGGTTAGTGGAAGAGCATGCATAATACATACAACTAATGATTTTTTAGACGCTGAGGGTGGCTAGTGGAATTTTTGCTATCTATAACCCTGCAGTTGCTATCCCGTATCGTCCGGGGGGAAATGGAGTCCTTAACTCCTCTAGCTCTGGCATCTATTTCCTGAATTTTATATGCATAATCCAAGCGACCAATTTATATATTAGTACGAATAATTTGCGAGACCTCGGTGCTGAGCCATGCGGATCAAATTTATTCAATCATTTTAATCTTGCATTGAGACGTCTTTCAGCCAATGATTCCCACTCTAAATCCATGAATATTTATATAAAACTCATACATTATGGCACCCTCATTTCTTCTTCTTGGCCTTATGATTAAGATCAAATTGAGGTCCGGCCCCCGGTGCACTTGCAAGTCCGCAATGGACCGGTAGCTTGAACACCGAGGCCGCACGGCCGCTTCAGGACCCCCGGAGGAACTCTCCGTCAATCCCGTACGTATCCGAGCAGGGCGGATGATTTGAAATACGCGCGGTTTCATTTTCGGCCGCGACGATGGTCAAGCGACAGTTATTCGAGCTTTACGCCCGATCGGTTTTGTTGACCTCCTCACTCTAGCAGGTATTTGTGAAAGATTATATCAGCCAAAAAACCATCATCTCAAATCGCCAAACAATTTAAATGTCTTCCCGAATCCACTCGTACTGGCCCAGACCAGCCATAGAAACCGAGAAGAGGTTGAGTGCCTTCAGCGGATAACTCGGCCGCCACCTGGAGTATGCAGTTGGGAATCACGATATCAATGCAAACTTTGATATTTTGAAATGTTTCGTTCCGCGGTTTCTCAGACCGCGGGGAAGCAGAGCGGCCAGGTCCGGAGGGGACCTGGAAGCGCACCATGGGCCGGACTACACTTTGATCTTAGCCATTAGGCTAAGAAGAAGAGTCGGGGGACCAAACTGTATGATTTCGCGCACGGCGCTCCTACGCGACGAAGCGCCTTGGCACGTGCCACCCGTGGGTAAAAGGGGAGGGGAGGAGTCGGGCTCGAATGCCAAGACGTTCCTCCTCTACTGATTGCGGGAGGAGGGGGGCGGAGGACCTAGCACGCGAGGATTCATTCTGGTGGGCGCGACGCGCTGAATTTAAAATTTATTTTGTTGAAATTTTTCGTTCCGCAGTCCCTTAGAAAACGGGAAAACCCTCCGTCGCACCCCTCTGTCTTCAGCATTTACATCTTTTAAACATTTTGTTAGTTCAAAACGAAAAATTTTCAATTAACATTCCACGGTGTTTCAGGCCGTAGAATATTGTCCACCAGGCCCCGTGGTGCCATGATTTAATGCCCTCCCATGCCGCCACGTCCTTCACATAAAAACGGGGTGGCGGGGGCCATTAGAAGAGCATCCTCGCGTGCTAGTTCCTCCGCCCCCTTCCACCTCTCGATTCTGCGGAGTAGGAAATTCGAGTCGTCGAGGCCCCCTACTCCACCGGGCAGTGTGTGCGAAGGCACTTCGGCGCTTAGGATGCGCAGTCCGGTAAAAAACATAAAGTTCATCTATATCTACATAATACCCCGTTAGAAGCCGCAAGGGCGTGGGGTGTTAGGTCACCAACTGTAAAAAGGAAATACACCACATGCAAAAGAAACAACACGCAAAAATACACCCACAGCAGCGCACACACTCATGCAAAAATCCCTTCATCCAATACTCATGCAAACGCATATACCGCAAAACAACTAAAAAACTGCACCACATGATGCAGCACGGAAGGCATCCTACAACACGGAAGCCAGGACAAACAAGCAAGAAATTTAAACATCACTACCACATGAAAATGTACCACGTAGCACTCCATCCCGAAAAGGTCTGTAAAAGGCAACGAATTCGACCCAACGTTGCTGGTAGCAGGAATTTCCCCCCGCGGAGAGGGACGAGGAAATGAAATGGAAACTTAAAAACAGATGAAATAAACACAAATGTGGTCATTCGGAAAGAATGGATTATAACAAATCGCATTAGGTTAGTGGAAGAGCATGCATAATACATACAACTAATGATTTTTTAGACGCTGAGGGTGGCTAGTGGAATTTTTGCTATCTATAACCCTGCAGTTGCTATCCCGTATCGTCCGGGGGGAAATGGAGTCCTTAAGTCTTCTAGCTCTGGCATCTATTTCTTGATTTTTATATGCATGATCCAAGCGACCAATTTATATATTAGTACGAATAATTTGCGAGACCTCGGTGCTGAGCCATGCGGATCAAATTTATTCAATCATTTCAATCTTGCATTGAGACGTCTTTCAGCTAATGATTCCCACCCTAAATCCATGAATATTTATATAAAAACTCATACATTATGGCACCCTCATTTCTTCTTCTTGGCCTTATGGTTAAGATCAAATTGAGGTCCGGCCCCCGGTGCACTTGCAAGTCCGCAATGGACCGGTAGCTTGAACACCGAGGCCGCACGGCCGCCTTAGGACCCCCGGGGGAACTCTCCGTCAATCCCGTACGTATCCGAGCAGGGCGGATGATTTGAAATACGCGCGGTTTCATTTTCGGCCGCGACGATGGTCAAGCGACAGTTATTTGAGGTTTACGCCCGATCGGTTTTGTTGACCTCCTCACTCAAGCAGGTATTTGTGAAAGATTATATCAGCCAAAAAACCATCATCTCAAATCGCTAAACAATTTAAATGTCTTCCCTAATCCACTCGTACTGGCCCAGACCAGCTATAGAAACCGAGAAGAGGTTGAGTGCCTTCAGCGGATAACTCGGCCGCCACCTGGACTATGCAGGTGGGAATCACGATATCAATGCAAACTTTGAAATTTTGAAATGTTTCGTTCCGCGGTTTCTCAGACCGCGGGGAAGCAGAGCGGCCAGGTCCGGAGGGGACCTGGAAGCGCACCATGGGCCGGACTACACTTTGATCTTAGCCATTAGGCTAAGAAGAAGATTCGGGGGATCAAACTGTATGATTTCGCGCACGGCGCTCCTACGCGACGAAGCGCCTTGGCACGTGCCACCCGTGGGTAAAAGGGGAGGGGAGGAGTCGGGCTCGAATGCCAAGACGTTCCTCCTCTACTGATTGCGGGAGGAGGGGGTCGGAGGACCTAGCACGCGAGGATTCATTCTGGTGGGCGCGACGCGCTGAATTTAAAATTTATTTTGTTGAAATTTTTCGTTCCGCAGTCCCTTAGAAAACGGGAAAACCCTCCGTCGCACCCCTCTGTCTTCAGCATTTACATCTTTTAAACATTTTGTTAGTTCAAAACGAAAAATTTTCAATTAACATTCCACGGTGTTTCAGGCCGTAGAATATTGTCCACCAGGCCCCGTGGTGCCATGATTTAATGCCCTCCCATGCCGCCACGTCCTTCACATAAAAACGGGGCGGCGGGGGCCATTAGAAGAGCATCCTCGCGTGCTAGTTCCTCCGCCCCCTTCCACCTCTCGATTCTGCGGAGTAGGAAATTCGAGTCGTCGAGGCCCCCTACTCCACCGGGCAGTGTGTGCGAAGGCACTTCGGCGCTTAGGATGCGCAGTCCGGTAAAAAACATAAAGTTCATCTATATCTACATAATACCCCGTTAGCAGCCGCAAGGGCGTGTGGCGTGGGGTGTTAGGTCACCAACTGTAAAAAGGAAATACACCACATGCAAAAGAAACAACACGCAAAAATAAACCCACAGCAGCGCACACACTCATGCAAAAATCCCTTCATCCAATACTCATGCAAACGCATATACCGCAAAACAACTAAAAAACTGCAGCACGGAAGGCATCCTACAACACGGAAGCCAGCACAAACAAGCAAGAAATTTAAACATCACTACCACATGAAAATGTACCACGTAGCACTCCACCCCGAAAGAGTCTGTAAAAGGCAACGAATTCGACCCAACGTTGCTGGTAGCAGGAATTTCCCCCCGCGGAGAGGGACGAGGAAATGAAATGGAAACTTAAAAACAGATGAAATAAACACAAATGTGGTCATTCGGAAAGAATGGATTATAACAAAACGCATAAGGTTAGTGGAAGAGCATGCATAATACATACAACTAATGATTTTTTAGACGCTGAGGGTGGCTAGTGGAATTTTTGCTATCTATATCCCTGCAGTTGCTATCCCGTTTCGTCCGGGGGGAAATGGAGTCCTTAAGTCTTCTAGCTCTGGCATCTATTTCCTGAATTTTATATGCATGATCCAAGCGACCAATTTATATATTAGTACGAATAATTTGCGAGACCTCGGTGCTGAGCCATGCGGATCAAATTTATTCAATCATTTCAATCTTGCATTGAGACGTCTTTCAGCCAATGATTCCCACCCTAAATCCATGAATATTTATATAAAAACTCATACATTATGGCATCCTCATTTCTTCTTCTTGGCCTTATGGTTAAGATCAAATTGAGGTCCGGCCCCCGGTGCACTTGCAAGTCCGCAATGGACCGGTAGCTTGAACACCGAGGCCGCACGGCCGCCTTAGGACCCCCGGGGGAACTCTCCGTCAATCCCGTACGTATCCGAGCAGGGCGGATGATTTGAAATACGCGCGGTTTCATTTTCGGCCGCGACGATGGTCAAGCGACAGTAATTCGAGCTTTACGCCCGATCGGTTTTGTTGACCTCCTCACTCTAGCAGGTATTTGTGAAAGATTATATCAGCCAAAAAACCATCATCTCAAATCGCCAAACAATTTAAATGTCTTCCCGAATCCACTCGTACTGGCCCAGACCAGCCATAGAAACCGAGAAGAGGTTGAGTGCCTTCAGCGGATAACTCGGCCGCCACCTGGACTATGCAGGTGGGAATCACGATATCAATGCAAACTTTGATATTTTGAAATGTTTCGTTCCGCGGTTTCTCAGACCGCGGGGAAGCAGAGCGGCCAGGTCCGGAGGGGACCTGGAAGCGCACCATGGGCCGGACTACACTTTGATCTTAGCCATTAGGCTAAGAAGAAGAGTCGGGGGACCAAACTGTATGATTTCGCGCACGGCGCTCCTACGCGACAAGGCGCCTTGGCACGTGCCACCCGTGGGTAAAAGGGGAGGGGAGGAGTCGGGCTCGAATGCCAAGACGTTCCTCCTCTACTGATATCGGGAGGAGGGGGGCGGAGGACCTAGCACGCGAGGATTCATTCTGGTGGGCGCGACGCGCTGAATTTAAAATTTATTTTGCAGAAATTTTTCGTTCCGCAGTCCCTTAGACAACGGGAAAACCCTCCGTCGCACCCCTCTGTCTTCAGCATTAACATCTTTTAAACATTTTGTTAGTTCAAAACGAAAAATTTTCAATTAACATTCCACGGTGTTTCAGGCCGTAGAATATTGTCCACCAGGCCCCGTGGTGCCATGATTTAATGCCCTCCTATGCCGCCACGTCCTTCACATAAAAACGGGGTGGCGGGGGCCATTAGAAGAGCATCCTCGCGTGCTAGTTCCTCCGCCCCCTTCCACCTCTCGATTCTGCGGAGTAGGAAATTCGAGTCGTCGAGGACCCCTACTCCACCGGGCAGTGTGTGCGAAGGCACTTCGGCGCTTAGGATGCGCAGTCCGGTAAAAAACATAAAGTTCATCTATATCTACATAATACCCCGTTAGCAGCCGCAAGGGCGTGTGGCGTGGGGTGTTAGGTCACCAACTGTAAAAAGGAAATACACCACATGCAAAAGAAACAACACGCAAAAATAAACCCACAGCAGCGCACACACTCATGCAAAAATCCCTTCATCCAATACTCATGCAAACGCATATACCGCAAAACAACTAAAAAACTGCACCACATGATGCAGCACGGAAGGCATCCTACAACACGGAAGCCAGCACAAACAAGCAAGAAATTTAAACATCACTACCACATGAAAATGTACCACGTAGCACTCCACCCCGAAAGAGCCTGTAAAAGGCAACGAATTCGACCCAACGTTGCTGGTAGCAGGAATTTCCCCCCGCGGAGAGGGACGAAGAAATGAAATGGAAACTTAAAAACAGATGAAATAAACACAAATGTGGTCATTCGGAAAGAATGGATTATAACAAAACGCATAAGGTTAGTGGAAGAGCATGCATAATACATACAACTAATGATTTTTTAGACGCTGAGGGTGGCTAGTGGAATTTTTGCTATCTATAACCCTGCAGTTGCTATACCGTATCGTCCGGGGGGAAATGGAGTCCTTAAGTCTTCTAGCTCTGGCATCTATTTCCTGAATTTTATATGCATGATCCAAGCGACCAATTTATATATTAGTACGAATAATTTGCGAGACCTCGGTGCTGAGCCATGCGGATCAAATTTATTCAATCATTTCAATCTTGCATTGAGACGTCTTTCAGCCAATGATTCCCACCCTAAATCCATGAATATTTATATAAAAACTCATACATTATGGCATCCTCATTTCTTCTTCTTGGCCTTATGGTTAAGATCAAATTGAGGTCCGGCCCCCGGTGCACTTGCAAGTCCGCAATGGACCGGTAGCTTGAACACCGAGGCCGCACGGCCGCCTTAGGACCCCCGGGGGAACTCTCCGTCAATCCCGTACGTATCCGAGCAGGGCGGATGATTTGAAATACGCGCGGTTTCATTTTCGGCCGCGACGATGGTCAAGCGACAGTTATTCGAGCTTTACGCCCGATCGGTTTTGTTGACCTCCTCACTCTAGCAGGTATTTGTGAAAGATTATATCAGCCAAAAAACCATCATCTCAAATCGCCAAACAATTTAAATGTCTTCCCGAATCCACTCGTACTGGCCCAGACCAGCCATAGAATCCGAGAAGAGGTTGAGTGCCTTCAGCGGATAACTCGGCCGCCACCTGGACTATGCAGGTGGGAATCACGATATCAATGCAAACTTTGATATTTTGAAATGTTTCGTTCCGCGGTTTCTCAGACCGCGGGGAAGCAGAGCGGCCAGGTCCGGAGGGGACCTGGAAGCGCACCATGGGCCGGACTACACTTTGATCTTAGCCATTAGGCTAAGAAGAAGAGTCGGGGGACCAAACTGTATGATTTCGCGCACGGCGCTCCTACGCGACAAAGCGCCTTGGCACGTGCCACCCGTGGGTAAAAGGGGAGGGGAGGAGTCGGGCTCGAATGCCAAGACGTTCCTCCTCTACTGATATCGGGAGGAGGGGGGCGGAGGACCTAGCACGCGAGGATTCATTCTGGTGGGCGCGACGCGCTGAATTTAAAATTTATTTTGTAGAAATTTTTCGTTCCCCAGTCCCTTAGACAACGGGAAAACCCTCTTTCGCACCCCTCTGTCTTCAGCATTTACATCTTTTAAACATTTTGTTAGTTCAAAACGAAAAATTTTCAATTAACATTCAACGGTGTTTCAGGCCGTAGAATATTGTCCACCAGGCCCCGTGGTGCCATGATTTAATGCCCTCCCATGCCGCCACGTCCTTCACATAAAAACGGGGCGGCGGGGGCCATTAGAAGAGCATCCTCGCGTGCTAGTTCCTCCGCCCCCTTCCACCTCTCGATTCTGCGGAGTAGGAAATTCGAGTCGTCGAGGCCCCCTACTCCACCGGGCAGTGTGTGCGAAGGCACTTCGGCGCTTAGGATGCGCAGTCCGGTAAAAAACATAAAGTTCATCTATATCTACATAATACCCCGTTAGCAGCCGCAAGGGCGTGTGGCGTGGGGTGTTAGGTCACCAACTGTAAAATGGAAATACACCACATGCAAAAGAAACAACACGCAAAAATACACCCACAGCAGCGCACACACTCATGCAAAAATCCCTTCATCCAATACTCATGCAAACGCATATACCGCAAAACAACTAAAAAACTGCACCACATGATGCAGCACGGAAGGCATCCTACAACACGGAAGCCAGCACAAACAAGCAAGAAATTTAAACATCACTACCACATGAAAATGTACCACGTAGCACTCCACCCCGAAAGAGTCTGTAAAAGGCAACGAATTCGACCCAACGTTGCTGGTAGCAGGAATTTCCCCCCGCGGAGAGGGACGAGGAAATGAAATGGAAACTTAAAAACAGATGAAATAAACACAAATGTGGTCATTCGGAAAGAATGGATTATAACAAAACGCATAAGGTTAGTGGAAGAGCATGCATAATACATACAACTAATGATTTTTTAGACGCTGAGGGTGGCTAGTGGAATTTTTGCTATCTATAACCCTGCAGTTGCTATCCCGTATCGTCCGGGGGGAAATGGAGTCCTTAAGTCTTCTAGCTCTGGCATCTATTTCCTGAATTTTATATGCATGATCCAAGCGACCAATTTATATATTAGTACGAATAATTTGTGAGACCTCGGTGCTGAGCCATGCGGATCAAATTTATTCAATCATTTCAATCTTGCATTGAGACGTCTTTCAGCCAATGATTCCCACCCTAAATCCATGAATATTTAAAAAAAACTCATACATTATGGCACCCTCATTTCTTCTTCTTGGCCTTATGGTTAAGATCAAATTGAGGTCCGGCCCCCGGTGCACTTTCAAGTCCGCAATGGACCGGTAGCTTGAACACCGAGGCCGCACGGCCGCCTTAGGACCCCCGGGGGAACTCTCCGTCAATCCCGTACGTATCCGAGCAGGGCGGATGATTTGAAATACGCGCGGTTTCATTTTCGGCCGCGACGATGGTCAAGCGACAGTTATTCGAGCTTTACGCCCGATCGGTTTTGTTGACCTCCTCACTCTAGCAGGTATTTGTGAAAGATTATATCAGCCAAAAAACCATCATCTCAAATCGCCAAACAATTTAAATGTCTTCCCGAATCCACTCGTACTGGCCCAGACCAGCCATAGAAACCGAAAAGAGGTTGAGTGCCTTCAGCGGATAACTCGGCCGCCACCTGGACTATGCAGGTGGGAATCACGATATCAATGCAAACTTTGATATTTTAAAATGTTTCGTTCCGCGGTTTCTCAGACCGCGGGGAAGCAGAGCGGCCAGATCCGGAGGGGACCTGGAAGCGCACCATGGGCCGGACTACACTTTGATCTTAGCCATTAGGCTAAGAAGAAGAGTCGGGGGACCAAACTGTATGATTTCGCGCACGGCGCTCCTACGCGACGAAGCGCCTTGGCACGTGCCACCCGTTGGTTAAAGGGGAGGGGAGGAGTCGGGCTCGAATGCCAAGACGTTCCTCCTCTACTGATTGCGGGAGGAGGGGGGCGGAGGACCTAGCACGCGAGGATTCATTCTGGTGGGCGCGACGCGCTGAATTTAAAATTTATTTTGTTGAAATTTTTCGTTCCGCAGTCCCTTAGAAAACGGGAAAACCCTCCGTCGCACCCCTCTGTCTTCAGCATTTACATCTTTTAAACATTTTTTTAGTTCAAAATGAAAAATTTTCAATTAACATTCCACGGTGTTCCAGGCCGTAGAATATTGTCCACCAGGCCCCATGGTGCCATGATTTAATGCCCTCCCATGCCGCCACGTCCTTCACATAAAAACGGGGCGGCGGGGGCCATTAGAAGAGCATCCTCGCGTGCTAGTTCCTCCGCCCCCTTCCACCTCTCGATTCTGCGGAGTAGGAAATTCGAGTCGTCGAGGCCCCCTACTCCACCGGGCAGTGTGTGCGAAGGCACTTCGGCGCTTAGGATGCGCAGTCCGGTAAAAAACATAAAGTTCATCTATATCTACATAATACCCCGTTAGCAGCCGCAAGGGCGTGGGGTGTTAGGTCACCAACTGTAAAAAGGAAATACACCACATGCAAAAGAAACAACACGCAAAAATACACCCACAGCAGCGCACACACTCATGCAAAAATCCCTTCATCCAATACTCATGCAAACGCATATACCGCAAAACAACTAAAAAACTGCACCACATGATGCAGCAAGGAAGGCATCCTACAACACGGAAGCCAGCACAAACAAGCAAGAAATTTAAACATCACTACCACATGAAAATGTACCACGTAGCACTCCACCCCGAAAGAGTCTGTAAAAGGCAACGAATTCGACCCAACGTTGCTGGTAGCAGGTTTTTCCCCCTGCGGAGAGGGACGAGGAAATGAAATGGAAACTTAAAAACAGATGAAATGAACAAAAATGTGGTCATTCGGAAAGAATGGATTATAACAAAACGCATAAGGTTAGTGGAAGAGCATGCATAATACATACAACTAATGATTTTTTAGACGCTGAGGGTGGCTAGTGGAATTTTTGCTATCTATAACCCTGCAGTTGCTATCCCGTATCGTCCGGGGGGAAATGGAGTCCTTCAGTCTTCTAGCTCTGGCATCTATTTCCTGAATTTTATATGCATGATCCAAGCGACCAATTTGTATATTAGTACGAATAATTTGCGAGACCTCGGTGCTGAGCCATGCGGATCAAATTTATTCAATTATTTCAATCTTGCATTGAGACGTCTTTCAGCCAATGATTCCCACCCTAAATCCATGAATATTTATATAAAAACTCATACATTATGGCACCCTCATTTCTTCTTCTTGGCCTTATGGTTAAGATCAAATTGAGGTCCGGCCCCCGGTGCACTTGCAAGTCCGCAATGGACCGGTAGCTTGAACACCGAGGCCGCACGGCCGCCTTAGGACCCCCGGGGGAACTCTCCGTCAATCCCGTACGTATCCGAGCAGGGCGGATGATTTGAAATACGCGCGGTTTCATTTTCGGCCGCGACGATGTTCAAGCGACAGTTATTCGAGCTTTACGCCCGATCGCTTTTGTTGACCTCCTCACCCTAGCAGGTATTTGTGAAAGATTATATCAGCCAAAAAACCATCATCTCAAATCGCTAAACAATTTAAATGTCTTCCCGAATCCACTCGTACTGGCCCAGACCAGCCATAGAAACCGAGAAGAGGTTGAGTGCCTTCAGCGGATAACTCGGCCGCCACCTGGACTATGCAGGTGGGAATCACGATATCAATGCAAACTTTGATATTTTGAAATGTTTCGTTCCGCGGTTTCTCAGACCGCGGGGAAGCAGAGCGGCCAGGTCCGGAGGGGACCTGGAAGCGCACCATGGGCCGGACTACACTTTGATCTTAGCCATTAGGCTAAGAAGAAGAGTCGGGGGATCAAACTGTATGATTTCGCGCACGGCGCTCCTACGCGACGAAGCGCCTTGGCACGTGCCACCCGTGGGTAAAAGGGGAGGGGAGGAGTCGGGCTCGAATGCCAAGACGTTCCTCCTCTACTGATTGCGGGAGGAGGGGGGCGGAGGACCTAGCACGCGAGGATTCATTCTGGTGGGCGCGACGCGCTGAATTTAAAATTTATTTTGTTGAAATTTTTCGTTCCGCAGTCCCTTAGAAAACGGGAAAACCCTCCGTCGCACCCCTCTGTCTTCAGCATTTACATCTTTTAAACATTTTGTTAGTTCAAAACGAAAAATTTTCAATTAACATTCCACGGTGTTTCAGGCCGTAGAATATTGTCCACCAGGCCCCGTGGTGCCATGATTTAATGCCCTCCCATGCTGCCACGTCCTTCACATAAAAACGGGGTGGCGGGGGCCATTAGAAGAGCATCCTCGCGTGCTAGTTCCTCCGCCCCCTTCCACCTCTCGATTCTGCGGAGTAGGAAATTCGAGTCGTCGAGGCCCCCTACTCCACCGGGCAGTGTGTGCGAAGGCACTTCGGCGCTTAGGATGCGCAGTCCGGTAAAAAACATAAAGTTCATCTATATCTACATAATACCCCGTTAGCAGCCGCAAGGGCGTGGGGTGTTAGGTCACCAACTGTAAAAAGGAAATACACCACATGCAAAAGAAACAACACGCAAAAATACACCCACAGCAGGGCACACACTCATGCAAAAATCCCTTCATCCAATACTCATGCAAACGCATATACCGCAAAACAACTAAAAAACTGCACCACATGATGCAGCACGGAAGGCATCCTACAACACGGAAGCCAGCACAAACAAGCAAGAAATTTAAACATCACTACCACATGAAAATGTACCACGTAGCACTCCACCCCGAAAGAGTCTGTAAAAGGCAACGAATTCGACCCAACGTTGCTGGAAGCAGGAATTTCCCCCCGCGGAGAGGGACGAGGAAATGAAATGGAAACTTAAAAACAGATGAAATAAACACAAATGTGGTCATTCGGAAAGAATGGATTATAACAAAACGCATAAGGTTAGTGGAAGAGCATGCATAATACATACAACTAATGATTTTTTAGACGCTGAGGGTGGCTAGTGGAATTTTTGCTATCTATAACCCTGCAGTTGCTATCCCGTATCGTCCGGGGGGAAATGGAGTCCTTAAGTCTTCTAGCTCTGGCATCTATTTCCTGAATTTTATATGCATGATCCAAGCGACCAATTTATATATTAGTACGAATAATTTGCGAGACCTCGGTGCTGAGCCATGCGGATCAAATTTATTCAATCATTTCAATCTTGCATTGAGACGTCTTTCAGCCAATGATTTCCACCCTAAATCCATGAATATTTATATAAAAACTCATACATTATGGCACCCTCATTTCTTCTTCTTGGCCTTATGGTTAAGATCAAATTGAGGTCCGGCCCCCGGTGCACTTGCAAGTCCGCAATGGACCGGTAGCTTGAACACCGAGGCCGCACGGCCGCCTTAGGACCCCCGGGGGAACTCTCCGTCAATCCCGTACGTATCCGAGCAGGGCGGATGATTTGAAATACGCGCGGTTTCATTTTCGGCCGCGACGATGGTCAAGCGACAGTTATTCGAGCTTTACGCCCGATCGGTTTTGTTGACCTCCTCACTCTAGCAGGTATTTGTGAAAGATTATATCAGCCAAAAAACCATCATCTCAAATCGCCAAACAATTTAAATGTCTTCCCGAATCCACTCGTACTGGCCCAGACCAGCCATAGAAACCGAAAAGAGGTTGAGTGCCTTCAGCGGATAACTCGGCCGCCACCTGGACTATGCAAGTGGGAATCACGATATCAATGCAAACTTTGATATTTTGAAATGTTTCGTTCCGCGGTTTCTCAGACCGCGGGGAAGCAGAGCGGCCAGGTCCGGAGGGGGACCTGGATGCGCACCATGGGCCGGACTGCACTTTGATCTTAGCCATTAGGCTAAGAAGAAGAGTCGGGGGACCAAACTGTATGATTTCGCGCACGGCGCTCCTACGCGACGAAGCGCCTTGGCACGTGCCACCCGTGGTTAAAAGGGGAGGGGAGGAGTCGGGCTCGAATGCCAAGACGTTCCTCCTCTACTGATTGCGGGAGGAGGGGGGCAGAGGACCTAGCACATGAGGATTCATTCTGGTGGGCGCGACGCGCTGCATTTAAAATTTATTTTGTTGAAATTTTTCGTTCCGCAGTCCCTTAGAAAACGGGAAAACCCTCCGTCGCACCTCCTCGGTGCTGAGCCATGCGGATCAAATTTATTCAATCATTTCAATCTTGCATTGAGACGTCTTTCAGCCAATGATTCCCACCCTAAATCCATGAATATTTATATAAAAACTCATACATTATGGCACCCTCATTTCTTCTTCTTGGCCTTATGGTTAAGATCAAATTGAGGTCCGGCCCCCGGTGCACTTGCAAGTCCGCAATGGACCGGTAGCTTGAACACCGAGGCCGCACGGCCGCCTTAGGACCCCCGGGGGAACTCTCCGTCAATCCCGTACGTATCCGAGCAGGGCGGATGATTTGAAATACGCGCGGTTTCATTTTCGGCCGCGACGATGGTCAAGCGACAGTTATTCGAGCTTTACGCCCGATCGGTTTTGTTGACCTCCTCACTCTAGCAGGTATTTGTGAAAGATTATATCAGCCAAAAAACCATCATCTCAAATCGCCAAACAATTTAAATGTCTTCCCGAATCCACTCGTACTGGCCCAGACCAGCCATAGAAACCGAGAAGAGGTTGAGTGCCTTCAGCGGATAACTCGGCCGCCACCTGGACTATGCAGGTGGGAATCACGATATCAATGCAAACTTTGAAATTTTGAAATGTTTCGTTCCGCGGTTTCTCAGACCGCGGGGAAGCAGAGCGGCCAGGTCCGGAGGGGACCTGGAAGCGCACCATGGGCCGGACTACACTTTGATCTTAGCCATTAGGCTATGAAGAAGAGTCGGGGGATCAAACTCTATGATTTCGCGCACGGCGCTCCTACGCGACGAAGCGCCTTGGCACGTGCCACCCGTGGGTAAAAGGGGAGGGGAGGAGTCGGGCTCGAATGCCAAGACGTTCCTCCTCTACTGATTGCGGGAGGAGGGGGGCGGAGGACCTAGCACGCGAGGATTTATTCTGGTGGGCGCGACGCGCTGAATTTAAAATTTATTTTGTTGAAATTTTTCGTTCCGCAGTCCCTTAGAAAACGGGAAAACCCTCCGTCGCACCCCTCTGTCTTCAGCATTTACATCTTTTACACATTTTGTTAGTTCAAAACGAAAAATTTTCAATTAACATTCCACGGTGTTTCAGGCCGTAGAATATTGTCCACCAGGCCCCGTGGTGCCGCGATTTAATGCCCTCCCATGCCGCCACGTCCTTCACATTAAAACGGGGCGGCGGGGGCCATTAGAAGAGCATCCTCACGTGCTAGTTCCTCCGCCCCCTTCCACCTCTCGATTCTGCGGAGTACGAAATTCGAGTCGTCGAGGCCCCCTACTCCACCGGGCAGTGTGTGCGAAGGCACTTCGGCGCTTAGGATGCGCAGTCCGGTAAAAAACATAAAGTTCATCTATATCTACATAATACCCCGTTAGCAGCCGCAAGGGCGTGTGGCGTGGGGTGTTAGGTCACCAACTGTAAAAAGGAAATACACCACATGCAAAAGAAACAACACGCAAAAATACACCCACAGCAGCGCACACACTCATGCAAAAATCCCTTCATCCAATACTCATGCAAACGCATATACCGCAAAACAACTAAAAAACTGCACCACATGATGCAGCACGGAAGGCATCCTACAACACGGAAGCCAGGACAAACAAGCAAGAAATTTAAACATCACTACCACATGAAAATGTACCACGTAGCACTCCACCCCGAAAGAGTCTGTAAAAGGCAACGAATTCGACCCAACGTTGCTGGTAGCAGGAATTTCCCCCCGCGGAGAGGGACGAGGAAATGAAATGGAAACTTAAAAACAGATGAAATAAACACAAATGTGGTCATTCGGAAAGAATGGATTATAACAAAACGCATAAGGTTAGTGGAAGAGCATGCATAATACATACAACTAATGATTTTTTAGACGCTGAGGGTGGCTAGTGGAATTTTTGCTATCTATAACCCTGCAGTTGCTATCCCGTATCGTCCGGGGGGAAATGGAGTCCTTAAGTCTTCTAGCTCTGGCATCTATTTCCTGAATTTTATATGCATGATCCAAGCGACCAATTTATATATTAGTACGAATAATTTGCGAGACCTCGGTGCTGAGCCATGCGGATCAAATTTATTTAATCATTTCAATCTTGCATTGAGACGTTTTTCAGCCAATGATTCCCACCCTAAATCCATGAATATTTATATAAAAACTCATACATTATGGCACCCTCATTTCTTCTTCTTGGCCTTATGGTTAAGATCAAATTGAGGTCCGGCCCCCGGTGCACTTGCAAGTCCGCAATGGACCGGTAGCTTGAACACCGAGGCCGCACGGCCGCCTTAGGACCCCCGGGGGAACTCTCCGTCAATCCCGTACGTATCCGAGCAGGGCGAATGATTTGAAATACGCGCGGTTTCATTTTCGGCCGCGACGATGGTCAAGCGACAGTTATTCGAGCTTTACGCCCGATCGGTTTTGTTGACCTCCTCACTCTAGCAGGTATTTGTGAAAGATTATATCAGCCAAAAAACCATCATCTCAAATCGCCAAACAATTTAAATGTCTTCCCGAATCCACTCGTACTGGCCCAGACCAGCCATAGAAACCGAGAAGAGGTTGAGTGCCTTCAGCGGATAACTCGGCCGCCACCTGGACTATGCAGGTTGGAATCACGATATCAATGCAAACTTTGAAATTTTGAAATGTTTCGTTCCGCGGTTTCTCAAACCGCGGGGAAGCAGAGCGGCCAGGTCCGGAGGGGACCTGGAAGCGCACCATGGGCCGGACTACACTTTGATCTTAGCCATTAGGCTATGAAGAAGAGTCGGGGGATCAAACTGTATGATTTCGCGCACGGCGCTCCTACGCGACGAAGCGCCTTGGCACGTGCCACCCGTGGGTAAAAGGGGAGGGGAGGAGTCGGGCTCGAATGCCAGGACGTTCCTCCTCTACTGATTGCGGGAGGAGGGGGGCGGAGGACCTAGCACGCGAGGATTCATTCTGGTGGGCGCGACGCGCTGAATTTAAAATTTATTTTGTTGAAATTTTTCGTTCCGCAGTCCCTTAGAAAACGGGGAAACCCTCCGTCGCACCCCTCTGTCTTCAGCATTTACATCTTTTAAACATTTTGTTAGTTCAAAACGAAAAATTTTCAATTAACATTCCACTGTGTTTCAGGCCGTAGAATATTGTCCACCAGGCCCCGTGGTGCCATGAATTAATGCCCTCCCATGCCGCCACGTCCTTCACATAAAAACGGGGCGGCGGGGGCCATTAGAAGAGCATCCTCGCGTGCTAGTTCCTCCGCCCCCTTCCACCTCTCGATTCTGCGGAGTAGGAAATTCGAGTCGTCGAGGCCCCCTACTCCACCGGGCAGTGTGTGCGAAGGCACTTCGGCGCTTAGGATGCGCAGTCCGGTAAAAAACATAAAGTTCATCTATATTCATAATACCCCGTTAGCAGCCGCAAGGGCGTGTGGCGTGGGGTGTTAGGTCACCAACTGTAAAAAGGAAATACACCACATGCAAAAGAAACAACACGCAAAAATACACCCACAGCAGCGCACACACTCATGCAAAAATCCCTTCATCCAATACTCGTGCAAACGCATATACCGCAAAACAACTAAACAACTGCACCACATGATGCAGCACGGAAGGCATCCTACAACACGGAAGCCAGGACAAACAAGCAAGAAATTTAAACATCACTACCACATGAAAATGTACCACGTAGCACTCCACCCCGAAAGAGTCTGTAAAAGGCAACGAATTCGACCCAACGTTGCTGGAAGAAGGAATTTCCCCCCGCGTAAAGGGACGAGGAAATGAAATGGAAACTTAAAAACAGATGAAATAAACACAAATGTGGTCATTCGGAAAGAATGGATTATAACAAAACGCATAAGGTTAGTGGAAGAGCATGCATAATACATACAACTAATGATTTTTTAGACGCTGAGGGTGGCTAGTGGAATTTTTGCTATCTATAATCCTGCAGTTGCTATCCCGTATCGTCCGGGGGGAAATGGAGTCCTTAAGTCTTCTAGCTCTGGCATCTATTTCCTGAATTTTATATGCATGATCCAAGCGACCAATTTATATATTAGTACGAATAATTTGCGAGACCTCGGTGCTGAGCCATGCGGATCAAATTTATTCAATCATTTCAATCTTGCATTGAGACGTCTTTCAGCCAATGATTCCCACCCTAAATCCATGAATATTTATATAAAAACTCATACATTATGGCACCCTCATTTCTTCTTCTTGGCCTTATGGTTAAGACCAAATTGAGGTCCAGCCCCCGGTGCACTTGCAAGTCCGCAATGGACCGGTAGCTTGAACACCGAGGCCGCACGGCCGCCTTAGGACCCCCGGGGGAACTCTCCGTCAATCCCGTACGTATCCGAGCAGGGCGGATGATTTGAAATACGCGCGGTTTCATTTTCGGCCGCGACGATGGTCAAGCGACAGTTATTCGAGCTTTACGCCCGATCGGTTTTGTTGACCTCCTCACTCTAGCAGGTATTTGTGAAAGATTATATCAGCCAAAAACCCATCATCTCAAATCGCCAAACAATTTAAATGTCTTCCCGAATCCACTCGTATCGGCACAGACCAGCCATAGAAACCGAGAAGAGGTTGAGTGCCTTCAGCGGATAACTCGGCCGACATCTGGACTATGCAGGTGGGAATCACGATATCAATGCAAACTTTGAAATTTTGAAATGTTTCGTTCCGCGGTTTCTCAGACCGCGGGGAAGCAGAGCGGCCAGGTCCGGAGGGGACCTGGAAGCGCACCATGGGCCGGACTACACTTTGATCTTAGCCATTAGGCTAAGAAGAAGAGTCGGGGGACCAAACTGTATGATTTCATGCACGGCGCTCCTACGCGACGAAGCGCCTTGGCACGTGCCACCCGTGGGTAAAAGGGGAGGGGAGGAGTCGGGCTCGAATGCCAAGACGTTCCTCCTCTACTGATTGCGGGAGGAGGGGGGCGGAGGACCTAGCACGCGAGGATTCATTCTGGTGGGCGCGACGCGCTGAATTTAAAATTTATTTTGTTGAAATTTTTCGTTCCGCAGTCCCTTAGAAAACGGGAAAACCCTCCGTCGCACCCCTCTGTCTTCAGCATTTACATCTTTTAAACATTTTGTTAGTTCAAAACGAAAAATTTTCAATTAACATTCCACGGTGTTTCAGGCCGTAGAATATTGTCCACCAGGCCCCGTGGCGCCATGATTTAATGCCCTCCCATGCCGCCACGTCCTTCACATAAAAACGGGGCGGCGGGGGCCATTAGAAGAGCATCCTCGCGTTCTAGTTCCTCCGCCCCCTTCCACCTCTCGATTCTGCGGAGTAGGAAATTCGAGTCGTCGAGGCCCCCTACTCCACCGGGCAGTGTGTGCGAAGGCACTTCGGCGCTTAGGATGCGCAGTCCTGTAAAAAACATAAAGTTCATCTATATCTACATAATACCCCGTTAGCAGCCGCAAGGGCGTGTGGCGTGGGGTGTTAGGTCACCAACTTTAAAAAGGAAATACACCACATGCAAAAGAAACAACACGCAAAAATACACCCACAGCAGCGCACACACTCATGAAAAAATCCCTTCATCCAATTCTCATGCAAACGCATATACCGCAAAACAACTAAAAAACTGCACCACATGATGCAGCACGGAAGCCATCCTACAACACGGAAGCCAGGACAAACAAGCAAGAAATTTAAACATCACTACCACATGAAAATGTACCACGTAGCACTCAACCCCGAAAGAGTCTGTAAAAGGCAACGAATTCGACCCAACGTTGCTGGAAGCAGGAATTTCCCCCCGCGGAGAGGGACGAGGAAATGAAATGGAAACTTAAAAACAGATGAAATAAACACAAATGTGGTCATTCGGAAAGAATGGATTATAACAAAACGCATAAGGTTAGTGGAAGAGCATGCATAATACATACAACTAATGATTTTTTAGACGCTGAGGGTGGCTAGTGGAATTTTTGCTATCTATAACCCTGCATTTGCTATCCCGTATCGTCCGGGGGGAAATGGAGTCCTTAAGTCTTCTAGCTCTGGCATCTATTTCCTGAATTTTATATGCATGATCCAAGCGACCAATTTATATATTAGTACGAATAATTTGCGAGACCTCGGTGCTGAGCCATGCGGATTAAATTTATTCAATCATTTCAATCTTGCATTGAGACGTCTTTCAGCCAATGATTCCCACCCTAAATCCATGAATATTTATATAAAAACTCATACATTATGGCACCCTCATTTCTTCTTCTTGGCCTTATGGTTACGATCAAATTGAGGTCCGGCCCCCGGTGCACTTGCAAGTCCGCAATGGACCGGTAGCTTGAACACCGAGGCCGCACGGCCGCCTTGGGACCCCCGGGGGAACTCTCCGTCAATCCCGTACGTATCCGAGCAGGGCGGATGATTTGAAATACGCACGGTTTCATTTTGGCCGCGACGATGGTCAAGCGACAGTTATTCGAGCTTTACGCCCGATCGGTTTTGTTGACCTCCTCACTCTAGCAGGTATTTGTGAAAGATTATATCAGCCAAAAAACCATTATCTCAAATCGCTAAACAATTTAAATGTCTTCCCGAATCCACTCGTACTGGCCCAGACCAGCCATAGAAACCGAGAAGAGGTTGAGTGCCTTCAGCGGATAACTCGGCCGCCACCTGGACTTTGCAGGTGGGAATCACGATATCAATGCAAACTTTGATATTTTGAAATGTTTCGTTCCGCGGTTTCTCAGACCGCGGGGAAGCAGAGCGGCCAGGTCCGGAGGGGACCTGGAAGCGCACCATGGGCCGGACTACACTTTGATCTTAGCCATTAGGATAAGAAGAAGAGTCGGGGTATCAAACTGTATGATTTCGCGCACGGCACTCCTACGCGACGAAGCGCCTTGGCACGTGCCACCCGTGGGTAAAAGGGGAGGGGAGGAGTCGGGCTCGAATGCCAAGACGTTCCTCCTCTACTGATTGCGGGAGGAGGGGGGCGGAGGACCTAGCACGCGAGGATTCATTCTGGTGGGCGCGACGCGCTGAATTTAAAATTTATTTTGTTGAAATTTTTCGTTCCGCAGTCCCTTAGAAAACGGGAAAACCCTCCGTCGCACCCCTCTGTCTTCAGCATTTACATCTTTTAAACATTTTGTTAGTTCAAAACGAAAAATTTTCAATTAACATTCCACGGTGTTTCAGGCCGTAGAATATTGTCCACCAGGCCCCGTGGTGCCATTATTTAATGCCCTCCCATGCCGCCACGTCCTTCACATAAAAACGGGGCGGCGGGGGCCATTAGAAGAGCATCCTCGCGTGCTAGTTCCTCCGCCCCCTTCCACCTCTCGATTCTGCGGAGTAGGAAATTCGAGTCGTCGAGGCCCCCTACTCCACCGGGCAGTGTGTGCGAAGGCACTTCGGCGCTTAGGATGCGCAGTCCGGTAAAAAACATAAAGTTCATCTATATCTACATAATACCTCGTTAGCAGCCGCAAGGGCGTGTGGCGTGGGGTGTTAGGTCACCAACTGTAAAAAGGAAATACACCACATGCAAAAGAAACAACACGCAAAAATACACCCACAGCAGGGCACACACTCATGCAAAAATCCCTTCATCCAATACTCATGCAAACGCATATACCGCAAAACAACTAAAAAACTGCACCACATGATGCAGCACGGAAGGCATCCTACAACACGGAAGCAAGGACAAACAAGCAAGAAATTTAAACATCACTACCACATGAAAATGTACCACGTAGCACTCCACCCCGAAAGAGTCTGTAAAAGGCAACGAATTCGACCCAACGTTGCTGGTAGCAGGAATTTCCCCCCGCGGAGACGGACGAGGAAATGAAATGGAAACTTAAAAACAGATGAAATAAACACAAATTTGGTCATTCGGAAAGAATGGATTATAACAAAACGCATAAGGTTAGTGGAAGAGCATGCATAATACATACAACTAATGATTTTTTAGACGCTGAGGGTGGCTAGTGGAATTTTTCTATCTATAACCCTGCAGTTGCTTTCCCGTATCGTCCGGGGGGAAATGGAGTCCTTAAGTCTTCTAGTTCTGGCATCTATTTCCTGAATTTTATATGCATGATATAAGCGACCAATTTATATATTAGTACGAATAATTTGCGAGACCTCGGTGCTGAGCCATGCGGATCAAATTTATTCAATCATTTCAATCTTGCATTGAGACGTCTTTCAGCCAATGATTCCCACCCTAAATCCATGAATATTTATATAAAAACTCATACATTATGGCACCCTCATTTCTTCTTCTTGGCCTTATGGTTAAGATCAAATTGAGGTCCGGCCCCCGGTGCACTTGCAAGTCCGCAATGGACCGGTAGCTTGAACACCGAGGCCGCACGGCCGCCTTAGGACCCCCGGGGGAACTCTCCGTCAATCCCGTACGTATCCGAGCAGGGCGGATGATTTTAAATACGCGCGGTTTCATTTTCGGCCGCGACGATGGTCAAGCGACAGTTATTTGAGGTTTACGCCCGATCGGTTTTGTTGACCTCCTCACTCAAGCAGGTATTTGTGAAAGATTATATCAGCCAAAAAACCATCATCTCAAATCGCTAAACAATTTAAATGTCTTCCCTAATCCACTCGTACTGGCCCAGACCAGCTATAGAAACCGAGAAGAGGTTGAGTGCCTTCAGCGGATAACTCGGCCGCCACCTGGACTATGCAGGTGGGAATCACGATATCAATGCAAACTTTGAAATTTTGAAATGTTTCGTTCCGCGGTTTCTCAGACCGCGGGGAAGCAGAGCGGCCAGGTCCGGAGGGGACCTGGAAGCGCACCATGGGCCGGACTACACTTTGATCTTAGCCATTAGGCTAAGAAGAAGATTCGGGGGATCAAACTGTATGATTTCGCGCACGGCGCTCCTACGCGACGAAGCGCCTTGGCACGTGCCACCCGTGGGTAAAAGGGGAGGGGAGGAGTCGGGCTCGAATGCCAAGACGTTCCTCCTCTACTGATTGCGGGAGGAGGGGGGTGGAGGACCTAGCACGCGAGGATTCATTCTGGTGGGCGCGACGCGCTGAATTTAAAATTTATTTTGTTGAAATTTTTCGTTCCGCAGTCCCTTAGAAAACGGGAAAACCCTCCGTCGCACCCCTCTGTCTTCAGCATTTACATCTTTTAAACATTTTGTTAGTTCAAAACGAAAAATTTTCAATTAACATTCCACGGTGTTTCAGGCCGTAGAATATTGTCCACCAGGCCCCGTGGTGCCATGATTTAATGCCCTCCCATGCCGCCACGTCCTTCACATAAAAACGGGGCGGCGGGGGCCATTAGAAGAGCATCCTCGCGTGCTAGTTCCTCCGCCCCCTTCCACCTCTCGATTCTGCGGAGTAGGAAATTCGAGTCGTCGAGGCCCCCTACTCCACCGGGCAGTGTGTGCGAAGGCACTTCGGCGCTTAGGATGCGCAGTCCGGTAAAAAACATAAAGTTCATCTATATCTACATAATACCCCGTTAGCAGCCGCAAGGGCGTGTGGCGTGGGGTGTTAGGTCACCAACTGTAAAAAGGAAATACTCCACATGCAAAAGAAACAACACGCAAAAATAAACCCACAGCAGCGCACACACTCATGCAAAAATCCCTTCATCCAATACTCATGCAAACGCATATACCGCAAAACAACTAAAAAACTGCACCACATGATGCAGCACGGAAGGCATCCTACAACACGGAAGCCAGCACAAACAAGCAAGAAATTTAAACATCACTACCACATGAAAATGTACCACGTAGCACTCCACCCCGAAAGAGTCTGTAAAAGGCAACGAATTCGACCCAACGTTGCTGGTAGCAGGAATTTCCCCCCGCGGAGAGGGACGAGGAAATGAAATGGAAACTTAAAAACAGATGAAATAAACACAAATGTGGTCATTCGGAAAGAATGGATTATAACAAAACGCATAAGGTTAGTGGAAGAGCATGCATAATACATACAACTAATGATTTTTTAGACGCTGAGGGTGGCTAGTGGAATTTTTGCTATCTATAACCCTGCAGTTGCTATCCCGTATCGTCCTGGGGGAAATGGAGTCCTTAAGTCTTCTAGCTCTGGCATCTATTTCCTGAATTTTATATGCATGATCCAAGCGACCAATTTATATATTAGTACGAATAATTTGCGAGACCTCGGTGCTGAGCCATGCGGATCAAATTTATTCAATCATTTCAATCTTGCATTGAGACGTCTTTCAGCCAATGATTCCCACCCTAAATCCATGAATATTTATATAAAAACTCATACATTATGGCATCCTCATTTCTTCTTCTTGGCCTTATGGTTAAGATCAAATTGAGGTCCGGCCCCCGGTGCACTTGCAAGTCCGCAATGGACCGGTAGCTTGAACACCGAGGCCGCACGGCCGCCTTAGGACCCCCGGGGGAACTCTCCGTCAATCCCGTACGTATCCGAGCAGGGCGGATGATTTGAAATACGCGCGGTTTCATTTTCGGCCGCGACGATGGTCAAGCGACAGTTATTCGAGCTTTACGCCCGATCGGTTTTGTTGACCTCCTCACTCTAGCAGGTATTTGTGAAAGATTATATCAGCCAAAAAACCATCATCTCAAATCGCCAAACAATTTAAATGTCTTCCCGAATCCACTCGTACTGGCCCAGACCAGCCATAGAAACCGAGAAGAGGTTGAGTGCCTTCAGCGGATAACTCGGCCACCACCTGGACTATGCAGGTGGGAATCACGATATCAATGCAAACTTTGATATTTTGAAATGTTTCGTTCCGCGGTTTCTCAGACCGCGGGGAAGCAGAGCGGCCAGGTCCGGAGGGGACCTGGAAGCGCACCATGGGCCGGACTACACTTTGATCTTAGCCATTAGGCTAAGAAGAAGAGTCGGGGGACCAAACTGTATGATTTCGCGCACGGCGCTCCTACGCGATAAAGCGCCTTGGCACGTGCCACCCGTGGGTAAAAGGGGAGGGGAGGAGTCGGGCTCGAATGCCAAGACGTTCCTCCTCTACTGATATCGGGAGGAGGGGGGCGGAGGACCTAGCACGCGAGGATTCATTCTGGTGGGCGCGACGCGCTGAATTTAAAATTTATTTTGTAGAAATTTTTCGTTCCGCAGTCCCTTAGACAACGGGAAAACCCTCCGTCGCACCCCTCTGTCTTCAGCATTTACATCTTTTAAACATTTTGTTAGTTCAAAACGAAAAATTTTCAATTAACATTCCACTGTGTTTCAGGCCGTAGAATATTGTCCACCAGGCCCCGTGGTGCCATGATTTAATGCCCTCCCATGCCGCCACGTCCTTCACATAAAAACGGGGCGGCGGGGGCCATTAGAAGAGCATCCTCGCGTGCTAGTTCCTCCGCCCCCTTCCACCTCTCGATTCTGCGGAGTAGGAAATTCGAGTCGTCGAGGCCCCCTACTCCACCGGGCAGTGTGTGCGAAGGCACTTCGGCGCTTAGGATGCGCAGTCCGGTAAAAAACATAAAGTTCATCTATATCTACATAATACCCCGTTAGCAGCCGCAAGGGCGTGTGGCGTGGGGTGTTAGGTCACCAACTGTAAAATGGAAATACACCACATGCAAAAGAAACAACACGCAAAAATACACCCACAGCAGCGCACACACTCATGCAAAAATCCCTTCATCCAATACTCATGCAAACGCATATACCGCAAAACAACTAAAAAACTGCACCACATGATGCAGCACGGAAGGCATCCTACAACACGGAAGCCAGCACAAACAAGCAAGAAATTTAAACATCACTACCACATGAAAATGTACCACGTAGCACTCCACCCCGAAAGAGTCTGTAAAAGGCAACGAATTCGACCAACGTTGCTGGCAGCAGGAATTTCCCCCCGCGGAGAGGGACGAGGAAATGAAATGGAAACTTAAAAACAGATGAAATAAACACAAATGTGGTCATTCGGAAAGAATGGATTATAACAAAACGCATAAGGTTAGTGGAAGAGCATGCATAATACATACAACTAATGATTTTTTAGACGCTGAGGGTGGCTAGTGGAATTTTTGCTATCTATAACCCTGCAGTTGCTATCCCGTATCGTCCGGGGGGAAATGGAGTCCTTCAGTCTTCTAGCTCTGGCATCTATTTCCTGAATTTTATATGCATGATCCAAGCGACCAATTTTTTGAATATTAGTACGAATAATTTGCGAGACCTCGGTGCTGAGCCATGCGGATCAAATTTATTCAATTATTTCAATCTTGCATTGAGACGTCTTTCAGCCAATGATTCCCACCCTAAATCCATGAATATTTATATAAAAACTCATACATTATGGCACCCTCATTTCTTCTTCTTGGCCTTATGGTTAAGATCAAATTGAGGTCCGGCCCCCGGTGCACTTGCAAGTCCGCAATGGACCGGTAGCTTGAACACCGAGGCCGCACGGCCGCCTTAGGACCCCCGGGGGAACTCTCCGTCAATCCCGTACGTATCCGAGCAGGGCGGATGATTTGAAATACGCGCGGTTTCATTTTCGGCCGCGACGATGTTCAAGCGACAGTTATTCGAGCTTTACGCCTGATCGCTTTTGTTGACCTCCTCACTCTAGCAGGTATTTGTGAAAGATTATATCAGCCAAAAAACCATCATCTCAAATCGCTAAACAATTTAAATGTCTTCCCGAATCCACTCGTACTGGCCCAGACCAGCCATAGAAACCGAGAAGAGGTTGAGTGCCTTCAGCGGATAACTCGGCCGCCACCTGGACTATGCAAGTGGGAATCACGATATCAATGCAAACTTTGATATTTTGAAATGTTTCGTTCCGCGGTTTCTCAGACCGCGGGGAAGCAGAGCGGCCAGGTCCGGAGGGGACCTGGAAGCGCACCCTGATTGCGGGAGGAGGGGGGCGGAGGACCTAGCACGCGAGGATTCATTCTGGTGGGCGCGACGCGCTGAATTTAAAATTTATTTTGTTGAAATTTTTCGTTCCGCAGTCCCTTAGAAAACGGGAAAACCCTCCGTCGCACCCCTCTGTCTTCAGCATTTACATCTTTTAAACATTTTGTTAGTTCAAAACGAAAAATTTTCAATTAACATTCCACGGTGTTTCAGGCCGTAGAATATTGTCCACCAGGCCCCGTGGTGCCATGATTTAATGCCCCTCATGCCGCCACGTCCTTCACATAAAAACGGGGCGGCGGGGGCCATTAGAAGAGCATCCTCGCGTGCTAGTTCCTCCGCCCCCCTCCACCTCTCGATTCTGCGGAGTAGGAAATTCGAGTCGTCGAGGCCCCCTACTCCACCGGGCAGTGTGTGCGAAGGCACTTCGGCGCTTAGGATGCGCAGTCCGGTAAAAAACATAAAGTTCATCTATATCTACATAATACCCCGTTAGCAGCCGCAAGGGCGTGTGGCGTGGGGTGTTAGGTCACCAACTGTAAAAAGGAAATACACCACATGCAAAAGAAACAACACGCAAAAATACACCCACAGCAGCGCACACACTCATGCAAAAATCCCTTCATCCAATACTCATGCAAACGCATATACCGCAAAACAACTAAAAAACTGCACCACATGATGCAGCACGGAAGGCATCCTACAACACGGAAGCCAGGACAAACAAGCAAGAAATTTAAACATCACTACCACATGAAAATGTACCACGTAGCACTCCACCCCGAAAGAGTCTGTAAAAGGCAACGAATTCGACCCAACGTTGCTGGTAGCAGGAATTTCCCCCCGCGGAGAGGGACGAGGAAATGAAATGGAAACTTAAAAACAGATGAAATAAAAACAAATGTGGTCATTCGGAAAGAATGGATTATAACAAAACGCATAAGGTTAGTGAAAGAGCATGCATAATACATACAACTAATGATTTTTTAGACGCTGAGGGTGGCTAGTGGAATTTTTGCTATCTTTAACCCTGCAGTTGCTATCCCGTATCGTCCGGGGGGAAATGGAGTCCTTAAGTCTTCTAGCTCTGGCATCTATTTCCTGAATTTTATATGCATGATCCAAGCGACCAATTTATATATTAGTACGAATAATTTGCGAGACCTCGGTGCTGAGCCATGCGGATCAAATTTATTCAATCATTTCAATCTTGCATTGAGATGTCTTTCAGCCAATGATTCCCACCCTAAATCCATGAATATTTATATAAAAACTCATACATTATGGCACCCTCATTTCTTCTTCTTGGCCTTATGGTTAAGATCAAATTGAGGTCCGGCCCCCGGTGCACTTGCAAGTCCGCAATGGACCGGTAGCTTGAACACCGAGGCCGCACGGCCGCCTTAGGACCCCCGGGGAAACTCTCCGTCAATCCCGTACGTATCCGAGCAGGGCGGATGATTTGAAATACGCGCGGTTTCATTTTCGGCCGCGACGATGGTCAAGCGACAGTTATTCGAGCTTTACGCCCGATCGGTTTTGTTGACCTCCTCACTCTAGCAGGTATTTGTGAAAGCTTATATCAGCCAAAAAACCATCATCTCAAATCGCTAAACAATTTAAATGTCTTCCCGAATCCACTCGTACTGGCCCAGAACAGCCATAGAAACCGAGAAGAGGTTGAGTGCCTTCAGCGGATAACTCGGCCGCCACCTGGACTATGCAAGTGGGAATCACGATATCAATGCAAACTTTGAAATTTTGAAATGTTTCGTTCCGCGGTTTCTCAGACCGCGGGGAAGCAGAGCGGCCAGGTCCGGAGGGGACCTGGAAGCGCACCATGGGCCGGACTACACTTTGATCTTAGCCATTAGGCTAAGAAGAAGAGTCGGGGGATCAAACTGTATGATTTCGCGCACGGCGCTCCTACGCGACGAAGCGCCTTGGCACGTGCCACCCGTGGGTAAAAGGGGAGGGGAGGAGTCGGGCTCGAATGCCAAGACGTTCCTCCTCTACTGATTGCGGGAGGAGGGGGGCGGAGGACCTAGCACGCGAGGATTCATTCTGGTGGGCGCGACGCGCTGAATTTAAAATTTATTTTGTTGAAATTTTTCGTTCCGCAGTCCCTTAGAAAACGGGAAAACCCTCCGTCGCACCCCTCTGTCTTCAGCATTTACATCTTTTAAACATTTCGTTAGTTCAAAACGAAAAATTTTCAATTAACATTCCACGGTGTTTCAGGCCGTAGAATATTGTCCACCAGGCCCCGTGGTGCCATGATTTAATGCCCTCCCATGCCGCCACGTCCTTCACATAAAAACGGGGCGGCGGGGGCCATTAGAAGAGCATCCTCGCGTGCTAGTTCCTCCGCCCCCTTCCACCTCTCGATTCTGCGGAGTAGGAAATTCGAGTCGTCGAGGCCCCCTAGTCCACCGGGCAGTGTGTGCGAAGGCACTTCGGCGCTTAGGATGCGCAGTCCGGTAAAAAACATAAAGTTCATCTATATCTACATAATACCCCGTTAGCAGCCGCAAGGGCGTGTGGCGTGGGGTGTTAGGTCACCAACTGTAAAAAGGAAATACACCACATGCAAAAGAAACAACACGCAAAAATACACCCACAGCAGCGCACACACTCATGCAAAAATCCCTTCATCCAATACTCATGCAAACGCATATACCGCAAAACAACTAAAAAACTGCACCACATGATGCAGCACGGAAGGCATCCTACAACACGGAAGCCAGGACAAACCAGCAAGAAATTTAAACATTACTACCACATGAAAATATACCACGTAGCACTCCACCCCGAAAGAGTCTGTAAAAGGCAACGAATTCGACCCAACGTTGCTGGTAGCAGGAATTTCCCCCCGCGGAGAGGGACGAGGAAATGAAATGGAAACTTAAAAACAGATGAAATAAACACAAATGTGGTCATTCGGAAAGAATGGATTATAACAAAACGCATAAGGTTAGTGGAAGAGCATGCATAATACATACAACTAATGATTTTTTAGACGCTGAGGGTGGCTAGTGGAATTTTTGCTATCTATAACCCTGCAGTTGCTATCCCGTATCGTCCGGGGGGAAATGGAGTCCTTAAGTCTTCTAGCTCTGGCATCTATTTCCTGAATTTTATATGCATGATCCAAGCGACCAATTTATATATTAGTACGAATAATTTGCGAGACCTCGGTGCTGAGCCATGCGGATCAAATTTATTCAATCATTTCAATCTTGCATTGAGACGTCTTTCAGCCAATGATTCCCACCCTAAATCCATGAATATTTATATAAAAACTCATACATTATGGCACCCTCATTTCTTCTTCTTGGCCTTATGGTTAAGATCAAATTGAGGTCCGGCCCCCGGTGCACTTGCAAGTCCGCAATGGACCGGTAGCTTGAACACCGAGGCCGCACGGCCGCCTTAGGACCCCTGGGGGAACTCTCCGTCAATCCCGTACGTATCCGAGCAGGGCGGATGATTTGAAATACGCGCGGTTTCATTTTCGGCCGCGACGATGGTCAAGCGACAGTTATTCGAGCTTTACGCCCGATCGGTTTTGTTGACCTCCTCACTCTAGCAGGTATTTGTGAAAGATTATATCAGCCAAAAAACCATCATCTCAAATCGCCAAACAATTTAAATGTCTTCCCGAATCCTCTCGTACTGGTCCAGACCAGCATTAGAAACCGAGAAGAGGTTGAGTGCCTTCAGCGGATAAGTCGGCCGCCACCTGGACTATGCAGGTGGGAATCACGATATCAATGCAAACTTTGATATTTTGAAATGTTTCGTTCCGTGGTTTCTCAGACCGCGGGGAAGCAGAGCGGCCAGGTCCGGAGGGGGACCTGGAAGCGCACCATGGGCCGGACTACACTTTGATCTTAGCCATTAGGATAAGAAGAAGAGTCGGGGGACCAAACTGTATGATTTCGCGCACGGTGCTCCTACGCGACGAAGCGCCTTGGCACGTGCCACCCGTGGGTAAAAGGGGAGGGGAGGAGTCGGGCTCGAATGCCAAGACGTTCCTCCTCTACTGATTGCGGGAGGAGGGGGGCGGAGGACCTAGCACGCGAGGATTCATTCTGGTGGGCGCGACGCGCTGAATTTAAAATTTATTTTGTTGAAATTTTTCGTTCCGCAGTCCCTTAGAAAACGGGAAAACCCTCCGTCGCACCCCTCTGTCTTCAGCATTTACATCTTTTAAACATTTTGTTAGTTCAAAACGAAAAATTTTCAATTAACATTCCACAGTGTTTCAGGCCGTAGAATATTGTCCACCAGGCCCCGTGGTGCCATGATTTAATGCCCTCCCATGCCGCCACGTCCTTCACATAAAAACGGGGCGGCGGGGGCCATTAGAAGAGCATCCTCGCGTGCTAGTTCCTCCGCCCCCTTCCACCTCTCGATTCTGCGGAGTAGGAAATTCGAGTCGTCGAGGCCCCCTACTCCGCCGGGCAGTGTGTGCGAAGGCACTTTGGCGCTTAGGATGCGCAGTCCGGTAAAAAACATAAAGTTCATCTATATCTACATAATACCCCGTTAGCAGCCGCGAGGGCGTGTGGCGTGGGGTGTTAGGTCACCAACTGTAAAAAGGAAATACACCACATGCAAAAGAAACAACACGCAAAAATACACCCACAGCAGCGCACACACTCATGCAAAAATCCCTTCATCCAATACTCATGCAAACGCATATACCGCAAAACAACTAAAAAACTGCACCACATGATGCAGCACGGAAGGCATCCTACAACATGGAAGCCAGCACAAACAAGCAAGAAATTTAAACATCACTACCACATGAAAATGTACCACGTACCACTCGACCCCGAAAGAGTCTGTAAAAGGCAACGAATTCGACCCAACGTTGCTGGTAGCAGGAATTTCCCCCCGCGGAGAGGGACGAGGAAATGAAATGGAAACTTAAAAACAGATGAAATAAACACAAATGTGGTCATTCGGAAAGAATGGATTATAACAAAACGCATAAGGTTAGTGGAAGAGCATGCATAATACATACAACTAATGATTTTTTAGACGCTGAGGGTGGCTAGTGGAATTTTTGCTATCTATAACCCTGCAGTTGCTATCCCGTATCGTCCGGGGGGAAATGGAGTCCTTAAGTCTTCTAGCTCTGGCATCTATTTCCTGAATTTTATATGCATGATCCAAGCGACCAATTTATATATTAGTACGAATAATTTGCGAGACCTCGGTGCTGAGCCATGCGGATCAAATTTATTCAATCATTTCAATCTTGCATTGAGACGTCTTTCAGCCAATGATTCCCACCCTAAATCCATGAATATTTATATAAAAACTCATACATTATGGCACCCTCATTTCTTCTTCTTGGCCTTATGGTTAAGATCAAATTGAGGTCCGGCCCCCGGTGCACTTGCAAGTCCGCAATGGACCGGTAGCTTGAACACCGAGGCCGCACGGCCGCCTTAGGACCCCCGGGGGAACTCTCCGTCAATCCCGTACGTATCCGAGCAGGGCGGATGATTTGAAATACGCGCGGTTTCATTTTCGGCCGCGACGATGGTCAAGCGACAGTTATTCGAGCTTTACGCCCGATCGGTTTTGCTGACCTCCTCACTCTAGCAGGTATTTGTGAAAGATTATATCAGCCAAAAAACCATCATCTCAAATCGCCAAACAATTTAAATGTCTTCCCGAATCCTCTCGTACTGGTCCAGACCAGCATTAGAAACCGAGAAGAGGTTGAGTGCCTTCAGCGGATAAGTCGGCCGCCACCTGGACTATGCAGGTGGGAATCACGATATCAATGCAAACTTTGATATTTTGAAATGTTTCGTTCCGCGGTTTCTCAGACCGCGGGGAAGCAGAGCGGCCAGGTCCGGAGGGGGACCTGGAAGCGCACCATGGGCCGGACTACACTTTGATCTTAGCCATTAAGCTAAGAAGAAGAGTCGGGGGACCAAACTGTATGATTTCGCGCACGGCGCTCCTACGCGACGAAGCGCCTTGGCACGTGCCACCCGTGGGTAAAAGGGGAGGGGAGGAGTCGGGCTCGAATGCCAAGACGTTCCTCCTCTACTGATTGCGGGAGGAGGGGGGCGGAGGACCTAGCACGCGAGGATTCATTCTGGTGGGCGCGACGCGCTGAATTTAAAATTTATTTTGTTGAAATTTTTCGTTCCGCAGTCCCTTAGAAAACGGGAAAACCCTCCGTCGCACCCCTCTGTCTTCAGCATTTACATCTTTTAAACATTTTGTTAGTTCAAAACGAAAAATTTTCAATTAACATTCCACGGTGTTTCAGGCCGTAGAATATTGTCCACCAGGCCCCGTGGTGCCATGATTTAATGCCCTCCCATGCCGCCACGTCCTTCACATAAAAACGGGGCGGCGGGGGCCATTAGAAGAGCATCCTCGCGTGCTAGTTCCTCCGCCCCCTTCCACCTCTCGATTCTGCGGAGTAGGAAATTCGAGTCGTCGAGGCCCCCTACTCCGCCGGGCAGTGTGTGCGAAGGCACTTTGGCGCTTAGGATGCGCAGTCCGGTAAAAAACATAAAGTTCATCTATATCTACATAATACCCCGTTAGCAGCCGCGAGGGCGTGTGGCGTGGGGTGTTAGGTCGCCAACTGTAAAAAGGAAATACACCACATGCAAAAGAAACAACACGCAAAAATACACCCACAGCAGCGCACACACTCATGCAAAAATCCCTTCATCCAATACTCATGCAAACGCATATACCGCAAAACAACTAAAAAACTGCACCACATGATGCAGCACGGAAGGCATCCTACAACACGGAAGCCAGGACAAACAAGCAAGAAATTTAAACATCACTACCACATGAAAATGTACCACGTAGCACTCCACCCCGAAAGAGTCTGTAAAAGGCAACGAATTCGACCCAACGTTGCTGGTAGCAGGAATTTCCCCCCGCGGAGAGGGACGAGGAAATGAAATGGAAACTTAAAAACAGATGAAATAAACACAAATGTGGTCATTCGGAAAGAATGGATTATAACAAAACGCATAAGGTTAGTGGAAGAGCATGCATAATACATACAACTAATGATTTTTTAGACGCTGAGGGTGGCTAGTGGAATTTTTGCTATCTATAACCCTGCAGTTGCTATCCCGTATCGTCCGGGGGGAAATGGAGTCCTTAAGTCTTCTAGCTCTGGCATCTATTTCCTGAATTTTATATGCATGATCCAAGCGACCAATTTATATATTAGTACGAATAATTTGCGAGACCTCGGTGCTGAGCCATGCGGATCAAATTTATTCAATCATTTCAATCTTGCATTGAGACGTCTTTCAGCCAATGATTCCCACCCTAAATCCATGAATATTTATATAAAAACTCATACATTATGGCACCCTCATTTCTTCTTCTTGGCCTTATGGTTAAGATCAAATTGAGGTCCGGCCCCCGGTGCACTTGCGAATCCGCAATGGACCGGTAGCTTGAACACCGAGGCCGCACGGCCGCCTTAGGACCCCCGGGGGAACTCTCCGTCAATCCCGTACGTATCCGAGCAGGGCGGATGATTTGAAATACGCGCGGTTTCATTTTCGGCCGCGACGATGGTCAAGCGACAGTTATTCGAGCTTTACGCCCGATCGGTTTTGTTGACCTCCTCACTCTAGCAGGTATTTGTGAAAGATTATATCAGCCAAAAAACCATCATCTCAAATCGCCAAACAATTAAAATGTCTTCCCGAATCCACTCGTACTGGCCCAGACCAGCCATAGAAACCGAGAAGAGGTTGAGTGCCTTCAGCGGATAACTCGGCCGCCACCTGGACTATGCAGGTGGGAATCACGATATCAATGCAAACTTTGATATTTTGAAATGTTTCGTTCCGCGGTTTCTCAGACCGCGGGAGTACGAGTGGATTCGGGAAGACATTTTAATTGTTTGGCGATTTGAGATGATGGTTTTTTGGCTGATATAATCTTTCACAAATACCTGCTAGAGTGAGGAGGTCAACAAAACCGATCGGGCGTAAAGCTCGAATAACTGTCGCTTGACCATCGTCGCGGCCGAAAATGAAACCGCGCGTATTTTAAATCATCCGCCCTGCTCGGATACGTACGGGATTGACGGAGAGTTCCCCCGGGGGTCCTAAGGCGGCCGTGCGGCCTCGGTGTTCAAGCTACCGGTCCATTGCGGACTTGCAAGTGCACCGGGGGCCGGACCTCAATTTGATCTTAACCATAAGGCCAAGAAGAAGAAATGAGGGTGCCATAATGTATGAGTTTTTATATAAATATTCATGGATTTAGGGTGGGAATCATTGGCTGAAAGACGTCTCAATGCAAGATTGAAATGATTGAATAAATTTGATCCGCATGGCTCAGCACCGAGGTCTCGCAAATTATTCGTACTAATATATAAATTGGTCGCCTGGATCATGCATATAAAATTCAGGAAATAGATGCCAGAGCTAGAAGACTTAAGGACTCCATTTCCCCCCGGACGATACGGGATAGCAACTGCAGGGTTATAGATAGCAAAAATTCCACTAGCCACCCTCAGCGTCTAAAAAATCATTAGTTGTATGTATTATGCATGCTCTTCCACTAACCTTATGCGTTTTGTTATAATCCATTCTTTCCGGATGACCACATTTGTGTTTATTTCATCTGTTTTTAAGTTTCCATTTCATTTCCTCGTCCCTCTCCGCGGGGGGAAATTCCTGCTACCAGCAACGTTGGGTCGAATTCGTTGCCTTTTACAGACTCTTTCGGGGTGGAGTGCTACGTGGTACATTTTCATGTGGTAGTGATGTTTAAATTTCTTGCTTGTTTGTCCTGGCTTCCGTGTTGTAGGATGCCTTCCGTGCTGCATCATGTGGTGCAGTTTTTTAGTTGTTTTGCGGTATATGCGTTTGCATGAGTATTGGATGAAGGGATTTTTGCATGAGTGTGTGCGCTGCTGTGGGTGTATTTTTGCGTGTTGTTTCTTTTGCATGTGGTGTATTTCCTTTTTACAGTTGGTGACCTAACACCCCACGCCACACGCCCTTGCGGCTGCTAACGGGGTATTATGTAGATATCGATGAACTTTATGTTTTTTACCGGACTGCGCATCCTAAGCGCCGAAGTGCCTTCGCACACTCTGCCCGGTGGAGTAGGGGGCCTCGACGACTCGAATTTCCTACTCCGCAGAATCGAGAGGTGGAAGGGGGCGGAGGAACTAGCACGCGAGGATGCTCTTCTAATGGCCCCCGCCGCCCCGTTTTTATGTGAAGGACGTGGCGGCATGGGAGGGCATTAAATCATGGCACCACGTGGCCTGGTGGACAATATTCTACGGCCTGAAACACCGTGGAATGTTAATTGAAAATTTTTCGTTTTGAACTAACAAAATGTTTAAAAGATATAAATGCTGAAGACAGAGGGGTGCGACGGAGGGTTTTCCCGTTTTCTAAGGGACTGCGGAACGAAAAATTTCAACAAAATAAATTTTAAATTCAGCGCGTCGCGCCCACCAGAATGAATCCTCGCGTGCTAGGTCCTCCGCCCCCCTCCTCCCGCAACCAGTAGAGGAGGAACGTCTTGGCATTCGAGCCCGACTCCTCCCCTCCCCTTTTACCCACGGGTGGCACGTGCCAAGGCGCTTCGTCGCGTAGGAGCGCCGTGCGCGAAATCATACAGTTTGGTCCCCCGACTCTTCTTCTTAGCCTAATGGCTAAGATCAAAGTGTAGTCCGGCCGATGGTGCGCTTCCAGGTCCTCTCCGGACCTGGCCGCTCTGCTTCCCCGCGGTCTGAGAAACCGCGGAACGAAACATTTCAAAATATCAAAGTTTGCATTGATATCGTGATTCCCACCTGCATAGTCCAGGTGGCGGCCGAGTTATCCGCTGAAGGCACTCAACCTCTTCTCGGTTTCTATGGCTGGTCTGGGCCAGTACGAGTGGATTCGGGAAGACATTTAAATTGTTTGGCGATTTGAGATGATGGTTTTTTGGCTGATATAATCTTTCACAAATACCTGCTAGAGTGAGGAGGTCAACAAAACCGATCGGGCGTAAAGCCGAATAACTGTCGCTTGACCATCGTCGCGGCCGAAAATGAAACCGCGCGTATTTCAAATCATCCGCCCTGCTCGGATACGTACGGGATTGACGGAGAGTTCCCCCGGGGGTCCTAAGGCGGCCGTGCGGCCTCGGTGTTCAAGCTACCGGTCCATTGCGGACTTGCAAGTGCACCGGGGGCCGGACCTCAATTTGATCTTAACCATAAGGCCAAGAAGAAGAAATGAGGGTGCCATAATGTATGAGTTTTTATATAAATATTCATGGATTTAGGGTGGGAATCATTGGCTGAAAGACGTCTCAATGCAAGATTGAAATGATTGAATAAATTTGATCCGCATGGCTCAGCACCGAGGTCTCGCAAATTATTCGTACTAATATATAAATTGGTCGCTTGGATCATGCATATAAAATTCAGGAAATAGATGCCAGAGCTAGAAGACTTAAGGACTCCATTTCCCCCCGGACGATACGGGATAGCAACTGCAGGGTTATAGATAGCAAAAATTCCACTAGCCACCCTCAGCGTCTAAAAAATCATTAGTTGTATGTATTATGCATGCTCTTCCACTAACCTTATGCGTTTTGTTATAATCCATTCTTTCCGAATGACCACATTTGTGTTTATTTCATCTGTTTTTAAGTTTCCATTTCATTTCCTCGTCCCTCTCCGCGGGGGGAAATTCCTGCTACCAGCAACGTTGGGTCGAATTCGTTGCCTTTTACAGACTCTTTCGGGGTGGAGTGCTACGTGGTACATTTTCATGTGGTAGTGATGTTTAAATTTCTTGCTTGTTTGTCCTGGCTTCCGTGTTGTAGGATGCCTTCCGTGCTGCATCATGTGGTGCAGTTTTTTAGTTGTTTTGCGGTATATGCGTTTGCATGAGTATTGGATGAAGGGATTTTTGCATGAGTGTGTGCGCTGCTGTGGGTGTATTTTTGCGTGTTGTTTCTTTTGCATGTGGTGTATTTCCTTTTTACAGTTGGTGACCTAACACCCCACGCCACACGCCCTTGCGGCTGCTAACGGGGTATTATGTAGATATAGATGAACTTTATGTTTTTTACCGGACTGCGCATCCTAAGCGCCGAAGTGCCTTCGCACACACTGCCCGGTGGAATAGGGGGCCTCGACGACTCGAATTTCCTACTCCGCAGAATCGAGAGGTGGAAGGGGGTGGAGGAACTAGCACGCGAGGATGCTCTTCTAATGGCCCCCGCCGCCCCGTTTTTATGTGAAGGACGTGGCGGCATGGGAGGGCATTAAATCATGGCACCACGGGGCCTGGTGGACAATAATCTACGGCCTGAAACACCGTGGAATGTTAATTGAAAATTTTTCGTTTTGAACTAACAAAATGTTTAAAAGATGTAAATGCTGAAGACAGAGGGGTGCGACGGAGGGTTTTCCCGTTTTCCAAGGGACTGCGGAACGAAAAATTTCAACAAAATAAATTTTAAATTCAGCGCGTCGCGCCCACCAGAATGAATCCTCGCGTGCTAGGTCCTCCGCCCCCCTCCTCCCGCAATCAGTAGAGGAGGAACGTCTTGGCATTCGAGCCCGACTCCTCCCCTCCCCTTTTACCCACGGGTGGCACGTGCCAAGGCGCTTCGTCGCGTAGGAGCGCCGTGCGCGAAATCATACAGTTTGGTCCCCCGACTCTTCTTCTTAGCCTAATGGCTAAGATCAAAGTGTAGTCCGGCCCATGGTGCGCTTCCAGGTCCCCCTCCGGACCTGGCCGCTCTGCTTCCCCGCGGTCTGAGAAACCGCGGAACGAAACATTTCAAAATATCAAAGTTTGCATTGATATTTTGATTCCCACCTGCAAAGTCCAGGTGGCGGCCGAGGTATCCTGGCACGTGCCAAGGCGCTTCGTCCCGTAGGAGCGCCGTGCGCGAAATCATACAGTTTGGTCCCCCGACTCTTCTTCTTAGCCTAATGGCTAAGATCAAAGTGTAGTCCGGCCAATGGTGCGCTTCCAGGTCCCCTCCGGACCTGGCCGCTCTGCTTCCCCGCGGTCTGAGAAACCGCGGAACGAAACATTTCAAAATATCAAAGTTTGCATTGATATCGTCATTCCCACCTGCATAGTCCAGGTGGTGGCCGAGTTATCCGCTGAAGGCACTCAACCTCTTCTCGGTTTCTATGGCTGGTCTGGGCCAGTACGAGTGGATTCGGGAAGACATTTAAATTGTTTGGCGATTTGAGATGATGATTTTTTGGCTGATATAATCTTTCACAAATACCTGCTAGAGTGAGGAGGTCAACAAAACCGATCGGGCGTAAAGCTCGAATAACTGTCGCTTGACCATCGTCGCGGCCGAAAATGAAACCGCGCGTATTTCAAATCATCCGCCCTGCTCGGATACGTACGGGATTGACGGAGAGTTCCCCCGGGGGTCCTAAGGCGGCCGTGCGGCCTCGGTGTTCAAGCTACCGGTCCATTGCGGACTTGCAAGTGCACCGGGGGCCGGACCTCAATTTGATCTGAACCATAAGGCCAAGAAGAAGAAATGAGGGTGCCATAATGTATGAGTTTTTATATAAATATTCATGGATTTAGGGTGGGAATCATTGGCTGAAAGACGTCTCAATGCAAGATTGAAATGATTGAATAAATTTGATCCGCATGGCTCAGCACCGAGGTCTCGCAAATTATTCGTACTAATATATAAATTGGTCGCTTGGATCATGCATATAAAATTCAGGAAATAGATGACAGAGCTAGAAAACTTAAAGACTCCATTTCCCCCCGGACGATACGGGATAGCAACTGCAGGGTTATAGATAGCAAAAATTCCACTAGCCACCCTCAGCGTCTAAAAAATCATTAGTTGTATGTATTGTGCATGCTCTTCCACTAACCTTATGCGTTTTGTTATAATCCATTCTTTCCGAATGACCACATTTGCGTTTATTTCATCTGTTTTTAAGTTTCCGTTTCATTTCCTCGTCCCTCTCCGCGGGGGGAAATTCCTGCTACCAGCAACGTTGGGTCGAATTCGTTGCCTTTTACAGACTCTTTCGGGGTGGAGTGCTACGTGGTACATTTTCATGTGGTAGTGATGTTTAAATTTCTTGCTTGTTTGTCCTGGCTTCCGTGTTGTACGATGCCTTCCGTGCTGCATCATGTGGTGCAGTTTTTTAGTTGTTTTGCGGTATATGCGTTTGCATGGAGTATTGGATGAAGGGATTTTTGCATGAGTGTGTGCGCTGCTGTGGGTGTATTTTTGCGTGTTGTTTCTTTTGCATGTGGTGTATTTCCTTTTTACAGTTGGTGACCTAACACCCCACGCCCTTGCGGCTGCTATTGGGGTATTATGTAGATATTGATGAACTTTATGTTTTTTACCGGACTGCGCATCCTAAGCGCCGAAGTGCCTTCGCACACACTGCCCGGTGGAGTAGGGGGCCTCGACGACTCGAATTTCCTACTCCGCAGAATCGAGAGGTGGAAGGGGGCGGAGGAACTAGCACGCGAGGATGCTCTTCTAATGGCCCCCCGCCGCCCCGTTTTTATGTGAAGGACGTAGCGGCATGGGAGGGCATTAAATCATGGCACCACGGGGCCTGGTGGACAATATTCTACGGCCTGAAACACCGTGGAATGTTAATTGAAAATTTTTCGTTTTGAACTAACAAAATGTTTAAAAGATGTAAATGCTGAAGACAGAAGGGTGCGACGGAGGGTTTTCCCGTTTTCTAAGGGACTGCGGAACGAAAAATTTCAACAAAATAAATTTTAAATTCAGCGCGTCGCGCCCACCAGAATGAATCCTCGCGTGCTAGGTCCTCCGCCCCCCTCCTCCCGCAATCAGTAGAGGAGGAACGTCTTGGCATTCGAGCCCGACTCCTCCCCTCCCCTTTTACCCACGGGTGGCACGTGCCAAGGCGCTTCGTCGCGTAGGAGCGCCGTGCGCGAAATCATACAGTTTGATCCCCCGACTCTTCTTCTTAAACTAATGGCTAACATCAAAGTGTAGTCCGGCCCATGGTGCGCTTCCAGGTCCCCTCCGGACCTGGCCGCTCTGCTTCCCCGCGGTCTGAGAAACCGCGGAACGAAACATTTCAAAATATCAAAGTTTGCATTGATATCGTGATTCCCACCTGCATAGTCCAGGTGGCGGCCGAGTTATCCGCTGAAGGCACTCAACCTCTTCTCGGTTTCTAATGCTGGTCTGGACCAGTACGAGTGCATTCGGGAAGACATTTAAATTGTTTAGCGATTTGAGATGATGGTTTTTTGGCTGATATAATCTTTCACAAATACCTGCTAGAGTGAGGAGGTCAACAAAACCGATCGGGCGTAAAGCTCGAATAACTGTCGCTTGACCATCGTCGCGGCCGAAAATGAAACCGCGCGTATTTCAAATCATCCGCCCTGCTCGGATACGTACGGGATTGACGGAGAGTTCCCCCGGGGGTCCTAAGGCGGCCGTGCGGCCTCGGTGTTCAAGCTACCGGTCCATTGCGGACTTGCAAGTGCACCGGGGGCCGGACCTCAATTTGATCTTAACCATAAGGCCAAGAAGAAGAAATGAGGGTGCCATAATGTATGAGTTTTTATATAAATATTCATGGATTTAGGGTGGGAATCATTGGCTGAATGACGTCTCAATGCAAGATTGAAATGATTGAATAAATTTGATCCGCATGGCTCAGCACCGAGGTCTCGCAAATTATTCGTACTAATATATAAATTGGTCGCTTGGATCATGCATATAAAATTCAGGAAATAGAAGCCAGAGCTAGAAGACTTAAGGACTCCATTTCCCCCCGGACGATACGGGATAGCAACTGCAGGGTTATAGATAGCAAAAATTCCACTAGCCACCCTCAGCGTCTAAAAAATCATTAGTTGTATGTATTATGCATGCTCTTCCACTAACCTTATGCGTTTTGTTATAATCCATTCTTTCCGAATGACCACATTTGTGTTTATTTCATCTGTTTTTAAGTTTCCATTTCATTTCCTCGTCCCTCTCCGCGGGGGGAAATTCCTGCTACCAGCAACGTTGGGTCGAATTCGTTGCCTTTTACAGACTCTTTCGGGGTGGAGTGCTACGTGGTACATTTTCATGTGGTAGTGATGTTTAAATTTCTTGCTTGTTTTTCCGGGCTTCCGTGTTGTAGGATGCCTTCCGTGCTGCATCATGTGGTGCAGTTTTTTAGTTGTTTTGCGGTATATGCGTTTGCATGAGTATTGGATGAAGGGATTTTTGCATGAGTGTGTGCGCTGCTGTGGGTGTATTTTTGCGTGTTGTTTCTTTTGCATGTGGTGTATTTCCTTTTTACAGTTGGTGACCTAACACCCCACGCCCTTGCGGCTGCTAACGGGGTATTATGTAGATATAGATGAACTTTATGTTTTTTACCGGACTGCGCATCCTAAGCGCCGAAGTGCCTTCGCACACACTGCCCGGTGGAGTAGGGGGCCTCGACGACTCGAATTTCCTACTCCGCAGAATCGAGAGGTGGAAGGGGGCGGAGGAACTAGCACGCGAGGATGCTCTTCTAATGGCCCCCGCCGCCCCGTTTTTATGTGAAGGACGTGGCGGCATGGAAGGGCATTAAAACATGGCACCACGGGGCCTGGTGGACAATATTCTACGGCCTGAAACACCGTGGAATGTTAATTGAAAATTTTTCGTTTTGAACTAACAAAATGTTTAAAAGATGTAAATGCTGAAAACAAAGGGGTGCGACGGAGGGTTTTCCCGTTTTCTAAGGGACTGCGGAACGAAAAATTTCAACAAAATAAATTTTAAATTCAGCGCGTCGCGCCCACCAGAATGAATCCTCGCGTGCTAGGTCCTCCGCCCCCTCCTCCCGCAATCAGTAGAGGAGGAACGTTTTGGCATTCGAGCCCGACTCCTCCCCTCCCCTTTTACCCACAGGTGGCACGTGCCAAGGCGCTTCGTCGCGTAGGAGCGCCGTGCGCGAAATCATACAGTTTGGTCCCCCGACTCTTCTTCTTAGCCTAATGGCTAAGATCAAAGTGTAGTCCGGCCGATGGTGCGCTTCCAGGTCCCCTTCGGACCTGGCCGCTCTGCTTCCCCGCGGTCTGAGAAACCGCGGAACGAAACATTTCAAAATATCAAAGTTTGCATCGATATCGTGATTCCCACCTGCAAAGTCCAGGTGGCGGCCGAGTTATCCGCTGACTCTTTCGGGGTGGAGTGCTACGTGGTACATTTAATGTGGAAGTGATGTTTAAATTTCTTGCTTGTTTGTCCGGGCTTCCGTGTTGTAGGATGCCTTCCGTGCTGCATCATGTGGTGCAGTTTTTTAGTTGTTTTGCGGTATATGCGTTTGCATGAGTATTGGATGAAGGGATTTTTGCATGAGTGTGTGCGCTGCTGTGGGTGTATTTTTGCGTGTTGTTTCTTTTGCATGTGGTGTATTTCCTTTTTACAGTTGGTGACCTAACACCCAACGCCCTTGCGGCTGCTAACGGGGTATTATGTAGATATAGATTAACTTTATGTTTTTTACCGGACTGCGCATCCTAAGCGCCGAAGTGCCTTCGCACACACTGCCCGGTGGAGTAGGGGGCCTCGACGACTCGAATTTCCTACTCCATAGAATCGAGAGGTGGAAGGGGGCCGAGGAACTAGCACGCGAGGATGCTCTTCTAATGGCCCCCGCCGCCCCGTTTTTATGTGAAGGACGTGGCGGCATGGGAGGGCATTAAATCATGGCACCACGGGGCCTGGTGGACAATATTCCACGGCCTGAAACACCGTGGAATGTTAATTGAAAATTTTTCGTTTTGAACTAACAAAATGTTTAAAAGATGTAAATGCTGAAGACAGAGGGGTGCGACGGAGGGTTTTCCCGTTTTCTAAGGGACTGCGGAACGAAAAATTTCAACAAAATAAATTTTAAATTCAGCGCGTCGCGCCCACCAGAAAGAATCCTCGCGTGCTAGGTCCTCCGCCCCCCTCCTCCCGCAATCAGTAGAGGAGGAACGTCTTGGCATTCGAGCCCGACTCCTCCCCTCCCCTTTTACCCATGGGTGGCACGTGCCAAGGCGCTTCGTCGCGTAGGAGCGCCGTGCGCGAAATCATACAGTTTGGTCCCCCGACTCTTGTTCTTAGCCTAATGGCTAAGATCAAAGTGTAGTCCGGCCGATGGTGCGCTTCCAGGTCCCCTCCGGACCTGGCCGCTCTGCTTCCCCGCGGTCTGAGAAACCGCGGAAGGAAACATTTCAAAATATCAAAGTTTGCATTGATATCGTGATTCCCACCTGCAAAGTCCAGGTGGCGGCCGAGTTATCCGCTGAAGGCACTCAACCTCTTCTCGGTTTCTATGGCTGGTCTGGGCCAGTACGAGTGGATTCGGGAAGACATTTTAATTGTTTGGCGATTTGAGATGATGGTTTTTTGGCTGATATAATCTTTCACAAATACCTGCTAGAGTGAGGAGGTCAACAAAACCGATCGGGCGTAAAGCTCGAAAAACTGTCGCTTGACCATCGTCGCGGCCGAAAATGAAACCGCGCGTATTTCAAATCATCCGCCCTGCTCGGATACGTACGGGATTGACGGAGAGTTCCCCCGGGGGTCCTAAGGCGGCCGTGCGGCCTCGGTGTTCAAGCTACCGGTCCATTGCGGACTTGCAAGTGCACCGGGGGCCGGACCTCAATTTGATCTTAACCATAAGGCCAAGAAGAAGAAATGAGGGTGCCATAATGTATGAGTTTTTATATAAATATTCATGGATTTAGGGTGGGAATCATTGGCTAAAAGACGTCTCAATGCAAGATTGAAATGATTGAATAAATTTGATCCGCATGGCTCAGCACCGAGGTCTCGCAAATTATTCGTACTAATATATAAATTGGTCGCTTGGATCATGCATATAAAATTCAGGAAATAGATGCCAGAGCTAGAAGACTTAAGGACTCCATTTCCCCCCGGACGATACGGGATAGCAACTGCAGGGTTATAGATAGCAAAAATTCCACTAGCCACCCTCAGCGTCTAAAAAATCATTAGTTGTATGTATTATGCATGCTCTTCCACTAACCTTATGCGTTTTGTTATAATCCATTCTTTCCGAATGACCACATTTGTGTTTATTTCATCTGTTTTTAAGTTTCCATTTCATTTCCTCGTCCCTCTCCGCGGGGGGAAATTCCTGCTACCAGCAACGTTGGGTCGAATTCGTTGCCTTTTACAGACTCTTTCGGGGTGGAGTGCTACGTGGTACATTTTCATGTGGTAGTGATGTTTAAATTTCTTGCTTGTTTGTCCTGGCTTCCGTGTTGTAGGATGCCTTCCGTGCTGCATCATGTGGTGCAGTTTTTTAGTTGTTTTGCGGTTTATGCGTTTGCATGAGTATTGGATCAAGGGATTTTTGCATGAGTGTGTGCGCTGCTGTGGGTGTATTTTTGCGTGTTGTTTCTTTTGCATGTGGTGTATTTCCTTTTTACAGTTGGTGACCTAACACCCCACGCCACACGCCCTTGCGGCTGCTAACGGTGTATTATGTAGATATAGATGAACTTTATGTTTTTTACCGGACTGCGCATCCTAAGCGCCGAAGTGCCTTCGCACACACTGCCCGGTGGAGTAGGGGGCCTCGACGACTCGAATTTCCTACTCCGCAGAATCGAGAGGTGGAAGGGGGCGGAGGAACTAGCACGCGAGGATGCTCTTCTAATGGCCCCCGCCGCCCCGTTTTTATGTGAAGGACGTGGCGGCATGGGAGGGCATTAAATCATGGCACCACGGGGCCTGGTGGACAATATTCTACGGCCTGAAACACCGTGGAATGTTAATTGAAAATTTCTCGTTTTGAACTAACAAAATGTTTAAAAGATGTAAATGCTGAAGACAGAGGGGTGCGACGGAGGGTTTTCCCGTTTTCTAAGGGACTGCGGAACGAAAAATTTCAACAAAATAAATTTTAAATTCAGCGCGTCGCGCCCACCAGAATGAATCCTCGCGTGCTAGGTCCTCCGCCCCCCTCCTCCCGCAATCAGTAGAGGAGGAACGTGTTGGCATTCGAGCCCGACTCCTCCCCTCACCTTTTACCCACGGGTGGCACGTGCCAAGGCGCTTCGTCGCGTAGGAGCGCCGTGCGCGAAATCATACAGTTTGGTCCCCCGACTCTTCTTCTTAGCCTAATGGCTAAGATCAAAGTGTAGTCCGGCCCATGGTGCGCTTCCAGGTCCCCCTCCGGACCTGGCCGCTCTGCTTCCCCGCGGTCTGAGAAACCGCGGAACGAAACATTTCAAAATATCAAAGTTTGCATTGATATCGTGATTCCCACCTGCATAGTCCAGGTGGCGGCCGAGTTATCCGCTGAAGGTACTCAACCTCTTCTCGGTTTCTAATGCTGGTCTGGACCAGTACGAGTGGATTCGGGAAGACATTTAAATTGTTTAGCGATTTGAGATGATGGTTTTTTTGGCTGATATAATCTTTCACAAATACCTGCTAGAGTGAGGAGGTCAACAAAACCGATCGGGCGTAAAGCTCGAATAACTGTCGCTTGACCATCGTCGCGGCCGAAAATGAAACCGCGCGTATTTCAAATCATCCGCCCTGCTCGGATACGTACGGGATTGACGGAGAGTTCCCCCGGGGGTCCTAAGGCGGCCGTGCGGCCTCGGTGTTCAAGCTACCGGTCCATTGCGGACTTGCAAGTGCACCGGGGGCCGGACCTTAATTTGATCTTAACCATAAGGCCAAGAAGAAGAAATGAGGGTGCCATAATGTATGAGTTTTTATATAAATATTCATGGATTTAGGGTGGGAATCATTGGCTGAATGACGTCTCAATGCAAGATTGAAATGATTGAATAAATTTGATCCGCATGGCTCAGCACCGAGGTCTCGCAAATTATTCGTACTAATATATAAATTGGTCGCTTGGATCATGCATATAAAATTCAGGAAATAGATGCCAGAGCTAGAAGACTTAAGGACTCCATTTCCCCCCGGACGATACGGGATAGCAACTGCAGGGTTATAGATAGCAAAAATTCCACTAGCCACCCTCAGCGTCTAAAAAAAAAATTAGTTGTATTAATTATGCATGCTCTTCCACTAACCTTATGCGTTTTGTTATAATCCATTCTTTCCGAATGACCACATTTGTGTTTATTTTATCTGTTTTTAAGTTTCCATTTCATTTCCTCGTCCCTCTCCGCGGGGGGAAATTCCTGCTACCAGCAACGTTGGGTCGAATTCGTTGCCTTTTACAGACTCTTTCGGGGTGGAGTGCTACGTGGTACATTTTCATGTGTTAGTGATGTTTAAATTTCTTGCTTGTTTGTCCTGGCTTCCGTGTTGTAGGATGCCTTCCGTGCTGCATCATGTGGTGCAGTTTTTTAGTTTTTTTGCGGTATATGCGTTTGCATGAGTATTGGATGAAGGGATTTTTGCATGAGTGTGTGCGCTGCTGTGGGTGTATTTTTGCGTGTTGTTTCTTTTGCATGTGGTGTATTTCCTTTTTACAGTTGGTGACCTAACACCCCACGCCACACGCCCTTGCGGCTGCTAACGGGGTATTATGTAGATATAGATGAACTTTATGTTTTTTACCGGACTGCGCATCCTAAGCGCCGAAGTGCCTCCGCACACACTGCCCGGTGGAGTAGGGGGCCTCGACGACTCGAATTTCCTACTCCGCAGAATCGAGAGGTGGAAGGGGGCGGAGGAACTAGCACGCGAGGATGCTCTTCTAATGGCCCCCGCCGCCCCGTTTTTATGTGAAGGACGTGGCGGCATGGGAGGGCATTAAATCATGGCACCACGGAGCCTGGTGGACAATATTCTACGGCCTGAAACACCGTGGAATGTTAATTGAAAATTTTTCGTTTTGAACTAACAAAATGTTTAAAAGATGTAAATGCTGAAAACAGAGGGGTGCGACGGAGGGTTTTCCCGTTTTCTAAGGGACTGCGGAACGAAAAATTTCAACAAAATAAATTTTAAATTCAGCGCGTCGCGCCCACCAGAATGAATCCTCGCGTGCTAGGTCCTCCGCCCCCCTCCTCCCGCAATCAGTAGAGGAGGAACGTCCTGGCATTCGAGCCCGACTCCTCCCCTCCCCTTTTACCCACGGGTGGCACGTGCCAAGGCGCTTCGTCGCGTAGGAGCGCCGTGCGCGAAATCATACAGTTTGGTCCCCCGACTCTTCTTCTTAGCCTAATGGCTAAGATCAAAGTGTAGTCCGGCCCATGGTGCGCTTCCAGGTCCCCCTCCGGACCTGGCCGCTCTGCTTCCCCGCGGTCTGAGAAACCGCGGAACGAAACATTTCAAAATATCAAAGTTTGCATTGATATCGTGATTCCCACCTGCATAGTCCAGGTGGCGGCCGAGTTATCCGCTGAAGGCACTCAACCTCTTCTCGGTTTCTATGGCTGGTCTGGGCCAGTACGAGTGGATTCGGGAAGACATTTTAATTGTTTGGCGATTTGAGATGATGGTTTTTTGGCTGATATAATCTTTCACAAATACCTGCTAGAGTGAGGAGGTCAACAAAACCGATCGGGCGTAAAGCTCGAATAACTGTCGCTTGACCATCGTCGCGGCCGAAAATGAAACCGCGCGTATTTCAAATCATCCGCCCGGCTCGGATACGTACGGGATTGACGGAGAGTTCCCCCGGGGGTCCTAAGGCGGCCGTGCGGCCTCGGTGTTCAAGCTACCGGTCCATTGCGGACTTGCAAGTGCACCGGGGGCCGGACCTCAATTTGATCTTAACCATAAGGCCAAGAAGAAGAAATGAGGGTGCCATAATGTATGAGTTTTTATATAAATATTCATGGATTTAGGGTGGGAATCATTGGCTGAAAGACGTCTCAATGCAAGATTGAAATGATTGAATAAATTTGATCCGCATGGCTCAGCACCGAGGTCTCGCAAATTATTCGTACTAATATATAAATAGGTCGCTTGGATCATGCATATAAAATTCAGGAAATAGATGCCAGAGCTAGAAGACTTAAGGACTCCATTTCCCCCCGGACGATACGGGATAGCAACTGCAGGGTTATAGATAGCAAAAATTCCACTAGCCACCCTCAGCGTCTAAAAAAAAAATTAGTTGTATTAATTATGCATGCTCTTCCACTAACCTTATGCGTTTTGTTATAATCCATTCTTTCCGAATGACCACATTTGTGTTTATTTTATCTGTTTTTAAGTTTCCATTTCATTTCCTCGTCCCCCTCCGCGGGGGGAAATTCCTGCTACCAGCAACGTTGGGTCGAATTCGTTGCCTTTTACAGACTCTTTCGGGGTGGAGTGCTACGTGGTACATTTTCATGTGTTAGTGATGTTTAAATTTCTTGCTTGTTTGTCCTGGCTTCCGTGTTGTAGGATGCCTTCCGTGCTGCATCATGTGGTGCAGTTTTTTAGTTTTTTTGCGGTATATGCGTTTGCATGAGTATTGGATGAAGGGATTTTTGCATGAGTGTGTGCGCTGCTGTGGGTGTATTTTTGCGTGTTGTTTCTTTTGCATGTGGTGTATTTCCTTTTTACAGTTGGTGACCTAACACCCCACGCCACACGCCCTTGCGGCTGCTAACGGGGTATTATGTAGATATAGATGAACTTTATGTTTTTTACCGGACTGCGCATCCTAAGCGCCGAAATGCCTTCGCACACACTGCCCGGTAAAGTAGGGGGCCTCGACGACTCGAATTTCCTACTCCGCAGAATCGAGAGGTGGAAGGGGGCGGAGGAACTAGCACGCGAGGATGCTCTTCTAATGGCCTCCGCCGCCTCCATTTTATGTGAAGGACGTGGCAGCATGGGAGGGCATTAAATCATGGCACCACGGGGCCTGGTGGACAATATTCTACGGCCTGAAACACCGTGGAATGTTAATTGAAAATTTTTCGTTTTGAACTAACAAAATGTTTAAAAGATGTAAATGCTGAAGACAGAGGGGTGCGACGGAGGGTTTTCCCGTTTTCTAAGGGACTGCGGAACGAAAAATTTCAACAAAATAAATTTTAAATTCAGCGCGTCGCGCCCACCAGAATGAATCCTCGCGTGCTAGGTCCTCCGCCCCCCTCCTCCCGCAATCAGTAGAGGAGGAACGTCTTGGCATTCGAGCCCGACTCCTCCCCTCCCCTTTTACCCACAAGTGGCACGTGCCAAGGCGCTTCGGCGCGTAGGAGCGCCGTGCGCGAAATCATACAGTTTGGTCCCCCGACTCTTCTTCTTAGCCTAATGGCTAAGATCAAAGTGTAGTCCGGCCCATGGTGCGCTTCCAGGTCCCCTCCGGACCTGGCTGCTCTGCTTCCCCGCGGTCTGAGAAACCGCGGAACGAAACATTTCAAAATATCAAAGTTTGCATTGATATCGTGATTCCCACCTGCATAGTCCAGGTGGCGGCCGAGTTATCCGCTGAAGGCACTCAACCTCTTCTCGGTTTCTATGGCTGGTCTGGGCCAGTACGAGTGGATTCGGGAAGACATTTAAATTGTTTGGCGACTTGAGATGATGGTTTTTTGGCTGATATAATCTTTCACAAATACCTGCTAGAGTGAGGAGGTCAACAAAACCGATCGGGCGTAAAGCTCGAATAACTGTCGCTTGACCATCGTCGCGGCCGAAAATGAAACCTCGCGTATTTCAAATCATCCGCCCTGCTCGGATACGTACGGGATTGACGGAGAGTTCCCCCGGGGGTCCTAAGGCGGCCGTGCGGCCTCGGTGTTCAAGCTACCGGTCCATTGCGGACTTGCAAGTGCACCGGGGGCCGGACCTCAATTTGATCTTAACCATAAGGCCAAGAAGAAGAAATGAGGGTGCCATAATGTATGAGTTTTTATATAAATATTCATGGATTTAGGGTGGGAATCATTGGCTGAAAGACGTCTCAATGCAAGATTGAAATGATTGAATAAATTTGATCCGCATGGCTCAGCACCGGGGTCTCGCAAATTATTCGTACTAATATATAAATTGGTCGCTTGGATCATGCATATAAAATTCAGGAAATAGATGCCAGAGCTAGAAGACTTAAGGACTCCATTTCCCCCCGGACGATACGGGATAGCAACTGCAGGGTTATATATAGCAAAAATTCCACTAGCCACCCTCAGCGTCTAAAAAATCATTAGTTGTATGTATTATGCATGCTCTTCCACTAACCTTATGCGTTTTGTTATAATCCATTCTTTCCGAATGACCACATTTGTGTTTATTTCATCTGTTTTTAAGTTTCCATTTCATTTCCTCGTCCCTCTCCGCGGGGGGAAATTCCTGCTACCAGCAACGTTGGGTCGAATTCGTTGCCTTTTACAGACTCTTTCGGGGTGGAGTGCTACGTGGTACATTTTCATGTGGTAGTGATGTTTAAATTTCTTGCTTGTTTGTCCTGGCTTCCGTGTTCTAGGATGCCTTCCGTGCTGCATCATGTGGTGCAGTTTTTTAGTTGTTTTGCGGTATATGCGTTTGCATGAGTATTGGATGAAGGGATTTTTGCATGAGTGTGTGCGCTGCTGTGGGTGTATTTTTGCGTGTTGTTTCTTTTGCATGTGGTGTATTTCCTTTTTACAGTTGGTGACCTAACACCCCACGCCACACGCCCTTGCGGCTGCTAACGGGGTATTATGTAGATATAGATGAACTTTATGTTTTTTACCGGACTGCGCATCCTAAGCGCCGAAATGCCTTCGCACACACTGCCCGGTAAAGTAGGGGGCCTCGACGACTCGAATTTCCTACTCCGCAGAATCGAGAGGTGGAAGGGGGCGGAGGAACTAGCACGCGAGGATGCTCTTCTAATGGCCTCCGCCGCCTCCATTTTATGTGAAGGACGTGGCAGCATGGGAGGGCATTAAATCATGGCACCACGGGGCCTGGTGGACAATATTCTACGGCCTGAAACACCGTGGAATGTTAATTGAAAATTTTTCGTTTTGAACTAACAAAATGTTTAAAAGATGTAAATGCTGAAGACAGAGGGGTGCGACGGAGGGTTTTCCCGTTTTCTAAGGGACTGCGGAACGAAAAATTTCAACAAAATAAATTTTAAATTCAGCGCGTCGCGCCCACCAGAATGAATCCTCGCGTGCTAGGTCCTCCGCCCCCCTCCTCCCGCAATCAGTAGAGGAGGAACGTCTTGGCATTCGAGCCCGACTCCTCCCCTCCCCTTTTACCCACGGGTGGCACGTGCCAAGGCGCTTCGGCGCGTAGGAGCGCCGTGCGCGAAATCATACAGTTTGGTCCCCCGACTCTTCTTCTTAGCCTAATGGCTAAGATCAAAGTGTAGTCCGGCCCATGGTGCGCTTCCAGGTCCCCTCCGGACCTGGCTGCTCTGCTTCCCCGCGGTCTGAGAAACCGCGGAACGAAACATTTCAAAATATCAAAGTTTGCATTGATATCGTGATTCCCACCTGCATAGTCCAGGTGGCGGCCGAGTTATCCGCTGAAGGCACTCAACCTCTTCTCGGTTTCTATGGCTGGTCTGGGCCAGTACGAGTGGATTCGGGAAGACATTTAAATTGTTTGGCGACTTGAGATGATGGTTTTTTGGCTGATATAATCTTTCACAAATACCTGCTAGAGTGAGGAGGTCAACAAAACCGATCGGGCGTAAAGCTCGAATAACTGTCGCTTGACCATCGTCGCGGCCGAAAATGAAACCTCGCGTATTTCAAATCATCCGCCCTGCTCGGATACGTACGGGATTGACGGAGAGTTCCCCCGGGGGTCCTAAGGCGGCCGTGCGGCCTCGGTGTTCAAGCTACCGGTCCATTGCGGACTTGCAAGTGCACCGGGGGCCGGACCTCAATTTGATCTTAACCATAAGGCCAAGAAGAAGAAATGAGGGTGCCATAATGTATGAGTTTTTATATAAATATTCATGGATTTAGGGTGGGAATCATTGGCTGAAAGACGTCTCAATGCAAGATTGAAATGATTGAATAAATTTGATCCGCATGGCTCAGCACCGGGGTCTCGCAAATTATTCGTACTAATATATAAATTGGTCGCTTGGATCATGCATATAAAATTCAGGAAATAGATGCCAGAGCTAGAAGACTTAAGGACTCCATTTCCCCCCGGACGATACGGGATAGCAACTGCAGGGTTATATATAGCAAAAATTCCACTAGCCACCCTCAGCGTCTAAAAAATCATTAGTTGTATGTATTATGCATGCTCTTCCACTAACCTTATGCGTTTTGTTATAATCCATTCTTTCCGAATGACCACATTTGTGTTTATTTCATCTGTTTTTAAGTTTCCATTTCATTTCCTCGTCCCTCTCCGCGGGGGGAAATTCCTGCTACCAGCAACGTTGGGTCGAATTCGTTGCCTTTTACAGACTCTTTCGGGGTGGAGTGCTACGTGGTACATTTTCATGTGGTAGTGATGTTTAAATTTCTTGCTTGTTTGTCCTGGCTTCCGTGTTGTAGGATGCCTTCCGTGCTGCATCATGTGGTGCAGTTTTTTAGTTGTTTTGCGGTATATGCGTTTGCATGAGTATTGGATGAAGGGATTTTTGCATGAGTGTGTGCGCTGCTGTGGGTGTAATTTGCGTGTTGTTTCTTTTGCATGTGGTGTATTTCCTTTTTACAGTTGGTGACCTAACACCCCACGCCACACGCCCTTGCGGCTGCTAACGGGGTATTATGTAGATATAGATGAACTTTATGTTTTTTACCGGACTGCGCATCCTAAGCGCTGAAGTGCCTCCGCACACACTGCCCGGTGGAGTAGGGGGCCTCGACGACTCGAATTTCCTACTCCGCAGAATCGAGAGGTGGAAGGGGGCGGAGGAACTAGCACGCGAGGATGCTCTTCTAATGGCCCCCGCCGCCCCGTTTTTATGTGAAGGACGTGGCGGCATGGGAGGGCATTAAATCATGGCACCACGGGGCCTGGTGGACAATATTCTACGGCCTGAAACACCGTGGAATGTTAATTGAAAATTTTTCGTTTTGAACTAACAAAATGTTTAAAAGATGTAAATGCTGAAGACAGAGGGGTGCGACGGAGGGTTTTCCCGTTTTCTAAGGGACTGCGGAACGAAAAATTTCAACAAAATAAATTTTAAATTCAGCGCGTCGCGCCCACCAGAATGAATCCTCGCGTGCCAGGTCCTCCGCCCCCCTCCTCCCGCAATCAGTAGAGGAGGAACGTCTTGGCATTCGAGCCCGACTCCTCCCCTCCCCTTTTACCCACGGGTGGCACGTGCCAAGGCGCTTCGTCCCGTAGGAGTGCCGTGCGCGAAATCATACAGTTTGATCCCCCGACTCTTCTTCTTAGCCTAATGGCTAAGATCAAAGTGTAGTCCGGCTCATGCTGCGCTTCCAGGTCCCCTCCGGACCTGGCCGCTCTGCTTCCCCGCGGTCTGAGAAACCCCGGAACGAAACATTTCAAAATTTCAAAGTTTGCATTGATATCGTGATTCCCACCAGCATAGTCCAGGTGGCGGCGGAGTTATCCGCTGAAGGCACTCAACCGCTTCTCGGTTTCTATGGCTGGTCTGGGCCAGTACGAGTGGACTCGGGAAGACATTTAAATTGTTTGGCGATTAGAGATGATGGTTTTTTGGCTGATATAATCTTTCACAAATACCTGCTAGAGTGAGGAGGTCAACAAAACCGATCGTGCGTAAAGCTCGAATAACTGTCGCTTGACCATCGTCGCGGCCGAAAATGAAACCGCGCGCATTTCAAATCATCCGCCCTGCTCGGATACGTACGGGATTGACGGAGAGTTCCCCCGGGGGTCCTAAGGCGGCCGTGCGGCCTCGGTGTTCAAGCTACCGGTCCATTGCGGACTTGCAAGTGCACCGGGGGCCGGACCTCAATTTGATCTTAACCATAAGGCCAAGAAGAAATGAGGGTGCCATAATGTATGAGTTTTTATATAAATATTCATGGATTTAGGGTGGGAATCATTGGCTGAAAGACGTCTCAATTCAAGATTGAAATGATTGAATAAATTTGATCCGCATGGCTCAGCACGGAGGTCTCGCAAATTATTCGTACTAATATATAAATTGGTCGCTTGGATCATGCATATAAAATTCAGGAAATATATGCCAGAGCTAGAAGACTTAAGGACTCCATTTCCCCCCGGACGATACGGGATATCAACTGCAGGGTTATAGATAGCAAAAATTCCACTAGCCACCCTCAGCGTCTAAAAAATCATTAGTTGTATGTATTATGCATGCTCTTCCACATATTTATGCGTTTTGTTATAATCCATTCTTTCCGAATGACCACATTTGTGTTTATTTCATCTGTTTTTAAGTTTCCATTTCATTTCCTCGTCCCTCTCCGCGGGGGGAAATTCCTGCTTCCAGCAACGTTGGGTCGAACTCGTTGCCTTTTACAGACTCTTTCGGGGTTGAGTGCTACGTGGTACATTTTCATGTGGTAGTGATGTTTAAATTTCTTTCTTGTTTGTCCTGGCTTCCGTGTTGTAGGATGGCTTCCGTGCTGCATCATGTGGTGCAGTTTTTTAGTTGTTTTGCGGTATATGCGTTTGCATGAGAATTGGATGAAGGGATTTTTTCATGAGTGTGTGCGCTGCTGTGGGTGTATTTTTGCGTGTTGTTTCTTTTGCATGTGGTGTATTTCCATTTTACAGTTGGTGACCTAACACCCCACGCCACACGCCCTTGCGGCTGCTAACGGGGTATTATGTAGATATAGATGAACTTTATGTTTTTTACAGGACTGCGCATCCTAAGCGCCGAAGTGCCTTCGCACACACTGCCCGGTGGAGTAGGGGGCCTCGACGACTCGAATTTCCTACTCCGCAGAATCGAGAGGTGGAAGGGGGCGGAGGAACTAGAACGCGAGGATGCTCTTCTAATGGCCCCCGCCGCCCCGTTTTTATGTGAAGGACGTGGCGGCATGGGAGGGCATTAAATCATGGCACCACGGGGCCTGGTGGACAATATTCTACGGCCTGAAACACCGTGGAATGTTAATTGAAGATTTTTCGTTTTGAACTAACAAAATGTTTAAAAGATGTAAATGCTGAAGACAGAGGGGTGCGACGGAGGGTTTTCCCGTTTTCTAAGGGACTGCGGAACGAAAAATTTCAACAAAATAAATTTTAAATTCAGCGCGTCGCGCCCACCAGAATGAATCCTCGCGTGCTAGGTCCTCCGCCCCCCTCCTCCCGCAATCAGTAGAGGAGGAACGTCTTGGCATTCGAGCCCGACTCCTCCCCTCCCCTTTTACCCACGGGTGGCACGTGCCAAGGCGCTTCGTCGCGTAGGAGCGCCGTGCGCGAAATCATACAGTTTGATCCCCCGACTCTTCTTCTTAGCCTAATGGCTAAGATCAAAGTGTAGTCCGGCCCATGGTGCGCTTCCAGGTCCCCTCCGGATCTGGCCGCTCTGCTTCCCCGCGGTCTGAGAAACCGCGGATCGAAACATTTCAAAATTTCAAAGTTTGCATTGATATCGTGATTCCCACAAGCATAGTCCAGGTGGCGGCCGAGTTATCCGCTGAAGGCACTCAACCTCTTCTCGGTTTCTATGGCTGGTCTGGGCCAGTACGAGTGGATTCGGGAAGACATTTAAATTGTTTAGCGATTTGAGATGATGGTTTTTTGGCTGATATAATCTTTCACAAATACCTGCTAGAGTGAGGAGGTCAACAAAACCGATCGGGCGTAAAGCTCGAATAACTGTCGCTTGACCATCGTCGCGGCCGAAAATGAAACCGCGCGTATTTCAAATCATCCGCCCTGCTCGGATACGTACGGGATTGACGGAGAGTTCCCCCGGGGGTCCTAAGGCGGCCGTGCGGCCTCGGTGTTCAAGCTACCGGTCCATTGCGGACTTGCAAGTGCACCGGGGGCCGGACCTCAATTTGATCTTAACCATAAGGCCAAGAAGAAGAAATGAGGGTGCCATAATGTATGAGTTTTTATATAAATATCCATGGATTTAGGGTGGGAATCATTGGCTGAAAGACGTCTCAATGCAAGATTGAAATGATTGAATAAATTTGATCCGCATGGCTCAGCACCGAGGTCTCGCAAATTATTCGTACTAATATATAAATTGGTCGCTTGGATCATGCATATAAAATTCAGGAAATAGATGCCAGAGCTAGAAGACTTAAGGACTCCATTTCCCCCCGGACGATACGGGATAGCAACTGCAGGGTTATAGATAGCAAAAATTCCACTAGCCACCCTAAGCGTCTAATAAATCATTAGTTGTATGTATTATGCATGCTCTTCCACTAACCTTATGCGTTTTGTTATAATCCATTCTTTCCGAATGACCACATTTGTGTTTATTTCATCTGTTTTTAAGTTTCCATTTCATTTCCTCGTCCCTCTCCACGGGGGGAAATTCCTGCTACCAGCAACGTTGGGTCGAATTCGTTGCCTTTTACAGACTCTTTCGGGGTGGAGTGCTACGTGGTACATTTTCATGTGGTAGTGATGTTTAAATTTCTTGCTTGTTTGTCCTGGCTTCCGTGTTGTATGATGCCTTCGGTGCTGCATCATGTGGTGCAGTTTTTTAGATGTTTTGCGGTATATGCGTTTGCATGAGTATTGGATGAAGGGATTTTTGCATGAGTGTGTGCGCTGCTGTGTGTGTATTTTTGCATGTTGTTTCTTTTGCATGTGGTGTATTTCCTTTTTACAGTTGGTGACCTAACACCCCACGCCACACGCCCTTGCGGCTGCTAACGGGGTATTATGTAGATATAGATGAACTTTATGTTTTTTACCGAACTGCGCATCCTAAGCGCCGAAGTGCCTTCGCACACACTGCCCGGCGGAGTAGGGGGCCTCGACGACTCGAATTTCCTACTCCGCAGAATCGAGAGGTGGAAGGGGGCGGAGGAACTAGCACGCGAGGATGCTCTTCTAATGGCCCCCGCCGCCCCGTTTTTATGTGAAAGACGTGGCGGCATGGGAGGGCATTAAATCATGGCACCACGGGGCCTGGTGGACAATATTCTACGGCCTGAAACACCGTGGAATGTTAATTGAAAATTTTTCGTTTTGAACTAACAAAATGTTTAAAAGATGTAAATGCTGAAGACAGAGGGGTGCGACGGAGGGTTTTCCCGTTTTCTAAGGGACTGCGGAACGAAAAATTTCAACAAAATAAATTTTAAATTCAGCGCGTCGCGCCCACCAGAATGAATCCTCGCGTGCTAGGTCCTCCGCCCCCCTCCTCCCGCAATCAGTAGAGGAGGAACGTCTTGGCATTCGAGCCCGACTCCTCCCCTCCCCTTTTACCCACGGGTGGCACGTGCCAAGGCGCTTCGTCGCGTAGGAGCGCCGTGCGCGAAATCATACAGTTTGATCCCCCGACTCTTCTTCTTAGCCTAATGGCTAAGATCAAAGTGTAGTCCGGCCCATGGTGCGCTTCCAGGTCCCCTCCGGACCTGGCCGCTCTGCTTTCCCGCGGTCTGAGAAACCGCGGAACGAAACATTTCAAAATTTCAAAGTTTGCATTGATATCGTGATTACCACCTGCATAGGCCAGGTGGCGGCCGAGTTATCCGCTGAAGGCACTCAACCTCTTCTCGGTTTCTATGGCTGGTCTGGGCCAGTACGAGTGGATTCGGGAAGACATTTAAATTGTTTGGCGATTTGAGATGATGGTTTTTTGGCTGATATAATCTTTCACAAATACCTGCTAGAGTGAGGAGGTCAACAAAACCGATCGGGCGTAAAGCTCGAATAACTGTCGCTTGACCATCGTCGCGGCCGAAAATGAAACCGCGCGTATTTCAAATCATCCGCCCTGCTCGGATACGTACGGGATTGACGGAGAGTTCCCCCGGGGGTCCTAAGGCGGCCGTGCGGCCTCGGTGTTCAAGCTACCGGTCCATTGCGGACTTGCAAGTGCACCGGGGGCCGGACCTCAATTTGATCTTAACCATAAGGCCAAGAAGAAGAAATGAGGGTGCCATAATGTATGAGTTTTTATATAAATATTCATGGATTTAGGGTGGGAATCATTGGCTGAAAGACGTCTCTATGCAAGATTGAAATGATTGAATAAATTTGATCCGCATGGCTCAGCACCCAGGTCTCGCAAATTATTCGTACTAATATATAAATTGGTCGCTTAGATCATGCATATAAAATTCAGGAAATAGATGCCAGAGCTAGAAGACTTAAGGACTCCATTTCCCCCCGGACGATACGGGATAGCAACTGCAGGGTTATAGATAGCAAAAATTCCACTAGCCACCCTCAGCGTCTAAAAAATCATTAGTTGTATGTATTATGCATGCTCTTCCACTAACCTTATGCGTTTTGTTATAATCCATTCTTTCCGAATGACGACATTTGTGTTTATTTCATCTGTTTTTAAGTTTCCATTTCATTTCCTCGTCCCTCTCCGCGGGGGGAAATTCCTGCTACCAGCAACGTTGGGTCGAATTCGTTGCCTTTTACAGACTCTTTCGGGGTGGAGTGCTACGTGGTACATTTTCATGTGGTAGTGATGTTTAAATTGCTTGCTTGTTTGTGCTGGCTTCCGTGTTGTAGGATGCCTTCCGTGCTGCATCATGTGGTGCAGTTTTTTAGTTGTTTTGCGGTATATGCGTTTGCATGAGTATTGGATGAAGGGATTTTCGCATGAGTGTGTGCGCTGCTGTGTGTGTATTTTTGCGTGTTGTTTCTTTTGCATGTGGTGTATTTCCTTTTTACAGTTGGTGACCTAACACCCCACGCCACACGCCCTTGCGGCTGCTAACGGGGTATTATGTAGATATAGATGAACTTTATGTTTTTTACCGGACTGCGCATCCTAAGCGCCGAAGTGCCTTCGCACACACTGCCCGGTGGAGTAGGGGGCCTCGACGACTCGAATTTCCTACTCCGCAGAATCGAGAGGTGGAAGGGGGCGGAGGAACTAGCACGCGAGGATGCTCTTCTAATGGCCCCCGCCGCCCCGTTTTTATGTGAAGGACGTGGCGGCATGGGAGGGCATTAAATCATGGCACCACGGGGCCTGGTGGACAATATTCTACGGCCTGAAACACCGTGGAATGTTAATTGAAAATTTTTCGTTTTGAACTAACAAAATGTTTAAAAGATGTAAATGCTGAAGACAGAGGGGTGCGACGGAGGGTTTTCCCGTTTTCTAAGGGACTGCGGAACGAAAAATTTCAACAAAATAAATTTTAAATTCAGCGCGTCGCGCCCACCAGAATGAATCCTCGCGTGCTAGGTCCTCCGCCCCCCTCCTCCCGCAATCAGTAGAGGAGGAACGTCTTGGCATTCGAGCCCGACTCCTCCCCTCCCCTTTTACCCACGGGTGGCACGTGCCAAGGCGCTTCGTCGCGTAGGAGCGCCGTGCGCGAAATCATACAGTTTGATCCCCCGACTCTTCTTCTTAGCCTAATGGCTAAGATCAAAATGTAGTCCGGCCCATGGTGCGCTTCCAGGTCCCCTCCGGACCTGGCCGCTCTGCTTCCCCGCGGTCTGAGAAACTGCGGATCGAAACATTTCAAAATTTCAAAGTTTGCATTGATATCGTGATTCCCACCTGCATAGTCCAGGTGGCGGCCGAGTTATCCGCTGAAGGCACTCAACCTCTTCTCGGTTTCTATGGCTGGTCTGGGCCAGTACGAGTGGATTCGGGAAGACATTTAAATTGTTTAGCGATTTGAGATGATGGTTTTTTGGCTGATATAATCTTTCACAAATACCTGCTAGAGTGAGGAGGTCAACAAAACCGATCGGGCGTAAAGCTCGAATAACTGTCGCTTGACCATCGTCGCGGCCGAAAATGAAACCGCGCGTATTTCAAATCATCCGCCCTGCTCGGATACGTACGGGATTGACGGAGAGTTCCCCCGGGGGTCCTAAGGCGGCCGTGCGGCCTCGGTGTTCAAGCTACCGGTCCATTGCGGACTTGCAAGTGCACCGGGGGCCGGACCTCAATTTGATCTTAACCATAAGGCCAAGAAGAAGAAATGAGGGTGCCATAATGTATGAGTTTTTATATAAATATTCATGGATTTAGGGTGGGAATCATTGGCTGAAAGACGTCTCAATGCAAGATTGAAATGATTGAATAAATTTGATCCGCATGGCTCAGCACCGAGGTCTCGCAAATTATTCGTACTAATATATAAATTGGTCGCTTGGATCATGCATATAAAATTCAGGAAATAGATGCCAGAGCTAGAGGACTTAAGGACTCCATTTCCCCCCGGACGATACGGGATAGCAACTGCAGGGTTATAGATAGCAAAAATTCCACTAGCCACCCTCAGCGTCTAAAAAATCATTAGTTGTATGTATTATGCATGCTCTTCCACTAACCTTATGCGTTTTGTTATAATCCATTCTTTCCGAATGACCACATTTGTGTTTATTTCATCTGTTTTTAAGTTTCCATTTCATTTCCTCGTCCCTCTCCGCGGGGGGAAATTCCTGCTACCAGCAACGTTGTGTCGAATTCGTTGCCTTTTACAGACTCTTTCGGGGTGGAGTGCTACGTGGTACATTTTCATGTGGTAGTGATGTTTAAATTTCTTGCTTGTTTGTCCTGGCTTCCGTGTTGTAGGATGCCTTCCGTGCTGCATCATGTGGTGCAGTTTTTTAGTTGTTTTGCGGTATATGCGTTTGCATGAGTATTGGATGAAGGGATTTTTGCATGAGTGTGTGCGCTGCTGTGGGTGTATTTTTGCGTGTTGTTTCTTTTGCATGTGGTGTATTTCCTTTTTACAGTTGGTGACCTAACATCCCACGCCACACGCCCTTGCGGCTGCTAACGGGGTATTATGTAGATATAGATGAACTTTATGTTTTTTACCGGACTGCGCATCCTAAGCGCCGAAGTGCCTTCGCACACACTGCCCGGTGGAGTAGGGGGCCTCGACGACTCGAATTTCCTACTCCGCAGAATCGAGAGGTGGAAGGGGGCGGAGGAACTAGCACGCGAGGATGCTCTTCTAATGGCCCCCGCCGCCCCGTTTTTATGTGAAGGACGTGGCGGCATGGGAGGGCATTAAATCATGGCACCACGGGGCCTGGTGGACAATATTCTACGGCCTGAAACACCGTGGAATGTTAATTGAAAATTTTTCGTTTTGAACTACCAAAATGTTTAAAAGATGTAAATGCTGAAGACAGAGGGGTGCGACGGAGGGTTTTCCCGTTTTCTAAGGGACTGCGGAACGAAAAATTTCAACAAAATAAATTTTAAATTCAGCGCGTCGCGCCCACCAGAATGAATCCTCGCGTGCTAGGTCCTCCGCCCCCCTCCTCCCGCAATCAGTAGAGGAGGAACGTCTTGGCATTCGAGCCCGACTCCTCCCCTCCCCTTTTACCCACGGGTGGCACGTGCCAAGGCGCTTCGTCGCGTAGGAGTGCCGTGCGCGAAATCATACAGTTTGGTCCCCCGACTCTTCTTCTTAGCCTAATGGCTAAGATCAAAGTGTAGTCCGGCCCATGGTGCGCTTCCAGGTCCCCCTCCGGACCTGGCCGCTCTGCTTCCCCGCGGTCTGAGAAACCGCGGAACGAAACATTTCAAAATATCAAAGTTTGCATTGATATCGTGATTCCCACCTGCATAGTCCAGGTGGCGGCCGAGTTATCCGCTGAAGGCACTCAACCTCTTCTCGGTTTCTAATGCTGGTCTGGACTAGTACGAGTGGATTCGGGAAGACATTTAAATTGTTTGGCGATTTGAGATGATGGTTTTTTGGCTGATATAATCTTTCACAAATACCTGCTAGAGTGAGGAGGTCAACAAAACCGATCGGGCGTAAAGCTCGAATAACTGTCGCTTGACCATCGTCGCGGCCGAAAATGAAACCGCGCGTATTTCAAATCATCCGCCCTGCTCGGATACGTACGGGATTGACGGAGAGTTCCCCCGAGGGTCCTAAGGCGGCCGTGCGGCCTCGGTGTTCAAGCTACCGGTCCATTGCGGACTTGCAAGTGCACCGGGGGCCGGACCTCAATTTGATCATAACCATAAGGCCAAGAAGAAGAAATGAGGGTGCCATAATGTATGAGTTTTTATATAAATATTCATGGATTTAGGGTGGGAATCATTGGCTGAAAGACGTCTCAATGCAAGATTGAAATGATTGAATAAATTTGATCCGCATGGCTCAGCACTGAGGTCTCGCAAATTATTCGTACTAATATATAAATTGGTCGCTTGGATCATGCATATAAAATTCAGGAAATAGATGCCAGAGCTAGAAGACTTAAGGACTCCATTTCCCCCCGGACGATACGGGATAGCAACTGCAGGGTTATAGATAGCAAAAATTCCACTAGCCACCCTCAGCGTCTAAAAAATCATTAGTTGTATGTATTATGCATGCTCTTCCACTAACCTTATGCGTTTTGTTATAATCCATTCTTTCCGAATGACCACATTTGTGTTTATTTCATCTGTTTTTAAGTTTCCATTTCATTTCCTCGTCCCTCTCCGCGGGGGGGAATTCCTGGTACCAGCAACGTTGGGTCGAATTCGTTACCTTTTACAGACTCTTTCGGGGTGGAGTGCTACGTGGTACATTTTCATGTGGTAGTGATGTTTAAATTTCTTGCTTGTTTGTCCGGGCTTCCGTGTTGTAGGATGCCTTCCGTGCTGCATCATGTGGTGCAGTTTTTTAGTTGTTTTGCGGTATATGCGTTTGCATGAGTATTGGATGAAGGGATTTTTGCATGAATGTGTGCGCTGCTGTGGTTGTATTTTTGCGTGTTGTTTCTTTTGCATGTGGTGTATTTCCTTTTTACAGTTGGTGACCTAACACCCCACGCCACACGCCCTTGCGGCTGCTAACGGGGTATTATGTAGATATAGATGAACTTTATGTTTTTTACCGGACTGCGCATCCTAAGCGCCGAAGTGCCTTCGCACACACTGCCCGGTGGAGTAGGGGGCCTCGACGACTCGAATTTCCTACTCCGCAGAATCGAGAGGTGGAAGGGGGCGGAGGAACAAGCACGCGAGGATGCTCTTCTAATGGCCCCCGCCGCCCCGTTTTTATGTGAAGGACGTGGCGGCATGGGAGGGCATTAAATCATGGCACCACGGGGCCTGGTGGACAATATTCTACGGCCTGAAACACCGTGGAATGTTAATTGAAAATTTTTCGTTTTGAACTAACAAAATGTTTAAAAGATGTAAATGCTGAAGACAGAGGGGTGCGACGGAGGGTTTTCCCGTTTTCTAAGGGACTGCGGAACGAAAAATTTCAACAAAATAAATTTTAAATTCAGCGCGTCGCGCCCACCAGAATGAATCCTCGCGTGCTAGGTCCTCCGCCCCCCTCCTCCCGCAATCAGTAGAGGAGGAACGTCTTGGCATTCGAGCCCGACTCCTCCCCTCCCCTTTTACCCACGGGTGGCACGTGCCAAGGTGCTTCGTCGCGTAGGAGCGCCGTGCGCGAAATCATACAGTTTGATCCCCCGCCTCTTCTTCTTAGCCTAATGGCTAAGATCAAAGTGTAGTCCGGCCCATGGTGCGCTTCCAGGTCCCCTCCGGACCTGGCCGCTCTGCTTCCCCGCGGTCTGAGAAACCGCGGATCGAAACATTTCAAAATTTCTAAGTTTGCATTGATATCGTGATTCCCACCCGCATAGTCCAGGTGGCGGCCGAGTTATCCGCTGAAGGCACTCAACCTCTTCTCGGTTTCTATGGCTGGTCTTGGCCAGTACGAGTGGATTTGGGAAGACATTTAAATTGTTTAGCGATTTGAGATGATGGTTTTTTGGTTGATATAATCTTTCACAAATAACTGCTAGAGTGAGGAGGTCAACAAAACCGATCGGGCGTAAAGCTCGAATAACTGTCGCTTGACCATCGTCGCGGCCGAAAATGAAACCGCGCGTATTTCAAATCATCCGCCCTGCTCGGATACGTACGGGATTGACGGAGAGTTCCCCCGGGGGTCCTAAGGCGGCCGTGCGGCCTCGGTGTTCAAGCTACCGGTCCATTGCGGACTTGCAAGTGCACCGGGGGCCGGACCTCAATTTGATCTTAACCATAAGGCCAAGAAGAAGAAATGAGGGTGCCATAATGTATGAGTTTTTATATAAATATTCATGGATTTAGGGTGGGAATCATTGGCTGAAAGACGTCTAAATGCAAGATTGAAATGATTGAATAAATTTGATCCGCATGGCTCAGCACCGAGGTCTCGCAAATTATTCGTACTAATATATAAATTGGTCGCTTGGATCATGCATATAAAATTCAGGAAATAGATGCCAGAGCTAGAAGACTTAAGGACTCCATTTCCCCCCGGACGATACGGGATAGCAACTGCAGGGTTATAGATAGCAAAAATTCCACTAGCCACCCTCAGCGTCTAAAAAATCATTAGTTGTATGTATTATGCATGCTCTTCCACTAACCTTATGCGTTTTGTTATAATCCATTCTTTCCGAATGACCACATTTGTTTTTATTTCATCTGTTTTTAAGTTTCCATTTCATTTCCTCGTCCCTCTCCGCGGGGGGAAATTCCTGCTACCAGCAACGTTGGGTCGAATTCGTTGCCTTTTACAGACTCTTTCGGGGTGGAGTGCTACGTGGTACATTTTCATGTGGTAGTGATGTTTAAATTTCTTGCTTGTTTGTCCTGGCTTCCGTGTTGTAGGATGCCTTCCGTGCTGCATCATGTGGTGCAGTTTTTTAGTTGTTTTGCGGTATATGCGTTTGCATGAGTATTGGATGAAGGGATTTTTGCATGAGTGTGTGCGCTGCTTTGGGTGTATTTTTGCGTGTTGTTTCTTTTGCATGTGGTGTATTTCCTTTTTACAGTTGGTGACCTAACACCCCACGCCACACGCCCTTGCGGCTGCTAACGGGGTATTATGTAGATATAGATGAACTTCATGTTTTTTACAGGACTGCGCATCCTAAGCGCCGAAGTGCCTTCGCACACACTGCCCGGTGGAGTAGGGGGCCTCGACGACTCGAATTTCCTACTCCGCAGAATCGAGAGGTGGAAGGGGGCGGAGGAACTAGCACGCGAGGATGCTCTTCTAATGGCCCCCGCCACCCCGTTTTTATGTGAAGGACGTGGCGGCATGGGAGGGCATTAAATCATGGCACCACGGGGCCTGGTGGACAATATTCTACGGCCTGAAACACCGTGGAATGTTAATTGAAAATTTTTCGTTTTGAACTAACAAAATGTTTAAAAGATGTAAATGCTGAAGACAGAGGGGTGCGACGGAGGGTTTTCCCGTTTTCTAAGGGACTGCGGAACGAAAAATTTCAACAAAATAAATTTTTAATTCAGCGCGTCGCGCCCACCAGAATGAATCCTCGCGTGCTAGGTCCTCCGCCCCCCTCCTCCCGCAATCAGTAGAGGAGGAACGTCTTGGCATTCGAGCCCGACTCCTCCCCTCCCCTTTTACCCACGGGTGGCACGTGCCAAGGCGCTTCGTCGCGTAGGAGCGCCGTGCGCGAAATCATACAGTTTGGTCCCCCGACTCTTCTTCTTAGCCTAATGGCTAAGATCAAAGTGTATTCCGGCATATGGTGCGCTTCCAGGTCCCCTCCGGACCTGGCCGCTCTGCTTCCCCGCGGTCTGAGAAACCGCGGAACGTAACATTTCAAAATATCAAAGTTTGCATTGATATCGTGATTCCCACCTGCATAGTCCAGGTGGCGGCCGAGTTATCCGCTGAAGGCACTCAACCTCTTCTCGGTTTCTATGGCTGGTCTGGGCCAGTACGAGTGGATTCGGGAAGACATTTAAATTGTTTGGCGATTTGAGATGATGGTTTTTTGGCTGATATAATCTTTCACAAATACCTGCTAGAGTGAGGAGGTAAACAAAACCGATCGGGCGTAAAGCTCGAATAACTGTCGCTTGACCATCGTCGCGGCCGAAAATGAAACCGCGCATATATCAAATCATCCGCCCTGCTCGGATACGTACGAGATTGACGGAGAGTTCCCCCGGGGGTCCTAAGGCGGCCGTGCGGCCTCGGTGTTCAAGCTACCGGTCCATTGCGGACTTGCAAGTGCACCGGGGGCCGGACCTCAATTTGATCTTAACCATAAGGCCAAGAAGAAGAAATGAGGGTGCCATAATGTATGAGTTTTTATATAAATATTCATGGATTTAGGGTGGGAATCATTGGCTGAAAGACGTCTCAATGCAAGATTGAAATGATTGAATAAATTTGATCCGCATGGCTCAGCACCGGGGTTTCGCAAATTATTCGTACTAATATATAAATTGGTCGCTTGGATCATGCATATAAAATTCAGGAAATAGATGCCAGAGCTAGAAGACTTAAGGACTCCATTTCCCCCCGGACGATACGGGATAGCAACTGCAGGGTTATAGATAGCAAAAATTCCACTAGCCACCCTCAGCGTCTAAAAAATCATTAGTTGTATGTATTATGCATGCTCTTCCACTAACCTTATACGTTCTGTTATAATCCATTCTTTCCGAATGACCACATTTGTGTTTATTTCATCTGTTTTTAAGTTTCCATTTCATTTCCTCGTCCCTCTCCGCGGGGGGAAATTCCTGCTACCAGCAACGTTGGGTCGAATTCGTTGCCTTTTACAGACTCTTTCGGGGTGGAGTGCTACGTGGTACATTTTCATGTGGTAGTGATGTTTAAATTTCTTGCTTGTTTGTCCTGGCTTCCGTGTTGTAGGATGCCTTCCGTGCTGCATCATGTGGTGCAGTTTTTTAGTTGTTTTGCGGTATATGCGTTTGCATGAGTATTGGATGAAGGGATTTTTGCATGAGTGTGTGCGCTGCTGTGGGTGTATTTTTGCGTGTTGTTTCTTTTGCATGTGGTGTATTTCCTTTTTACAGTTGGTGACCTAACACCCCACGCCACACGCCCTTTCGGCTGCTAACGGGGTATTATGTAGATATAGATGAACTTTATGTTTTTTACCGGACTGCGCAAAAATAGTTAGTACGGGATTGACGGAGAGTTCCCCCGGGGGTCCTAAGGCGGCCGTGCGGCCTCGGTGTTCAAGCTACCGGTCCATTGCGGACTTGCAAGTGCACCGGGCGCCGGACCTCAATTTGATCTTAACCATAAGGCCAAGAAGAAGAAATGAGGGTGCCATAATGTATGAGTTTTTATATAAATATTCATGGATTTAGGGTGGGAATCATTGGCTGAAAGACGTCTCAATGCAAGATTGAAATGATTGAATAAATTTGATCCGCATTGCTCAGCACCGAGGTCTCGCAAATTATTCGTACTAATATATAAATTGGTCGCTTGGATCATGCATATAAAATTCAGGAAATAGATGCCAGAGCTAGAAGACTTAAGGACTCCATTTCCCCCCGGACGATACGGGATAGCAACTGCAGGGTTATAGATAGCAAAAATTCCACTAGCCACCCTCAGCGTCTAAAAAATCATTAGTTGTATGTATTATGCATGCTCTTCCACTAACCTTATGCGTTTTGTTATAATCCATTCTTTCCGAATGACCACATTTGTTTTTATTTCATCTGTTTTTAAGTTTCCATTTCATTTCCTCGTCCCTCTCCGCGGGGGGAAATTCCTGCTACCAGCAACGTTGGGTCGAATTCGTTGCCTTTTACAGACTCTTTCGGGGTGGAGTGCTACGTGGTACATTTTCATGTGGTAGTGATGTTTAAATTTCTTGCTTGTTTTTCCTGGCTTCCGTGTTGTAGGCTGCCTTCCGTGCTGCATCATGTGGTGCAGTTTTTTAGTTGTTTTGCGGTATATGCGTTTGCATGAGTATTGGATGAAGGGATTTTTGCATGAGTGTGTGCGCTGCTTTGGGTGTATTTTTGCGTGTTGTTTCTTTTGCATGTGGTGTATTTCCTTTTTACAGTTGGTGACCTAACACCCCACGCCACACGCCCTTGCGGCTGCTAACGGGGTATTATGTAGATATAGATGAACTTCATGTTTTTTACAGGACTGCGCATCCTAAGCGCCGAAGTGCCTTCGCACACACTGCCCGGTGGAGTAGGGGGCCTCGACGACTCGAATTTCCTACTCCGCAGAATCGAGAGGTGGAAGGGGGCGGAGGAACTAGCACGCGAGGATGCTCTTCTAATGGCCCCCGCCGCCCCGTTTTTATGTGAAGGACGTGGCGGCATGGGAGGGCATTAAATCATGGCACCACGGGGCCTGGTGGACAATATTCTACGGCCTGAAACACCGTGGAATGTTAATTGAAAATTTTTCGTTTTGAACTAACAAAATGTTTAAAAGATGTAAATGCTGAAGACAGAGGGGTGCGACGGAGGGTTTTCCCGTTTTCTAAGGGACTGCGGAACGAAAAATTTCAACAAAATAAATTTTAAATTCAGCGCGTCGCGCCCACCAGAATGAATCCTCGCGTGCTAGGTCCTCCGCCCCCCTCCTCCCGCAATCAGTAGAGGAGGAACGTCTTGGCATTCGAGCCCGACTCCTCCCCTCCCCTTTTACCCACGGGTGGCACGTGCCAAGGCGCTTCGTCGCGTAGGAGCGCCGTGCGCGAAATCATACAGTTTGGTCCCCCGACTCTTCTTCTTAGCCTAATGGCTAAGATCAAAGTGTAGTCCGGCCGATGGTGCGCTTCCAGGTCCCCTCCGGACCTGGCCGCTCTGCTTCCCCGCGGTCTGAGAAACCGCGGAACGAAACATTTCAAAATATCAAAGTTTGCATTGATATCGTGATTCCCACCTGCATAGTCCAGGTGGCGGCCGAGTTATCCGCTGAAGGCACTCAACCTCTTCTCGGTTTCTATGGCTGGTCTGGGCCAGTACGAGTGGATTCGGGAAGACATTTAAATTGTTTGGCGATTTGAGATGATGGTTTTTTGGCTGATATAATCTTTCACAAATACCTGCTAGAGTGAGGAGGTCAACAAAACCGATCGGGCGTAAAGCTCGAATAACTGTCGCTTGACCATCGTCGCGGCCGAAAATGAAACCGCGCATATTTCAAATCATCCGCCCTGCTCGGATACGTACGAGATTGACGGAGAGTTCCCCCGGGGGTCCTAAGGCGGCCGTGCGGCCTCGGTGTTCAAGCTACCGGTCCATTGCGGACTTGCAAGTGCACCGGGGGCCGGACCTCAATTTGATCTTAACCATAAGGCCAAGAAGAAGAAATGAGGGTGCCATAATGTATGAGTTTTTATATAAATATTCATGGATTTAGGGTGGGAATCATTGGCTGAAAGACGTCTCAATGCAAGATTGAAATGATTGAATAAATTTGATCCGCATGGCTCAGCACCGGGGTCTCGCAAATTATTCGTACTAATATATAAATTGGTCGCTTGGATCATGCATATAAAATTCAGGAAATAGATGCCAGAGCTAGAAGACTTAAGGACTCCATTTCCCCCCGGACGATACGGGATAGCAACTGCAGGGTTATAGATAGCAAAAATTCCACTAGCCACCCTCAGCGTCTAAAAAATCATTAGTTGTATGTATTATGCATGCTCTTCCACTAACCTTATGCGTTTTGTTATAATCCATTCTTTCCGAATGACCACATTTGTGTTTATTTCATCTGTTTTTAAGTTTCCATTTCATTTCCTCGTCCCTCTCCGTGGGGGGAAATTCCTGCTACCAGCAACGTTGGGTCGAATTCGTTGCCTTTTACAGACTCTTTCGGGGTGGAGTGCTACGTGGTACATTTTCATGTGGTAGTGATGTTTAAATTTCTTGCTTGTTTGTCCTGGCTTCCGTGTTGTAGGATGCCTACCGTGTTGCATCATGTGGTGCAGTTTTTAGTTGTTTTCCGGTATATGCGTTTGCATGAGTATTGGATGAAGGGATTTTTGCATGAGTGTGTGCGCTGCTGTGGGTGTATTTTTGCGTGTTGTTTCTTTTGCATGTGGTGTATTTCCTTTTTACAGTTGGTGACCTAACACCCCACGCCACACGACCTTTCGGCTGCTAACGGGGTATTATGTAGATATAGATGAACTTTATGTTTTTTACCGGACTGCGCAAAAATAGTTAGTACGGGATTGACGGAGAGTTCCCCCGGGGGTCCTAAGGCGGCCGTGCGGCCTCGGTGTTCAAGCTACCGGTCCATTGCGGACTTGCAAGTGCACCGGGGGCCGGACCTCAATTTGATCTTAACCATAAGGCCAAGAAGAAGAAATGAGGGTGCCATAATGTATGAGTTTTTATATAAATATTCATGGATTTAGGGTGGGAATCATTGGCTGAAAGACGTCTCAATGCAAGATTGAAATGATTGAATAAATTTGATCCGCATGGCTCAGCACCGAGGTCTCGCAAATTATTCGTACTAATATATAAATTGGTCGCTTGGATCATGCATATAAAATTCAGGAAATAGATGCCAGAGCTAGAAGACTTAAGGACTCCATTTCCCCCCGGACGATACGGGATAGCAACTGCAGGGTTATAGATAGCAAAAATTCCACTAGCCACCCTCAGCGTCTAAAAAATCATTAGTTGTATGTGTTATGCATGCTCTTCCACTAACCTTATGCGTTTTGTTATAATCCATTCTTTCCGAATGACCACATTTGTGTTTATTTCATCTGTTTTTAAGTTTCCATTTCATTTCCTCGTCCCTCTCCGCGGGGGGAAATTCCTGCTACCAGCAACGTTGGGTCGAATTCGTTGCCTTTTACAGACTCTTTCGGGGTGGAGTGCTACGTGGTACATTTTCATGTGGTAGTGATGTTTAAATTTCTTGCTTGTTTGTCCGGGCTTCCGTGTTGTAGGATGCCTTCCGTGCTGCATCATGTGGTGCAGTTTTTTAGTTGTTTTGCGGTATATGCGTTTGCATGGGTATTGGATGAAGGGATTTTTGCATGAGTGTGTGCGCTGCTGTGGGTGTATTTTTGCGTGTTGTTTCTTTTGCATGTGGTGTATTTCCTTTTTACAGTTGGTGACCTAACACCCCACGCCACACGCCCTTGCGGCTGCTAACGGGGTATTATGTAGATATAGATGAACTTTATGTTTTTTACCGGACTGCGCATCCTAAGCGCCGAGGTGCCTTCGCACACACTGCCCGGTGGAGTAGAGGGCCTCGACGACTCGAATTTCCTACTCCGCAGAATCGAGAGGTGGAAGGGGGCGGAGGAACTAGCACGCGAGGATGCTCTTCTAATGGCCCCCGCCGCCCCGTTTTTATGTGGAGGACGTGGCGGCATGGGAGGGCATTAAATCATGGCACCACGGGGCCTGGTGTACAATATTCTACGGCCTGAAACACCGTGGAATGTTAATTGAAAATTTTTCGTTTTGAACTAACAAAATGTTTAAAAGATGTAAATGCTGAAGACAGAGGGGTGCGACGGAGGGTTTTCCCGTTTTCTAAGGGACTGCGGAACGAAAAATTTCAACAAAATAAATTTTAAATTCAGCGCGTCGCGCTCACCAGAATGAATCCTCGCGTGCTAGGTCCTCCGCCCCCCTCCTCCCGCAATCAGTAGAGGAGAAACGTCTTGGCATTCGAGCCCGACTCCTCCCCTCCCCTTTTACCCACGGGTGGCACGTGCCAAGGCGCTTCGTCGCGTAGGAGCGCCGTGCGCGAAATCATACAGTTTGATCCCCCGCCTCTTCTTCTTAGCCTAATGGCTAAGATCAAAGTGTAGTCCGGCCCATGGTGCGCTTCCAGGTCCCCTCCGGACCTGGCCGCTCTGCTTCCCCGCGGTCTGAGAAACCGCGGATCGAAACATTTCAAAATTTCAAAGTTTGCATTGATATCGTGATTCCCACCCGCATAGTCCAGGTGGCGGCCGAGTTATCCGCTGAAGGCACTCAACCTCTTCTCGGTTTCTATGGCTGGTCTGGGCCAGTACGAGTGGATTCGGGAAGACATTTAAATTGTTTAGCGATTTGAGATGATGGTTTTTTGGCTGATATAATCTTTCACAAATAACTGCTAGAGTGAGGAGGTCAACAAAACCGATCGGGCGTAAAGCTCGAATAACTGTCGCTTGACCATCGTCGCGGCCGAAAATGAAACCGCGCGTATTTCAAATCATCCGCCCTGCTCGGATACGTACGGGATTGACGGAGAGTTCCCCCGGGGGTCCTAAGGCGGCCGTGCGGCCTCGGTGTTCAAGCTACCGGTCCATTGCGGACTTGCAAGTGCACCGGGGGCCGGACCTCAATTTGATCTTAACCATAAGGCCAAGAAGAAGAAATGAGGGTGCCATAATGTATGAGTTTTATATAAATATTCATGGATTTAGGGTGGGAATCATTGGCTGAAAGACGTCTCAATGCAAGATTGAAATGATTGAATAAATTTGATCCGCATGGCTCAGCACCGAGGTCTCGCAAATTATTCGTACTAATATATAAATAGGTCGCTTGGATCATGCATATAAAATTCAGGAAATAGATGCCTAAGCTAGAAGACTTAAGGACTCCATTTCCCCCCGGACGATACGGGATAGCAACTGCAGGGTTATAGATAGCAAAAATTCCACTAGCCACCCTCAGCGTCTAAAAAAAAAATTAGTTGTATTAATTATGCATGCTCTTCCACTAACCTTATGCGTTTTGTTATAATCCATTCTTTCCGAATGACCACATTTGTGTTTATTTTATCTGTTTTTAAGTTTCCATTTCATTTCCTCGTCCCCCTCCGCGGGGGGAAATTCCTGCTACCAGCAACGTTGGGTCGAATTCGTTGCCTTTTACAGACTCTTTCGGGGTGGAGTGCTACGTGGTACATTTTCATGTGTTAGTGATGTTTAAATTTCTTGCTTGTTTGTCCTGGCTTCCGTGTTGTAGGATGCCTTCCGTGCTGCATCATGTGGTGCAGTTTTTTAGTTTTTTTGCGGTATATGCGTTTGCATGAGTATTGGATGAAGGGATTTTTGCATGAGTGTGTGCGCTGCTGTGGGTGTATTTTTGCGTGTTGTTTCTTTTGCATGTGGTGTATTTCCTTTTTACAGTTGGTGACCTAACACCCCACGCCACACGCCCTTGCGGCTGCTAACGGGGTATTATGTAGATATAGATGAACTTTATGTTTTTTACCGGACTGCGCATCCTAAGCGCCGAAATGCCTTCGCACACACTGCCCGGTAAAGTAGGGGGCCTCGACGACTCGAATTTCCTACTCCGCAGAATCGAGAGGTGGAAGGGGGCGGAGGAACTAGCACGCGAGGATGCTCTTCTAATGGCCTCCGCCGCCTCCATTTTATGTGAAGGACGTGGCAGCATGGGAGGGCATTAAATCATGGCACCACGGGGCCTGGTGGACAATATTCTACGGCCTGAAACACCGTGGAATGTTAATTGAAAATTTTTCGTTTTGAACTAACAAAATGTTTAAAAGATGTAAATGCTGAAGACAGAGGGGTGCGACGGAGGGTTTTCCCGTTTTCTAAGGGACTGCGGAACGAAAAATTTCAACAAAATAAATTTTAAATTCAGCGCGTCGCGCCCACCAGAATGAATCCTCGCGTGCTAGGTCCTCCGCCCCCCTCCTCCCGCAATCAGTAGAGGAGGAACGTCTTGGCATTCGAGCCCGACTCCTCCCCTCCCCTTTTACCCACAAGTGGCACGTGCCAAGGCGCTTCGGCGCGTAGGAGCGCCGTGCGCGAAATCATACAGTTTGGTCCCCCGACTCTTCTTCTTAGCCTAATGGCTAAGATCAAAGTGTAGTCCGGCCCATGGTGCGCTTCCAGGTCCCCTCCGGACCTGGCTGCTCTGCTTCCCCGCGGTCTGAGAAACCGCGGAACGAAACATTTCAAAATATCAAAGTTTGCATTGATATCGTGATTCCCACCTGCATAGTCCAGGTGGCGGCCGAGTTATCCGCTGAAGGCACTCAACCTCTTCTCGGTTTCTATGGCTGGTCTGGGCCAGTACGAGTGGATTCGGGAAGACATTTAAATTGTTTGGCGACTTGAGATGATGGTTTTTTGGCTGATATAATCTTTCACAAATACCTGCTAGAGTGAGGAGGTCAACAAAACCGATCGGGCGTAAAGCTCGAATAACTGTCGCTTGACCATCGTCGCGGCCGAAAATGAAACCTCGCGTATTTCAAATCATCCGCCCTGCTCGGATACGTACGGGATTGACGGAGAGTTCCCCCGGGGGTCCTAAGGCGGCCGTGCGGCCTCGGTGTTCAAGCTACCGGTCCATTGCGGACTTGCAAGTGCACCGGGGGCCGGACCTCAATTTGATCTTAACCATAAGGCCAAGAAGAAGAAATGAGGGTGCCATAATGTATGAGTTTTTATATAAATATTCATGGATTTAGGGTGGGAATCATTGGCTGAAAGACGTCTCAATGCAAGATTGAAATGATTGAATAAATTTGATCCGCATGGCTCAGCACCGGGGTCTCGCAAATTATTCGTACTAATATATAAATTGGTCGCTTGGATCATGCATATAAAATTCAGGAAATAGATGCCAGAGCTAGAAGACTTAAGGACTCCATTTCCCCCCGGACGATACGGGATAGCAACTGCAGGGTTATATATAGCAAAAATTCCACTAGCCACCCTCAGCGTCTAAAAAATCATTAGTTGTATGTATTATGCATGCTCTTCCACTAACCTTATGCGTTTTGTTATAATCCATTCTTTCCGAATGACCACATTTGTGTTTATTTCATCTGTTTTTAAGTTTCCATTTCATTTCCTCGTCCCTCTCCGCGGGGGGAAATTCCTGCTACCAGCAACGTTGGGTCGAATTCGTTGCCTTTTACAGACTCTTTCGGGGTGGAGTGCTACGTGGTACATTTTCATGTGGTAGTGATGTTTAAATTTCTTGCTTGTTTGTCCTGGCTTCCGTGTTCTAGGATGCCTTCCGTGCTGCATCATGTGGTGCAGTTTTTTAGTTGTTTTGCGGTATATGCGTTTGCATGAGTATTGGATGAAGGGATTTTTGCATGAGTGTGTGCGCTGCTGTGGGTGTATTTTTGCGTGTTGTTTCTTTTGCATGTGGTGTATTTCCTTTTTACAGTTGGTGACCTAACACCCCACGCCACACGCCCTTGCGGCTGCTAACGGGGTATTATGTAGATATAGATGAACTTTATGTTTTTTACCGGACTGCGCATCCTAAGCGCCGAAATGCCTTCGCACACACTGCCCGGTAAAGTAGGGGGCCTCGACGACTCGAATTTCCTACTCCGCAGAATCGAGAGGTGGAAGGGGGCGGAGGAACTAGCACGCGAGGATGCTCTTCTAATGGCCTCCGCCGCCTCCATTTTATGTGAAGGACGTGGCAGCATGGGAGGGCATTAAATCATGGCACCACGGGGCCTGGTGGACAATATTCTACGGCCTGAAACACCGTGGAATGTTAATTGAAAATTTTTCGTTTTGAACTAACAAAATGTTTAAAAGATGTAAATGCTGAAGACAGAGGGGTGCGACGGAGGGTTTTCCCGTTTTCTAAGGGACTGCGGAACGAAAAATTTCAACAAAATAAATTTTAAATTCAGCGCGTCGCGCCCACCAGAATGAATCCTCGCGTGCTAGGTCCTCCGCCCCCCTCCTCCCGCAATCAGTAGAGGAGGAACGTCTTGGCATTCGAGCCCGACTCCTCCCCTCCCCTTTTACCCACGGGTGGCACGTGCCAAGGCGCTTCGGCGCGTAGGAGCGCCGTGCGCGAAATCATACAGTTTGGTCCCCCGACTCTTCTTCTTAGCCTAATGGCTAAGATCAAAGTGTAGTCCGGCCCATGGTGCGCTTCCAGGTCCCCTCCGGACCTGGCTGCTCTGCTTCCCCGCGGTCTGAGAAACCGCGGAACGAAACATTTCAAAATATCAAAGTTTGCATTGATATCGTGATTCCCACCTGCATAGTCCAGGTGGCGGCCGAGTTATCCGCTGAAGGCACTCAACCTCTTCTCGGTTTCTATGGCTGGTCTGGGCCAGTACGAGTGGATTCGGGAAGACATTTAAATTGTTTGGCGACTTGAGATGATGGTTTTTTGGCTGATATAATCTTTCACAAATACCTGCTAGAGTGAGGAGGTCAACAAAACCGATCGGGCGTAAAGCTCGAATAACTGTCGCTTGACCATCGTCGCGGCCGAAAATGAAACCTCGCGTATTTCAAATCATCCGCCCTGCTCGGATACGTACGGGATTGACGGAGAGTTCCCCCGGGGGTCCTAAGGCGGCCGTGCGGCCTCGGTGTTCAAGCTACCGGTCCATTGCGGACTTGCAAGTGCACCGGGGGCCGGACCTCAATTTGATCTTAACCATAAGGCCAAGAAGAAGAAATGAGGGTGCCATAATGTATGAGTTTTTATATAAATATTCATGGATTTAGGGTGGGAATCATTGGCTGAAAGACGTCTCAATGCAAGATTGAAATGATTGAATAAATTTGATCCGCATGGCTCAGCACCGGGGTCTCGCAAATTATTCGTACTAATATATAAATTGGTCGCTTGGATCATGCATATAAAATTCAGGAAATAGATGCCAGAGCTAGAAGACTTAAGGACTCCATTTCCCCCCGGACGATACGGGATAGCAACTGCAGGGTTATATATAGCAAAAATTCCACTAGCCACCCTCAGCGTCTAAAAAATCATTAGTTGTATGTATTATGCATGCTCTTCCACTAACCTTATGCGTTTTGTTATAATCCATTCTTTCCGAATGACCACATTTGTGTTTATTTCATCTGTTTTTAAGTTTCCATTTCATTTCCTCGTCCCTCTCCGCGGGGGGAAATTCCTGCTACCAGCAACGTTGGGTCGAATTCGTTGCCTTTTACAGACTCTTTCGGGGTGGAGTGCTACGTGGTACATTTTCATGTGGTAGTGATGTTTAAATTTCTTGCTTGTTTGTCCTGGCTTCCGTGTTGTAGGATGCCTTCCGTGCTGCATCATGTGGTGCAGTTTTTTAGTTGTTTTGCGGTATATGCGTTTGCATGAGTATTGGATGAAGGGATTTTTGCATGAGTGTGTGCGCTGCTGTGGGTGTAATTTGCGTGTTGTTTCTTTTGCATGTGGTGTATTTCCTTTTTACAGTTGGTGACCTAACACCCCACGCCACACGCCCTTGCGGCTGCTAACGGGGTATTATGTAGATATAGATGAACTTTATGTTTTTTACCGGACTGCGCATCCTAAGCGCCGAAGTGCCTCCGCACACACTGCCCGGTGGAGTAGGGGGCCTCGACGACTCGAATTTCCTACTCCGCAGAATCGAGAGGTGGAAGGGGGCGGAGGAACTAGCACGCGAGGATGCTCTTCTAATGGCCCCCGCCGCCCCGTTTTTATGTGAAGGACGTGGCGGCATGGGAGGGCATTAAATCATGGCACCACGGGGCCTGGTGGACAATATTCTACGGCCTGAAACACCGTGGAATGTTAATTGAAAATTTTTCGTTTTGAACTAACAAAATGTTTAAAAGATGTAAATGCTGAAGACAGAGGGGTGCGACGGAGGGTTTTCCCGTTTTCTAAGGGACTGCGGAACGAAAAATTTCAACAAAATAAATTTTAAATTCAGCGCGTCGCGCCCACCAGAATGAATCCTCGCGTGCCAGGTCCTCCGCCCCCCTCCTCCCGCAATCAGTAGAGGAGGAACGTCTTGGCATTCGAGCCCGACTCCTCCCCTCCCCTTTTACCCACGGGTGGCACGTGCCAAGGCGCTTCGTCCCGTAGGAGTGCCGTGCGCGAAATCATACAGTTTGATCCCCCGACTCTTCTTCTTAGCCTAATGGCTAAGATCAAAGTGTAGTCCGGCTCATGCTGCGCTTCCAGGTCCCCTCCGGACCTGGCCGCTCTGCTTCCCCGCGGTCTGAGAAACCCCGGAACGAAACATTTCAAAATTTCAAAGTTTGCATTGATATCGTGATTCCCACCAGCATAGTCCAGGTGGCGGCGGAGTTATCCGCTGAAGGCACTCAACCGCTTCTCGGTTTCTATGGCTGGTCTGGGCCAGTACGAGTGGACTCGGGAAGACATTTAAATTGTTTGGCGATTAGAGATGATGGTTTTTTGGCTGATATAATCTTTCACAAATACCTGCTAGAGTGAGGAGGTCAACAAAACCGATCGTGCGTAAAGCTCGAATAACTGTCGCTTGACCATCGTCGCGGCCGAAAATGAAACCGCGCGCATTTCAAATCATCCGCCCTGCTCGGATACGTACGGGATTGACGGAGAGTTCCCCCGGGGGTCCTAAGGCGGCCGTGCGGCCTCGGTGTTCAAGCTACCGGTCCATTGCGGACTTGCAAGTGCACCGGGGGCCGGACCTCAATTTGATCTTAACCATAAGGCCAAGAAGAAGAAATGAGGGTGCCATAATGTATGAGTTTTTATATAAATATTCATGGATTTAGGGTGGGAATCATTGGCTGAAAGACGTCTCAATTCAAGATTGAAATGATTGAATAAATTTGATCCGCATGGCTCAGCACGGAGGTCTCGCAAATTATTCGTACTAATATATAAATTGGTCGCTTGGATCATGCATATAAAATTCAGGAAATATATGCCAGAGCTAGAAGACTTAAGGACTCCATTTCCCCCCGGACGATACGGGATATCAACTGCAGGGTTATAGATAGCAAAAATTCCACTAGCCACCCTCAGCGTCTAAAAAATCATTAGTTGTATGTATTATGCATGCTCTTCCACATATTTATGCGTTTTGTTATAATCCATTCTTTCCGAATGACCACATTTGTGTTTATTTCATCTGTTTTTAAGTTTCCATTTCATTTCCTCGTCCCTCTCCGCGGGGGGAAATTCCTGCTTCCAGCAACGTTGGGTCGAACTCGTTGCCTTTTACAGACTCTTTCGGGGTTGAGTGCTACGTGGTACATTTTCATGTGGTAGTGATGTTTAAATTTCTTTCTTGTTTGTCCTGGCTTCCGTGTTGTAGGATGGCTTCCGTGCTGCATCATGTGGTGCAGTTTTTTAGTTGTTTTGCGGTATATGCGTTTGCATGAGTATTGGATGAAGGGATTTTCGCATGAGTGTGTGCGCTGCTGTGTGTGTATTTTTGCGTGTTGTTTCTTTTGCATGTGGTGTATTTCCTTTTTACAGTTGGTGACCTAACACCCCACGCCACACGCCCTTGCGGCTGCTAACGGGGTATTATGTAGATATAGATGAACTTTATGTTTTTTACCGGACTGCGCATCCTAAGCGCCGAAGTGCCTTCGCACACACTGCCCGGTGGAGTAGGGGGCCTCGACGACTCGAATTTCCTACTCCGCAGAATCGAGAGGTGGAAGGGGGCGGAGGAACTAGCACGCGAGGATGCTCTTCTAATGGCCCCCGCCGCCCCGTTTTTATGTGAAGGACGTGGCGGCATGGGAGGGCATTAAATCATGGCACCACGGGGCCTGGTGGACAATATTCTACGGCCTGAAACACCGTGGAATGTTAATTGAAAATTTTTCGTTTTGAACTAACAAAATGTTTAAAAGATGTAAATGCTGAAGACAGAGGGGTGCGACGGAGGGTTTTCCCGTTTTCTAAGGGACTGCGGAACGAAAAATTTCAACAAAATAAATTTTAAATTCAGCGCGTCGCGCCCACCAGAATGAATCCTCGCGTGCTAGGTCCTCCGCCCCCCTCCTCCCGCAATCAGTAGAGGAGGAACGTCTTGGCATTCGAGCCCGACTCCTCCCCTCCCCTTTTACCCACGGGTGGCACGTGCCAAGGCGCTTCGTCGCGTAGGAGCGCCGTGCGCGAAATCATACAGTTTGATCCCCCGACTCTTCTTCTTAGCCTAATGGCTAAGATCAAAATGTAGTCCGGCCCATGGTGCGCTTCCAGGTCCCCTCCGGACCTGGCCGCTCTGCTTCCCCGCGGTCTGAGAAACTGCGGATCGAAACATTTCAAAATTTCAAAGTTTGCATTGATATCGTGATTCCCACCTGCATAGTCCAGGTGGCGGCCGAGTTATCCGCTGAAGGCACTCAACCTCTTCTCGGTTTCTATGGCTGGTCTGGGCCAGTACGAGTGGATTCGGGAAGACATTTAAATTGTTTAGCGATTTGAGATGATGGTTTTTTGGCTGATATAATCTTTCACAAATACCTGCTAGAGTGAGGAGGTCAACAAAACCGATCGGGCGTAAAGCTCGAATAACTGTCGCTTGACCATCGTCGCGGCCGAAAATGAAACCGCGCGTATTTCAAATCATCCGCCCTGCTCGGATACGTACGGGATTGACGGAGAGTTCCCCCGGGGGTCCTAAGGCGGCCGTGCGGCCTCGGTGTTCAAGCTACCGGTCCATTGCGGACTTGCAAGTGCACCGGGGGCCGGACCTCAATTTGATCTTAACCATAAGGCCAAGAAGAAGAAATGAGGGTGCCATAATGTATGAGTTTTTATATAAATATTCATGGATTTAGGGTGGGAATCATTGGCTGAAAGACGTCTCAATGCAAGATTGAAATGATTGAATAAATTTGATCCGCATGGCTCAGCACCGAGGTCTCGCAAATTATTCGTACTAATATATAAATTGGTCGCTTGGATCATGCATATAAAATTCAGGAAATAGATGCCAGAGCTAGAGGACTTAAGGACTCCATTTCCCCCCGGACGATACGGGATAGCAACTGCAGGGTTATAGATAGCAAAAATTCCACTAGCCACCCTCAGCGTCTAAAAAATCATTAGTTGTATGTATTATGCATGCTCTTCCACTAACCTTATGCGTTTTGTTATAATCCATTCTTTCCGAATGACCACATTTGTGTTTATTTCATCTGTTTTTAAGTTTCCATTTCATTTCCTCGTCCCTCTCCGCGGGGGGAAATTCCTGCTACCAGCAACGTTGTGTCGAATTCGTTGCCTTTTACAGACTCTTTCGGGGTGGAGTGCTACGTGGTACATTTTCATGTGGTAGTGATGTTTAAATTTCTTGCTTGTTTGTCCTGGCTTCCGTGTTGTAGGATGCCTTCCGTGCTGCATCATGTGGTGCAGTTTTTTAGTTGTTTTGCGGTATATGCGTTTGCATGAGTATTGGATGAAGGGATTTTTGCATGAGTGTGTGCGCTGCTGTGGGTGTATTTTTGCGTGTTGTTTCTTTTGCATGTGGTGTATTTCCTTTTTACAGTTGGTGACCTAACATCCCACGCCACACGCCCTTGCGGCTGCTAACGGGGTATTATGTAGATATAGATGAACTTTATGTTTTTTACCGGACTGCGCATCCTAAGCGCCGAAGTGCCTTCGCACACACTGCCCGGTGGAGTAGGGGGCCTCGACGACTCGAATTTCCTACTCCGCAGAATCGAGAGGTGGAAGGGGGCGGAGGAACTAGCACGCGAGGATGCTCTTCTAATGGCCCCCGCCGCCCCGTTTTTATGTGAAGGACGTGGCGGCATGGGAGGGCATTAAATCATGGCACCACGGGGCCTGGTGGACAATATTCTACGGCCTGAAACACCGTGGAATGTTAATTGAAAATTTTTCGTTTTGAACTACCAAAATGTTTAAAAGATGTAAATGCTGAAGACAGAGGGGTGCGACGGAGGGTTTTCCCGTTTTCTAAGGGACTGCGGAACGAAAAATTTCAACAAAATAAATTTTAAATTCAGCGCGTCGCGCCCACCAGAATGAATCCTCGCGTGCTAGGTCCTCCGCCCCCCTCCTCCCGCAATCAGTAGAGGAGGAACGTCTTGGCATTCGAGCCCGACTCCTCCCCTCCCCTTTTACCCACGGGTGGCACGTGCCAAGGCGCTTCGTCGCGTAGGAGTGCCGTGCGCGAAATCATACAGTTTGGTCCCCCGACTCTTCTTCTTAGCCTAATGGCTAAGATCAAAGTGTAGTCCGGCCCATGGTGCGCTTCCAGGTCCCCCTCCGGACCTGGCCGCTCTGCTTCCCCGCGGTCTGAGAAACCGCGGAACGAAACATTTCAAAATATCAAAGTTTGCATTGATATCGTGATTCCCACCTGCATAGTCCAGGTGGCGGCCGAGTTATCCGCTGAAGGCACTCAACCTCTTCTCGGTTTCTAATGCTGGTCTGGACTAGTACGAGTGGATTCGGGAAGACATTTAAATTGTTTGGCGATTTGAGATGATGGTTTTTTGGCTGATATAATCTTTCACAAATACCTGCTAGAGTGAGGAGGTCAACAAAACCGATCGGGCGTAAAGCTCGAATAACTGTCGCTTGACCATCGTCGCGGCCGAAAATGAAACCGCGCGTATTTCAAATCATCCGCCCTGCTCGGATACGTACGGGATTGACGGAGAGTTCCCCCGAGGGTCCTAAGGCGGCCGTGCGGCCTCGGTGTTCAAGCTACCGGTCCATTGCGGACTTGCAAGTGCACCGGGGGCCGGACCTCAATTTGATCATAACCATAAGGCCAAGAAGAAGAAATGAGGGTGCCATAATGTATGAGTTTTTATATAAATATTCATGGATTTAGGGTGGGAATCATTGGCTGAAAGACGTCTCAATGCAAGATTGAAATGATTGAATAAATTTGATCCGCATGGCTCAGCACTGAGGTCTCGCAAATTATTCGTACTAATATATAAATTGGTCGCTTGGATCATGCATATAAAATTCAGGAAATAGATGCCAGAGCTAGAAGACTTAAGGACTCCATTTCCCCCCGGACGATACGGGATAGCAACTGCAGGGTTATAGATAGCAAAAATTCCACTAGCCACCCTCAGCGTCTAAAAAATCATTAGTTGTATGTATTATGCATGCTCTTCCACTAACCTTATGCGTTTTGTTATAATCCATTCTTTCCGAATGACCACATTTGTGTTTATTTCATCTGTTTTTAAGTTTCCATTTCATTTCCTCGTCCCTCTCCGCGGGGGGGAATTCCTGGTACCAGCAACGTTGGGTCGAATTCGTTACCTTTTACAGACTCTTTCGGGGTGGAGTGCTACGTGGTACATTTTCATGTGGTAGTGATGTTTAAATTTCTTGCTTGTTTGTCCGGGCTTCCGTGTTGTAGGATGCCTTCCGTGCTGCATCATGTGGTGCAGTTTTTTAGTTGTTTTGCGGTATATGCGTTTGCATGAGTATTGGATGAAGGGATTTTTGCATGAATGTGTGCGCTGCTGTGGTAGTATTTTTGCGTGTTGTTTCTTTTGCATGTGGTGTATTTCCTTTTTACAGTTGGTGACCTAACACCCCACGCCACACGCCCTTGCGGCTGCTAACGGGGTATTATGTAGATATAGATGAACTTTATGTTTTTTACCGGACTGCGCATCCTAAGCGCCGAAGTGCCTTCGCACACACTGCCCGGTGGAGTAGGGGGCCTCGACGACTCGAATTTCCTACTCCGCAGAATCGAGAGGTGGAAGGGGGCGGAGGAACAAGCACGCGAGGATGCTCTTCTAATGGCCCCCGCCGCCCCGTTTTTATGTGAAGGACGTGGCGGCATGGGAGGGCATTAAATCATGGCACCACGGGGCCTGGTGGACAATATTCTACGGCCTGAAACACCGTGGAATGTTAATTGAAAATTTTTCGTTTTGAACTAACAAAATGTTTAAAAGATGTAAATGCTGAAGACAGAGGGGTGCGACGGAGGGTTTTCCCGTTTTCTAAGGGACTGCGGAACGAAAAATTTCAACAAAATAAATTTTAAATTCAGCGCGTCGCGCCCACCAGAATGAATCCTCGCGTGCTAGGTCCTCCGCCCCCCTCCTCCCGCAATCAGTAGAGGAGGAACGTCTTGGCATTCGAGCCCGACTCCTCCCCTCCCCTTTTACCCACGGGTGGCACGTGCCAAGGTGCTTCGTCGCGTAGGAGCGCCGTGCGCGAAATCATACAGTTTGATCCCCCGCCTCTTCTTCTTAGCCTAATGGCTAAGATCAAAGTGTAGTCCGGCCCATGGTGCGCTTCCAGGTCCCCTCCGGACCTGGCCGCTCTGCTTCCCCGCGGTCTGAGAAACCGCGGATCGAAACATTTCAAAATTTCTAAGTTTGCATTGATATCGTGATTCCCACCCGCATAGTCCAGGTGGCGGCCGAGTTATCCGCTGAAGGCACTCAACCTCTTCTCGGTTTCTATGGCTGGTCTTGGCCAGTACGAGTGGATTTGGGAAGACATTTAAATTGTTTAGCGATTTGAGATGATGGTTTTTTGGTTGATATAATCTTTCACAAATAACTGCTAGAGTGAGGAGGTCAACAAAACCGATCGGGCGTAAAGCTCGAATAACTGTCGCTTGACCATCGTCGCGGCCGAAAATGAAACCGCGCGTATTTCAAATCATCCGCCCTGCTCGGATACGTACGGGATTGACGGAGAGTTCCCCCGGGGGTCCTAAGGCGGCCGTGCGGCCTCGGTGTTCAAGCTACCGGTCCATTGCGGACTTGCAAGTGCACCGGGGGCCGGACCTCAATTTGATCTTAACCATAAGGCCAAGAAGAAGAAATGAGGGTGCCATAATGTATGAGTTTTTATATAAATATTCATGGATTTAGGGTGGGAATCATTGGCTGAAAGACGTCTAAATGCAAGATTGAAATGATTGAATAAATTTGATCCGCATGGCTCAGCACCGAGGTCTCGCAAATTATTCGTACTAATATATAAATTGGTCGCTTGGATCATGCATATAAAATTCAGGAAATAGATGCCAGAGCTAGAAGACTTAAGGACTCCATTTCCCCCCGGACGATACGGGATAGCAACTGCAGGGTTATAGATAGCAAAAATTCCACTAGCCACCCTCAGCGTCTAAAAAATCATTAGTTGTATGTATTATGCATGCTCTTCCACTAACCTTATGCGTTTTGTTATAATCCATTCTTTCCGAATGACCACATTTGTTTTTATTTCATCTGTTTTTAAGTTTCCATTTCATTTCCTCGTCCCTCTCCGCGGGGGGAAATTCCTGCTACCAGCAACGTTGGGTCGAATTCGTTGCCTTTTACAGACTCTTTCGGGGTGGAGTGCTACGTGGTACATTTTCATGTGGTAGTGATGTTTAAATTTCTTGCTTGTTTGTCCTGGCTTCCGTGTTGTAGGATGCCTTCCGTGCTGCATCATGTGGTGCAGTTTTTTAGTTGTTTTGCGGTATATGCGTTTGCATGAGTATTGGATGAAGGGATTTTTGCATGAGTGTGTGCGCTGCTTTGGGTGTATTTTTGCGTGTTGTTTCTTTTGCATGTGGTGTATTTCCTTTTTACAGTTGGTGACCTAACACCCCACGCCACACGCCCTTGCGGCTGCTAACGGGGTATTATGTAGATATAGATGAACTTCATGTTTTTTACAGGACTGCGCATCCTAAGCGCCGAAGTGCCTTCGCACACACTGCCCGGTGGAGTAGGGGGCCTCGACGACTCGAATTTCCTACTCCGCAGAATCGAGAGGTGGAAGGGGGCGGAGGAACTAGCACGCGAGGATGCTCTTCTAATGGCCCCCGCCACCCCGTTTTTATGTGAAGGACGTGGCGGCATGGGAGGGCATTAAATCATGGCACCACGGGGCCTGGTGGACAATATTCTACGGCCTGAAACACCGTGGAATGTTAATTGAAAATTTTTCGTTTTGAACTAACAAAATGTTTAAAAGATGTAAATGCTGAAGACAGAGGGGTGCGACGGAGGGTTTTCCCGTTTTCTAAGGGACTGCGGAACGAAAAATTTCAACAAAATAAATTTTTAATTCAGCGCGTCGCGCCCACCAGAATGAATCCTCGCGTGCTAGGTCCTCCGCCCCCCTCCTCCCGCAATCAGTAGAGGAGGAACGTCTTGGCATTCGAGCCCGACTCCTCCCCTCCCCTTTTACCCACGGGTGGCACGTGCCAAGGCGCTTCGTCGCGTAGGAGCGCCGTGCGCGAAATCATACAGTTTGGTCCCCCGACTCTTCTTCTTAGCCTAATGGCTAAGATCAAAGTGTATTCCGGCATATGGTGCGCTTCCAGGTCCCCTCCGGACCTGGCCGCTCTGCTTCCCCGCGGTCTGAGAAACCGCGGAACGTAACATTTCAAAATATCAAAGTTTGCATTGATATCGTGATTCCCACCTGCATAGTCCAGGTGGCGGCCGAGTTATCCGCTGAAGGCACTCAACCTCTTCTCGGTTTCTATGGCTGGTCTGGGCCAGTACGAGTGGATTCGGGAAGACATTTAAATTGTTTGGCGATTTGAGATGATGGTTTTTTGGCTGATATAATCTTTCACAAATACCTGCTAGAGTGAGGAGGTAAACAAAACCGATCGGGCGTAAAGCTCGAATAACTGTCGCTTGACCATCGTCGCGGCCGAAAATGAAACCGCGCATATATCAAATCATCCGCCCTGCTCGGATACGTACGAGATTGACGGAGAGTTCCCCCGGGGGTCCTAAGGCGGCCGTGCGGCCTCGGTGTTCAAGCTACCGGTCCATTGCGGACTTGCAAGTGCACCGGGGGCCGGACCTCAATTTGATCTTAACCATAAGGCCAAGAAGAAGAAATGAGGGTGCCATAATGTATGAGTTTTTATATAAATATTCATGGATTTAGGGTGGGAATCATTGGCTGAAAGACGTCTCAATGCAAGATTGAAATGATTGAATAAATTTGATCCGCATGGCTCAGCACCGGGGTTTCGCAAATTATTCGTACTAATATATAAATTGGTCGCTTGGATCATGCATATAAAATTCAGGAAATAGATGCCAGAGCTAGAAGACTTAAGGACTCCATTTCCCCCCGGACGATACGGGATAGCAACTGCAGGGTTATAGATAGCAAAAATTCCACTAGCCACCCTCAGCGTCTAAAAAATCATTAGTTGTATGTATTATGCATGCTCTTCCACTAACCTTATACGTTCTGTTATAATCCATTCTTTCCGAATGACCACATTTGTGTTTATTTCATCTGTTTTTAAGTTTCCATTTCATTTCCTCGTCCCTCTCCGCGGGGGGAAATTCCTGCTACCAGCAACGTTGGGTCGAATTCGTTGCCTTTTACAGACTCTTTCGGGGTGGAGTGCTACGTGGTACATTTTCATGTGGTAGTGATGTTTAAATTTCTTGCTTGTTTGTCCTGGCTTCCGTGTTGTAGGATGCCTTCCGTGCTGCATCATGTGGTGCAGTTTTTTAGTTGTTTTGCGGTATATGCGTTTGCATGAGTATTGGATGAAGGGATTTTTGCATGAGTGTGTGCGCTGCTGTGGGTGTATTTTTGCGTGTTGTTTCTTTTGCATGTGGTGTATTTCCTTTTTACAGTTGGTGACCTAACACCCCACGCCACACGCCCTTTCGGCTGCTAACGGGGTATTATGTAGATATAGATGAACTTTATGTTTTTTACCGGACTGCGCAAAAATAGTTAGTACGGGATTGACGGAGAGTTCCCCCGGGGGTCCTAAGGCGGCCGTGCGGCCTCGGTGTTCAAGCTACCGGTCCATTGCGGACTTGCAAGTGCACCGGGCGCCGGACCTCAATTTGATCTTAACCATAAGGCCAAGAAGAAGAAATGAGGGTGCCATAATGTATGAGTTTTTATATAAATATTCATGGATTTAGGGTGGGAATCATTGGCTGAAAGACGTCTCAATGCAAGATTGAAATGATTGAATAAATTTGATCCGCATTGCTCAGCACCGAGGTCTCGCAAATTATTCGTACTAATATATAAATTGGTCGCTTGGATCATGCATATAAAATTCAGGAAATAGATGCCAGAGCTAGAAGACTTAAGGACTCCATTTCCCCCCGGACGATACGGGATAGCAACTGCAGGGTTATAGATAGCAAAAATTCCACTAGCCACCCTCAGCGTCTAAAAAATCATTAGTTGTATGTATTATGCATGCTCTTCCACTAACCTTATGCGTTTTGTTATAATCCATTCTTTCCGAATGACCACATTTGTTTTTATTTCATCTGTTTTTAAGTTTCCATTTCATTTCCTCGTCCCTCTCCGCGGGGGGAAATTCCTGCTACCAGCAACGTTGGGTCGAATTCGTTGCCTTTTACACTCTTTCGGGGTGGAGTGCTACGTGGTACATTTTCATGTGGTAGTGATGTTTAAATTTCTTGCTTGTTTTTCCTGGCTTCCGTGTTGTAGGCTGCCTTCCGTGCTGCATCATGTGGTGCAGTTTTTTAGTTGTTTTGCGGTATATGCGTTTGCATGAGTATTGGATGAAGGGATTTTTGCATGAGTGTGTGCGCTGCTTTGGGTGTATTTTTGCGTGTTGTTTCTTTTGCATGTGGTGTATTTCCTTTTTACAGTTGGTGACCTAACACCCCACGCCACACGCCCTTGCGGCTGCTAACGGGGTATTATGTAGATATAGATGAACTTCATGTTTTTTACAGGACTGCGCATCCTAAGCGCCGAAGTGCCTTCGCACACACTGCCCGGTGGAGTAGGGGGCCTCGACGACTCGAATTTCCTACTCCGCAGAATCGAGAGGTGGAAGGGGGCGGAGGAACTAGCACGCGAGGATGCTCTTCTAATGGCCCCCGCCGCCCCGTTTTTATGTGAAGGACGTGGCGGCATGGGAGGGCATTAAATCATGGCACCACGGGGCCTGGTGGACAATATTCTACGGCCTGAAACACCGTGGAATGTTAATTGAAAATTTTTCGTTTTGAACTAACAAAATGTTTAAAAGATGTAAATGCTGAAGACAGAGGGGTGCGACGGAGGGTTTTCCCGTTTTCTAAGGGACTGCGGAACGAAAAATTTCAACAAAATAAATTTTAAATTCAGCGCGTCGCGCCCACCAGAATGAATCCTCGCGTGCTAGGTCCTCCGCCCCCCTCCTCCCGCAATCAGTAGAGGAGGAACGTCTTGGCATTCGAGCCCGACTCCTCCCCTCCCCTTTTACCCACGGGTGGCACGTGCCAAGGCGCTTCGTCGCGTAGGAGCGCCGTGCGCGAAATCATACAGTTTGGTCCCCCGACTCTTCTTCTTAGCCTAATGGCTAAGATCAAAGTGTAGTCCGGCCGATGGTGCGCTTCCAGGTCCCCTCCGGACCTGGCCGCTCTGCTTCCCCGCGGTCTGAGAAACCGCGGAACGAAACATTTCAAAATATCAAAGTTTGCATTGATATCGTGATTCCCACCTGCATAGTCCAGGTGGCGGCCGAGTTATCCGCTGAAGGCACTCAACCTCTTCTCGGTTTCTATGGCTGGTCTGGGCCAGTACGAGTGGATTCGGGAAGACATTTAAATTGTTTGGCGATTTGAGATGATGGTTTTTTGGCTGATATAATCTTTCACAAATACCTGCTAGAGTGAGGAGGTCAACAAAACCGATCGGGCGTAAAGCTCGAATAACTGTCGCTTGACCATCGTCGCGGCCGAAAATGAAACCGCGCATATTTCAAATCATCCGCCCTGCTCGGATACGTACGAGATTGACGGAGAGTTCCCCCGGGGGTCCTAAGGCGGCCGTGCGGCCTCGGTGTTCAAGCTACCGGTCCATTGCGGACTTGCAAGTGCACCGGGGGCCGGACCTCAATTTGATCTTAACCATAAGGCCAAGAAGAAGAAATGAGGGTGCCATAATGTATGAGTTTTTATATAAATATTCATGGATTTAGGGTGGGAATCATTGGCTGAAAGACGTCTCAATGCAAGATTGAAATGATTGAATAAATTTGATCCGCATGGCTCAGCACCGGGGTCTCGCAAATTATTCGTACTAATATATAAATTGGTCGCTTGGATCATGCATATAAAATTCAGGAAATAGATGCCAGAGCTAGAAGACTTAAGGACTCCATTTCCCCCCGGACGATACGGGATAGCAACTGCAGGGTTATAGATAGCAAAAATTCCACTAGCCACCCTCAGCGTCTAAAAAATCATTAGTTGTATGTATTATGCATGCTCTTCCACTAACCTTATGCGTTTTGTTATAATCCATTCTTTCCGAATGACCACATTTGTGTTTATTTCATCTGTTTTTAAGTTTCCATTTCATTTCCTCGTCCCTCTCCGTGGGGGGAAATTCCTGCTACCAGCAACGTTGGGTCGAATTCGTTGCCTTTTACAGACTCTTTCGGGGTGGAGTGCTACGTGGTACATTTTCATGTGGTAGTGATGTTTAAATTTCTTGCTTGTTTGTCCTGGCTTCCGTGTTGTAGGATGCCTACCGTGTTGCATCATGTGGTGCAGTTTTTAGTTGTTTTCCGGTATATGCGTTTGCATGAGTATTGGATGAAGGGATTTTTGCATGAGTGTGTGCGCTGCTGTGGGTGTATTTTTGCGTGTTGTTTCTTTTGCATGTGGTGTATTTCCTTTTTACAGTTGGTGACCTAACACCCCACGCCACACGACCTTTCGGCTGCTAACGGGGTATTATGTAGATATAGATGAACTTTATGTTTTTTACCGGACTGCGCAAAAATAGTTAGTACGGGATTGACGGAGAGTTCCCCCGGGGGTCCTAAGGCGGCCGTGCGGCCTCGGTGTTCAAGCTACCGGTCCATTGCGGACTTGCAAGTGCACCGGGGGCCGGACCTCAATTTGATCTTAACCATAAGGCCAAGAAGAAGAAATGAGGGTGCCATAATGTATGAGTTTTTATATAAATATTCATGGATTTAGGGTGGGAATCATTGGCTGAAAGACGTCTCAATGCAAGATTGAAATGATTGAATAAATTTGATCCGCATGGCTCAGCACCGAGGTCTCGCAAATTATTCGTACTAATATATAAATTGGTCGCTTGGATCATGCATATAAAATTCAGGAAATAGATGCCAGAGCTAGAAGACTTAAGGACTCCATTTCCCCCCGGACGATACGGGATAGCAACTGCAGGGTTATAGATAGCAAAAATTCCACTAGCCACCCTCAGCGTCTAAAAAATCATTAGTTGTATGTGTTATGCATGCTCTTCCACTAACCTTATGCGTTTTGTTATAATCCATTCTTTCCGAATGACCACATTTGTGTTTATTTCATCTGTTTTTAAGTTTCCATTTCATTTCCTCGTCCCTCTCCGCGGGGGGAAATTCCTGCTACCAGCAACGTTGGGTCGAATTCGTTGCCTTTTACAGACTCTTTCGGGGTGGAGTGCTACGTGGTACATTTTCATGTGGTAGTGATGTTTAAATTTCTTGCTTGTTTGTCCGGGCTTCCGTGTTGTAGGATGCCTTCCGTGCTGCATCATGTGGTGCAGTTTTTTAGTTGTTTTGCGGTATATGCGTTTGCATGGGTATTGGATGAAGGGATTTTTGCATGAGTGTGTGCGCTGCTGTGGGTGTATTTTTGCGTGTTGTTTCTTTTGCATGTGGTGTATTTCCTTTTTACAGTTGGTGACCTAACACCCCACGCCACACGCCCTTGCGGCTGCTAACGGGGTATTATGTAGATATAGATGAACTTTATGTTTTTTACCGGACTGCGCATCCTAAGCGCCGAGGTGCCTTCGCACACACTGCCCGGTGGAGTAGAGGGCCTCGACGACTCGAATTTCCTACTCCGCAGAATCGAGAGGTGGAAGGGGGCGGAGGAACTAGCACGCGAGGATGCTCTTCTAATGGCCCCCGCCGCCCCGTTTTTATGTGGAGGACGTGGCGGCATGGGAGGGCATTAAATCATGGCACCACGGGGCCTGGTGTACAATATTCTACGGCCTGAAACACCGTGGAATGTTAATTGAAAATTTTTCGTTTTGAACTAACAAAATGTTTAAAAGATGTAAATGCTGAAGACAGAGGGGTGCGACGGAGGGTTTTCCCGTTTTCTAAGGGACTGCGGAACGAAAAATTTCAACAAAATAAATTTTAAATTCAGCGCGTCGCGCTCACCAGAATGAATCCTCGCGTGCTAGGTCCTCCGCCCCCCTCCTCCCGCAATCAGTAGAGGAGAAACGTCTTGGCATTCGAGCCCGACTCCTCCCCTCCCCTTTTACCCACGGGTGGCACGTGCCAAGGCGCTTCGTCGCGTAGGAGCGCCGTGCGCGAAATCATACAGTTTGATCCCCCGCCTCTTCTTCTTAGCCTAATGGCTAAGATCAAAGTGTAGTCCGGCCCATGGTGCGCTTCCAGGTCCCCTCCGGACCTGGCCGCTCTGCTTCCCCGCGGTCTGAGAAACCGCGGATCGAAACATTTCAAAATTTCAAAGTTTGCATTGATATCGTGATTCCCACCCGCATAGTCCAGGTGGCGGCCGAGTTATCCGCTGAAGGCACTCAACCTCTTCTCGGTTTCTATGGCTGGTCTGGGCCAGTACGAGTGGATTCGGGAAGACATTTAAATTGTTTAGCGATTTGAGATGATGGTTTTTTGGCTGATATAATCTTTCACAAATAACTGCTAGAGTGAGGAGGTCAACAAAACCGATCGGGCGTAAAGCTCGAATAACTGTCGCTTGACCATCGTCGCGGCCGAAAATGAAACCGCGCGTATTTCAAATCATCCGCCCTGCTCGGATACGTACGGGATTGACGGAGAGTTCCCCCGGGGGTCCTAAGGCGGCCGTGCGGCCTCGGTGTTCAAGCTACCGGTCCATTGCGGACTTGCAAGTGCACCGGGGGCCGGACCTCAATTTGATCTTAACCATAAGGCCAAGAAGAAGAAATGAGGGTGCCATAATGTATGAGTTTTATATAAATATTCATGGATTTAGGGTGGGAATCATTGGCTGAAAGACGTCTCAATGCAAGATTGAAATGATTGAATAAATTTGATCCGCATGGCTCAGCACCGAGGTCTCGCAAATTATTCGTACTAATATATAAATTGGTCGCTTGGATCATGCATATAAAATTCAGGAAATAGATGCCAGAGCTAGAAGACTTAAGGACTCCATTTCCCCCCGGACGATACGGGATAGCAACTGCAGGGTTATAGATAGCAAAAATTCCACTAGCCACCCTCAGCGTCTAAAAAATCATTAGTTGTATGTATTATGCATGCTCTTCCACTAACCTTATGCGTTTTGTTATAATCCATTCTTTACGAATGACCACATTTGTTTTTATTTCATCTGTTTTTAAGTTTCCATTTCATTTCCTCGTCCCTCTCCGCGGGGGGAAATTCCTGCTACCAGCAACGTTGGGTCGAATTCGTTGCCTTTTACAGACTCTTTCGGGGTGGAGTGCTACGTGGTACATTTTTATGTGGTAGTGATGTTTAAATTTCTTGCTTGTTTGTCCTGGCTTCCGTGTTGTAGGATGCCTTCCGTGCTGCATCATGTGGTGCAGTTTTTTAGTTGTTTTGCGGTATATGCGTTTGCATGAGTATTGGATGAAGGGATTTTTGCATGAGTGTGTGCGCTGCTTTGGGTGTATTTTTGCGTGTTGTTTCTTTTGCATGTGGTGTATTTCCTTTCTACAGTTGGTGACCTAACACCCCACGCCACACGCCCTTGCGGCTGCTAACGGGGTATTATGTAGATATAGATGAACTTCATGTTTTTTACAGGACTGCGCATCCTAAGCGCCGAAGTGCCTTCGCACACACTGCCCGGTGGAGTAGGGGGCCTCGACGACTCGAATTTCCTACTCCGCAGAATCGAGAGGTGGAAGGGGGCGGAGGAACTAGCACGCGAGGATGCTCTTCTAATGGCCCCCGCCGCCCCGTTTTTATGTGAAGGACGTGGCGACATGATAGGGCATTAAATCATGGCACCACGGGGCCTGGTGGACAATATTCTACGGCCTGAAACACCGTGGAATTTTAATTGAAAATTTTTCGTTTTGAACTAACAAAATGTTTAAAAGATGTAAATGCTGAAGACAGAAGGGTGCGATCGAGGGTTTTCCCGTTTTCTTAGGGACTGCGGAACGAAAAATTTCAACAAAATAAATTTTAAATTCAGCGCGTCGCGCCCACCAGAATGAATCCTCGCGTGCTAGGTCCTCCGCCCCCCTCCTCCCGCAATCAGTAGAGGAGGAACGTCTTGGCATTCGAGCCCGACTCCTCCCCTCCCCTTTTACCCCCGGGTGGCACGTGCCAAGGCGCTTCGTCGAGTAGGAGCGCCGTGCGCGAAATCATACAGTTTGGTCCCCCGACTCTTCTTCTTAGCCTAATGGCTAAGATCAAAGTGTAGTCCGGCCGATGGTGCGCTTCCAGGTTTCCTCCGGACCTGGCCGCTCTGCTTCCCCGCGGTCTGAGAAACCGCGGAACGAAACATTTCAAAATATCAAAGTTTGCATTGATATCGTGATTCCCACCTGCATAGTCCAGGTGGCGGCCGAGTTATCCGCTGAAGGCACTCAACCTCTTCTCGGTTTCTATGGCTGGTCTGGGCCAGTACGAGTGGATTCGGGAAGACATTTAAATTGTTTGGCGATTTGAGATGATGGTTTTTTGGCTGATATAATCTTTCACAAATACCTGCTAGAGTGAGGAGGTCAACAAAACCGATCGGGCGTAAAGCTCGAATAACTGTCGCTTGACCATCGTCACGGCCGAAAATGAAACCGCGCGTATTTCAAATCATCCGCCCTGCTCGGATACGTACGGGATTGACGGAGAGTTCCCCCGGGGGTCCGAAGGCGGCCGTGCGGCCTCGGTGTTCAAGCTACCGGTCCATTGCGGACTTGCAAGTGCACCGGGGGCCGGACCTCAATTTGATCTTAACCATAAGGCCAAGAAGAAGAAATGAGGGTGCCATAATGTATGAGTTTTTATATAAATATTCATGGATTTAGGGTGGGAATCATTGGCTGAAAGACGTCTCAATGCAAGATTGAAATGATTGAATAAATTTGATCCGCATGGCTCAGCACCGAGGTCTCGCAAATTATTCGTACTAATATATAAATTGGTCGCTTGGATCATGCATATAAAATTCAGGAAATAGATGCCAGAGCTAGAAGACTTAAGGACTCCATTTCCCCCCGGACGATACGGGATAGCAACTGCAGGGTTATAGATAGCAAAAATTCCACTAGCCACCCTCAGCGTCTAAAAAATCATTAGTTGTATGTATTATGCATGCTCTTCCACTAACCTTATGCGTTTTGTTATAATCCATTCTTTCCGAATGACCACATTTGTGTTTATTTCATCTGTTTTTAAGTTTCCGTTTCATTTCCTCGTCCCTCTCCGCGGGGGGAAATTCCTGCTACCAGCAACGTTGGGTCGAATTCGTTGCCTTTTACAGACTCTTTCGGGGTGGAGTGCTACGTGGTACATTTTCATGTGGTAGTGATGTTTAAATTTCTTGCTTGTTTGTCCTGGCTTCCGTGTTGTAGGATGCCTTCCGTGCTGCATCATGTGGTGCAGTTTTTTAGTTGTTTTGCGGTATATGCGTTTGCATGAGTATTGGATGAAGGGATTTTTGCATGAGTGTGTGCGCTGCTGTGTGTGTATTTTTGCGTGTTGTTTCTTTTGCATGTGGTGTATTTCCTTTTTACAGTTGGTGACCTAACACCCCACGCCACACGCCCTTGCGGCTGCTAACGGGGTATTATGTAGATAAAGATGAACTTTATGTTTTTTACCGGACTGCGCATCCTAAGCGCCGAAGTGCCTTCGCACACACTGCCCGGTGGAGTAGGGGGCCTCGACGACTCGAATTTCCTACTCCGCAGAATCGAGAGGTGGAAGGGGGCGGAGGAACTAGCACGCGAGGATGCTCTTCTAATGGCCCCCGCCGACCCGTTTTTATGTGAAGGACGTGGCGGCATGGGAGGGCATTAAATCATGGCACCACGGGGCCTGGTGGACAATATTCTACGGCCTGAAACACCGTGGAATGTTAATTGAAAATTTTTCGTTTTGAACTAACAAAATGTTTAAAAGATGTAAATGCTGAAAACAAAGGGGTGCGACGGAGGGTTTTCCCGTTTTCTAAGGGACTGCGGAACGAAAAATTTCAACAAAATAAATTTTAAATTCAGCGCGTCGCGCCCACCAGAATGAATCCTCGCGTGCTAGGTCCTCCGCCCCCCTCCTCCCGCAATCAGTAGAGGAGGAACGTCTTGGCATTCGAGCCCGACTCCTTCTCTCCCCATTTACCCACGGGTGGCACGTGCCAAGGCGCTTCGTCGCGTAGGAGCGCCGTGCGCGAAATCATACAGTTTGATCCCCCGACTCTTCTTCTTAGCCTAATGGCTAAGATCAAAGTGTAGTCCGGCCCATGGTGCGCTTCCAGGTCCCCTCCGGACCTTGCCGCTTTGCTTCCCCGCGGTCTGAGAAACCGCGGAACGAAACATTTCAAAATTTCAAAGTTTGCATTGATATCGTGATTACCACCTGCATAGGCCAGGTGGCGGCCGAGTTATCCGCTGAAGGCACTCAACCTCTTCTCGGTTTCTATGGCTGGTCTGGGCCAGTACGAGTGGATTCGGGAAGACATTTAAATTGTTTGGCGATTTGAGATGATGGTTTTTTGGCTGATACAATCTTTCACAAATACCTGCTAGAGTGAGGAGGTCAACAAAACCGATCGGGCGTAAAGCTCGAATAACTGTCGCTTGACCATCGTCGCGGCCGAAAATGAAACCGCGCGTATTTCAAATCATTCGCCCTGCTCGGATACGTACGGGATTGACGGAGAGTTCCCCCGGGGGTCCTAAGGCGGCCGTGCGGCCTCGGTGTTCGAGCTACCGGTCCATTGCGGACTTGCAAGTGCACCGGGGGCCGGACCTCAATTTGATCTTAACCATAAGGCCAAGAAGAAGAAATGAGGGTGCCATAATGTATGAGTTTTTATATAAATATTCATGGATTTAGGGTGGGAATCATTGGCTGAAAGACGTCTCAATGCAAGATTGAAATGATTGAATAAATTTGATCCGCATGGCTCAACACCGAGGTCTCGCAAATTATTCGTACTAATATATAAATTGGTCGCTTGGATCATGCATATAAAATTCAGGAAATAGATGCCAGAGCTAGAAGACTTAAGGACTCCATTTCCCCCCGGACGATACGGGATAGCAACTGCAGGGTTATAGATAGCAAAAATTCCACTAGCCACCCTCAGCGTCTAAAAAATCATTAGTTGTATGTATTATGCATGCTCTTCCACTAACCTTATGCGTTTTGTTATAATCCATTCTTTCCGAATGACCACATTTGTGTTTATTTCATCTGTTTTTAAGTTTCCATTTCCTTTCCTCGTCCCTCTCCGCGGGGGGAAATTCCTGCTACCAGCAACGTTGGGTCGAATTCGTTGCCTTTTACAGACTCTTTCGGGGTGGAGTGCTACGTGGTACATTTTCATGTGGTAGTGATGTTTAAATTTCTTGCTTGTTTGTGCTGGCTTCCGTGTTGTAGGATGCCTTCCGTGCTGCATCATGTGGTGCAGTTTTTTAGTTGTTTTGCGGTATATGCGTTTGCATGAGTATTGGATGAAGGGATTTTCGCATGAGTGTGTGCGCTGCTGTGTGTGTATTTTTGCGTGTTGTTTCTTTTGCATGTGGTGTATTTCCTTTTTACAGTTGGTGACCTAACACCCCACGCCACACGCCCTTGCGGCTGCTAACGGGGTATTATGTAGATATAGATGAACTTTATGTTTTTTACCGGACTGCGCATCCTAAGCGCCGAAGTGCCTTCGCACACACTGCCCGGTGGAGTAGGGGGCCTCGACGACTCGAATTTCCTACTCCGCAGAATCGAGAGGTGGAAGGGGGCGGAGGAACTAGCACGCGAGGATGCTCTTCTAATGGCCCCCGCCGCCCCGTTTTTATGTGAAGGACGTGGCGGCATGGGAGGGCATTAAATCATGGCACCACGGGGCCTGGTGGACAATATTCTACGGCCTGAAACACCGTGGAATGTTAATTGAAAATTTTTCGTTTTGAACTAACAAAATGTTTAAAAGATGTAAATGCTGAAGACAGAGGGGTGCGACGGAGGGTTTTCCCGTTTTCTAAGGGACTGCGGAACGAAAAATTTCAACAAAATAAATTTTAAATTCAGCGCGTCGCGCCCACCAGAATGAATCCTCGCGTACTAGGTCCTCCGCCCCCCTCCTCCCGCAATCAGTAGAGGAGGAACGTCTTGGCATTCGAGCCCAACTCCTCCCCTCCCCTTTTACCCACGGGTGGCACGTGCCAAGGCGCTTCGTCGCGTAGGAGCGCCGTGCGCGAAATCATACAGTTTGGTCCCCCGACTCTTCTTCTTAGCCTAATGGCTAAGATCAAAGTGTAGTCCGGCCAATGGTGCGCTTCCAGGTCCCCTCCGGACCTGGCCGCTCTGCTTCCCCGCGGTCTGAGAAACCGCGGAACGAAACATTTCAAAATATCAAAGTTTGCATTGATATCGTGATTCCCACCTGCATAGTCCAGGTGGCGGCCGAGTTATCCGCTGAAGGCACTCAACCTCTTCTCGGTTTCTATGGCTGGTCTGGGCCAGTACGAGTGGATTCGGGAAGACATTTAAATTGTTTGGCGATTTGAGATGATGGTTTTTTGGCTGATATAATCTTTCACAAATACCTGCTAGAGTGAGGAGGTCAACAAAACCGATCGGGCGTAAAGCTCGAATAACTGTCGCTTGACCATCGTCGCGGCCGAAAATGAAACCGCGCGTATTTCAAATCATCCGCCCTGCTCGGATACGTACGGGATTGACGGAGAGTTCCCCCGGGGGTCCTAAGGCGGCCGTGCGGCCTCGGTGTTCAAGCTACCGGTCCATTGCGGACTTGCAAGTGCACCGGGGGCCGGACCTCAATTTGATCTGAACCATAAGGCCAAGAAGAAGAAATGAGGGTGCCATAATGTATGAGTTTTTATATAAATATTCATGGATTTAGGGTGGGAATCATTGGCTGAAAGACGTCTCAATGCAAGATTGAAATGATTGAATAAATTTGATCCGCATGGCTCAGCACCGAGGTCTCGCAAATTATTCGTACTAATATATAAATTGGTCGCTTGGATCATGCATATAAAATTCAGGAAATAGATGCCAGAGCTAGAAGACTTAAGGACTCCATTTCCCCCCGGACGATACGGGATAGCAACTGCAGGGTTATAGATAGCAAAAATTCCACTAGCCACCCTAAGCGTCTAAAAAATCATTAGTTGTATGTATTATGCATGCTCTTCCACTAACCTTATGCGTTTTGTTATAATCCATTCTTTCCGAATGAAGACATTTGTGTTTATTTCATCTGTTTTTAAGTTTCCATTTCATTTCCTCGTCCCTCTCCGCGGGGGGAAATTCCTGCTACCAGCAACGTTGGGTCGAATTCGTTGCCTTTTACAGACTCTTTCGGGGTGGAGTGCTACGTGGTACATTTTCATGTGGTAGTGATGTTTAAATTTCTTGCTTGTTTGTCCTGGCTTCCGTGTTGTAGGATGCCTTCCGTGCTGCATCATGTGGTGCAGTTTTTTAGTTGTTTTGCGGTATATGCGTTTGCATGAGTATTGGATGAAGGGATTTTTGCATGAGTGTGTGCGCTGCTGTGTGTGTATTTTTGCGTGTTGTTTCTTTTGCATGTGGTGTATTTCCTTTTTACAGTTGGTGACCTAACACCCCACGCCACACGCCCTTGCGGCTGCTAACGGGGTATTATGTAGATATAGATGAACTTTATGTTTTTTACCGGACTGCGCATCCTAAGCGCCGAAGTGCCTTCGCACACACTGCCCGGTGGAGTAGGGGGCCTCGACGACTCGAATTTCCTACTCCGCAGAATCGAGAGGTGGAAGGGGGCGGAGGAACTAGCACGCGAGGATGCTCTTCTAATGGCCCCCGCCGCCCCGTTTTTATGTGAAGGACGTGGCGGCATGGGAGGGCATTAAATCATGGCACCACGGGGCCTGGTGGACAATATTCTACGGCCTGAAACACCGTGGAATGTTAATTGAAAATTTTTCGTTTTGAACTAACAAAATGTTTAAAAGATGTAAATGCTGAAAACAAAGGGGTGCGACGGAGGGTTTTCCCGTTTTCTAAGGGACTGCGGAACGAAAAATTTCAACAAAATAAATTTTAAATTCAGCGCGTCGCGCCCACCAGAATGAATCCTCGCGTGCTAGGTCCTCCGCCCCCCTCCTCCCGCAATCAGTAGAGGAGGAACGTCTTGGCATTCGAGCCCGACTCCTTCTCTCCCCTTTTACCCACGGGTGGCACGTGCCAAGGCGCTTCGTCGCGTAGGAGCGCCGTGCGCGAAATCATACAGTTTGATCCCCCGACTCTTCTTCTTAGCCTAATGGCTAAGATCAAAGTGTAGTCCGGCCCATGGTGCGCTTCCAGGTCCCCTCCGGAACTGGCCGCTCTGCTTCCCCGCGGTCTGAGAAACCGCGGAACGAAACATTTCAAAATTTCAAAGTTTGCATTGATATCGTGATTACCACCTGCATAGGCCAGGTGGCGGCCGAGTCATCCGCTGAAGGCACTCAACCTCTTCTCGGTTTCTATGGCTGGTCTGGGCCAGTACGAGTGGATTCGGGAAGACATTTACATTGTTTGGCGATTTGAGATGATGGTTTTTTGGCTGATATAATCTTTCACAAATACCTGCTAGAGTGAGGAGGTCAACAAAACCGATCGGGCGTAAAGCTCGAATAACTGTCGCTTGACCATCGTCGCGGCCGAAAATGAAACCGCGCGTATTTCAAATCATCCGCCCTGCTCGGATACGTACGGGATTGACGGAGAGTTCCCCCGGGGGTCCTAAGGCGGCCGTGCGGCCTCGGTGTTCGAGCTACCGGTCCATTGCGGACTTGCAAGTGCATCGGGGGCCGGACCTCAATTTGATCTTAACCATAAGGCCAAGAAGAAGAAATGAGGGTGCCATAATGTATGAGTTTTTATATAAATATTCATGGATTTAGGGTGGGAATCATTGGCTGAAAGACGTCTCAATGCAAGATTGAAATGATTGAATAAATTTGATCCGCATGGCTCAGCACCGAGGTCTCGCAAATTATTCGTACTAATATATAAATTGGTCGCTTGGATCATGCATATAAAATTCAGGAAATAGATGCCAGAGCTAGAAGACTTAAGGACTCCATTTCCCCCCGGACGATACGGGATAGCAACTGCAGGGTTATAGATAGCAAAAATTCCACTAGCCACCCTCAGCGTCTAAAAAATCATTAGTTGTTTGTATTATGCATGCTCTTCCACTAACCTTATGCGTTTTGTTATAATCCATTCTTTCCGAATGACCACATTTGTGTTTATTTCATCTGTTTTTAAGTTTCCATTTCATTTCCTCGTCCCTCTCCGCGGGGGGAAATTCCTGCTACCAGCAACGTTGGGTCGAATTCGTTGCCTTTTACAGACTCTTTCGGGGTGGAGTGCTACGTGGTACATTTTCATGTGGTAGTGATGTTTAAATTTCTTGCTTGTTTGTGCTGGCTTCCGTGTTGTAGGATGCCTTCCGTGCTGCTCATGTGGTGCAGTTTTTTAGTTGTTTTGCGGTATATGCGTTTGCATGAGTATTGGATGAAGGGATTTTCGCATGAGTGTGTGCGCTGCTGTGTGTGTATTTTTGCGTGTTGTTTCTTTTGCATGTGGTGTATTTCCTTTTTACAGTTGGTGACCTAACACCCCACGCCACACGCCCTTGCGGCTGCTAACGGGGTATTATGTAGATAAAGATGAACTTTATGTTTTTTACCGGACTGCGCATCCTAAGCGCCGAAGTGCCTTCGCACACACTGCCCGGTGGAGTAGGGGGCCTCGGCGACTCGAATTTCCTACTCCGCAGAATCGAGAGGTGGAAGGGGGCGGAGGAACTAGCACGCGAGGATGCTCTTCTAATGGCCCCCGCCGACCCGTTTTTATGTGAAGGACGTGGCGGCATGGGAGGGCATTAAATCATGGCACCACGGGGCCTGGTGGACAATATTCTACGGCCTGAAACACCGTGGAATGTTAATTGAAAATTTTTCGTTTTGAACTAACAAAATGTTTAAAAGATGTAAATGCTGAAAACAAAGGGGTGCGACGGAGGGTTTTCCCGTTTTCTAAGGGACTGCGGAACGAAAAATTTCAACAAAATAAATTTTAAATTCAGCGCGTCGCGCCCACCAGAATGAATCCTCGCGTGCTAGGTCCTCCGCCCCCCTCCTCCCGCAATCAGTAGAGGAGGAACGTCTTGGCATTCGAGCCCGACTCCTTCTCTCCCCTTTTACCCACGGGTGGCACGTGCCAAGGCGCTTCGTCGCGTAGGAGCGCCGTGCGCGAAATCATACAGTTTGATCCCCCGACTCTTCTTCTTAGCCTAATGGCTAAGATCAAAGTGTAGTCCGGCCCATGGTGCGCTTCCAGGTCCCCTCCGGACCTTGCCGCTCTGCTTCCCCGCGGTCTGAGAAACCGCGGAACGAAACATTTCAAAATTTCAAAGTTTGCATTGATATCGTGATTACCACCTGCATAGGCCAGGTGGCGGCCGAGTTATCCGCTGAAGGCACTCAACCTCTTCTCGGTTTCTATGGCTGGTCTGGGCCAGTACGAGTGGATTCGGGAAGACATTTAAATTGTTTGGCGATTTGAGATGATGGTTTTTTGGCTGATATAATCTTTCACAAATACCTGCTAGAGTGAGGAGGTCAACAAAACCGATCGGGCGTAAAGCTCGAATAACTGTCGCTTGACCATCGTCGCGGCCGAAAATGAAACCGCGCGTATTTCAAATCATTCGCCCTGCTCGGATACGTACGGGATTGACGGAGAGTTCCCCCGGGGGTCCTAAGGCGGCCGTGCGGCCTCGGTGTTCGAGCTACCGGTCCATTGCGGACTTGCAAGTGCACCGGGGGCCGGACCTCAATTTGATCTTAACCATAAGGCCAAGAAGAAGAAATGAGGGTGCCATAATGTATGAGTTTTTATATAAATATTCATGGATTTAGGGTGGGATTCATTGGCTGAAAGACGTCTCAATGCAAGATTGAAATGATTGAATAAATTTGATCCGCATGGCTCAACACCGAGGTCTCGCAAATTATTCGTACTAATATATAAATTGGTCGCTTGGATCATGCATATAAAATTCAGGAAATAGATGCCAGAGCTAGAAGACTTAAGGACTCCATTTCCCCCCGGACGATACGGGATAGCAACTGCAGGGTTATAGATAGCAAAAATTCCACTAGCCACCCTCAGCGTCTAAAAAATCATTAGTTGTATGTATTATGCATGCTCTTCCACTAACCTTATGCGTTTTGTTATAATCCATTCTTTCCGAATGACCACATTTGTGTTTATTTCATCTGTTTTTAAGTTTCCATTTCCTTTCCTCGTCCCTCTCCGCGGGGGGAAATTCCTGCTACCAGCAACGTTGGGTCGAATTCGTTGCCTTTTACAGACTCTTTCGGGGTGGAGTGCTACGTGGTACATTTTCATGTGGTAGTGATGTTTAAATTTCTTGCTTGTTTGTGCTGGCTTCCGTGTTGTAGGATGCCTTCCGTGCTGCATCATGTGGTGCAGTTTTTTAGTTGTTTTGCGGTATATGCGTTTGCATGAGTATTGGATGAAGGGATTTTCGCATGAGTGTGTGCGCTGCTGTGTGTGTATTTTTGCGTGTTGTTTCTTTTGCATGTGGTGTATTTCCTTTTTACAGTTGGTGACCTAACACCCCACGCCACACGCCCTTGCGGCTGCTAACGGGGTATTATGTAGATATAGATGAACTTTATGTTTTTTACCGGACTGCGCATCCTAAGCGCCGAAGTGCCTTCGCACACACTGCCCGGTGGAGTAGGGGGCCTCGACGACTCGAATTTCCTACTCCGCAGAATCGAGAGGTGGAAGGGGGCGGAGGAACTAGCACGCGAGGATGCTCTTCTAATGGCCCCCGCCGCCCCGTTTTTATGTGAAGGACGTGGCGGCATGGGAGGGCATTAAATCATGGCACCACGGGGCCTGGTGGACAATATTCTACGGCCTGAAACACCGTGGAATGTTAATTGAAAATTTTTCGTTTTGAACTAACAAAATGTTTAAAAGATGTAAATGCTGAAGACAGAGGGGTGCGACGGAGGGTTTTCCCGTTTTCTAAGGGACTGCGGAACGAAAAATTTCAACAAAATAAATTTTAAATTCAGCGCGTCGCGCCCACCAGAATGAATCCTCGCGTGCTAGGTCCTCCGCCCCCCTCCTCCCGCAATCAGTAGAGGAGGAACGTCTTGGCATTCGAGCCCAACTCCTCCCCTCCCCTTTTACCCACGGGTGGCACGTGCCAAGGCGCTTCGTCGCGTAGGAGCGCCGTGCGCGAAATCATACAGTTTGGTCCCCCGACTCTTCTTCTTAGCCTAATGGCTAAGATCAAAGTGTAGTCCGGCCAATGGTGCGCTTCCAGGTCCCCTCCGGACCTGGCCGCTCTGCTTCCCCGCGGCCTGAGAAACCGCGGAACGAAACATTTCAAAATATCAAAGTTTGCATTGATATCGTGATTCCCACCTGCATAGTCCAGGTGGCGGCCGAGTTATCCGCTGAAGGCACTCAACCTCTTCTCGGTTTCTATGGCTGGTCTGGGCCAGTACGAGTGGATTCGGGAAGACATTTAAATTGTTTGGCGATTTGAGATGATGGTTTTTTGGCTGATATAATCTTTCACAAATACCTGCTAGAGTGAGGAGGTCAACAAAACCGATCGGGCGTAAAGCTCGAATAACTGTCGCTTGACCATCGTCGCGGCCGAAAATGAAACCGCGCGTATTTCAAATCATCCGCCCTGCTCGGATACGTACGGGATTGACGGAGAGTTCCCCCGGGGGTCCTAAGGCGGCCGTGCGGCCTCGGTGTTCAAGCTACCGGTCCATTGCGGACTTGCAAGTGCACCGGGGGCCGGACCTCAATTTGATCTGAACCATAAGGCCAAGAAGAAGAAATGAGGGTGCCATAATGTATGAGTTTTTATATAAATATTCATGGATTTAGGGTGGGAATCATTGGCTGAAAGACGTCTCAATGCAAGATTGAAATGATTGAATAAATTTGATCCGCATGGCTCAGCACCGAGGTCTCGCAAATTATTCGTACTAATATATAAATTGGTCGCTTGGATCATGCATATAAAATTCAGGAAATAGATGCCAGAGCTAGAAGACTTAAGGACTCCATTTCCCCCCGGACGATACGGGATAGCAACTGCAGGGTTATAGATAGCAAAAATTCCACTAGCCACCCTAAGCGTCTAAAAAATCATTAGTTGTATGTATTATGCATGCTCTTCCACTAACCTTATGCGTTTTGTTATAATCCATTCTTTCCGAATGACCACATTTGTGTTTATTTCATCTGTTTTTAAGTTTCCATTTCATTTCCTCGTCCCTCTCCGCGGGGGGAAATTCCTGCTACCAGCAACGTTGGGTCGAATTCGTTGCCTTTTACAGACTCTTTCGGGGTGGAGTGCTACGTGGTACATTTTCATGTGGTAGTGATGTTTAAATTTCTTGCTTGTTTGTCCTGGCTTCCGTGTTGTAGGATGCCTTCCGTGCTGCATCATGTGGTGCAGTTTTTTAGTTGTTTTGCGGTATATGCGTTTGCATGAGTATTGGATGAAGGGATTTTTGCATGAGTGTGTGCGCTGCTGTGTGTGTATTTTTGCGTGTTGTTTCTTTTGCATGTGGTGTATTTCCTTTTTACAGTTGGTGACCTAACACCCCACGCCACACGCCCTTGCGGCTGCTAACGGGGTATTATGTAGATATAGATGAACTTTATGTTTTTTACCGGACTGCGCATCCTAAGCGCCGAAGTGCCTTCGCACACACTGCCCGGTGGAGTAGGGGGCCTCGACGACTCGAATTTCCTACTCCGCAGAATCGAGAGGTGGAAGGGGGCGGAGGAACTAGCACGCGAGGATGCTCTTCTAATGGCCCCCGCCGCCCCGTTTTTATGTGAAGGACGTGGCGGCATGGGAGGGCATTAAATCATGGCACCACGGGGCCTGGTGGACAATATTCTACGGCCTGAAACACCGTGGAATGTTAATTGAAAATTTTTCGTTTTGAACTAACAAAATGTTTAAAAGATGTAAATGCTGAAAACAAAGGGGTGCGACGGAGGGTTTTCCCGTTTTCTAAGGGACTGCGGAACGAAAAATTTCAACAAAATAAATTTTAAATTCAGCGCGTCGCGCCCACCAGAATGAATCCTCGCGTGCTAGGTCCTCCGCCCCCCTCCTCCCGCAATCAGTAGAGGAGGAACGTCTTGGCATTCGAGCCCGACTCCTTCTCTCCCCTTTTACCCACGGGTGGCACGTGCCAAGGCGCTTCGTCGCGTAGGAGCGCCGTGCGCGAAATCATACAGTTTGATCCCCCGACTCTTCTTCTTAGCCTAATGGCTAAGATCAAAGTGTAGTCCGGCCCATGGTGCGCTTCCAGGTCCCCTCCGGAACTGGCCGCTCTGCTTCCCCGCGGTCTGAGAAACCGCGGAACGAAACATTTCAAAATTTCAAAGTTTGCATTGATATCGTGATTACCACCTGCATAGGCCAGGTGGCGGCCGAGTCATCCGCTGAAGGCACTCAACCTCTTCTCGGTTTCTATGGCTGGTCTGGGCCAGTACGAGTGGATTCGGGAAGACATTTAAATTGTTTGGCGATTTGAGATGATGGTTTTTTGGCTGATATAATCTTTCACAAATACCTGCTAGAGTGAGGAGGTCAACAAAACCGATCGGGCGTAAAGCTCGAATAACTGTCGCTTGACCA